>NW_027672561.1:0-312000 GCF_964165515.1 Mesoplodon bidens | reverse complement strand
ACCCGTGTCCCCTGCATCGGCAGGCAGACTCTCAACCACTGCGCCACCAGGGAAGCCCAGTAACGATTTTTATAAGGATAAAAATTCCAGTGTACGTGCCTGTTAAAACTCCTTCCATCATCGATTTTATTCAAAATTCAAGGGGTTACCCCTTTAAAGGATAACAGACAAGAGGGTTGCTATCTTGCTCTTTATATTGGGCTCTTGATTTCTTTCTAATTTTTTTTTTTGAGAACCCAAAGCAACCCAAAAGAACACATTTACCATAAAATCCAGAATTTTCCGGTGTGTTCTTTAGTGTATATAGTCCCCATGCGATTATATACACTATTGGTACATTCGAAATTAAATATATTCCTAAATACAACATCAAAATCTAAAAATGCACTTACTTATATGTTTCATGATGCAATACTGCCCTTTTAAGAAAGAAATGGCTTACCAGATGCAAGAATACCTGCAAGTTGCATAGTATGTTTTTATAGTAATTCTTACAGTAGTGTTGATTTATTGTAAATCTTAAGGTTTCTTTTTTCACTACTGTTCACATTGTAGTGACTCCAACAACCAAAAGAGCCTCAATTCATGGCGTTTTCCCCTCGCCCCAATACCGAAATCTGCCCATCTGGTCGACCTTGCCGCCGCACACGCCAAGTGACGTGCAACTGGTGTGAACTTCAACGGGAAGTATTCAGAGGGCACACGAGCGAAGGCGCACCGCCACGCCGCTGACACCCGTCCTCGAAACAGGACACCATCGTTCCCATTTCTTGCTCTGGGGGGGTCCTGCCCTCCGCACGCGCGTCTCTAGGCCGTTCACTGTCTGCAGAGTTTCTTCAGTGAAGCTACTGACGACCGCGCCCTTGCAGGACCGCGGCCAGGCTCGTGTCTCCTCACGACTATCACGTGTGCCCCGGGCGTTCCCTGTTTCCCAAAGAGAAACGTCTACGACTTAGGACCACCGAAGCCTAGGAGGAACTGCCGCCCCTCCACGAGCGCCCTACACGCTTGCCCTCAACACACCTCGGTGAGCGGACCTGAACAGGTTCGAAACGCAAGCGCCACGCTGACGACGCTACCAGGAAGTTGGGACGGGAGCTCCCTGCATAGACGCCCGTTTAACCTGCCGGGTGGATGCGGTCTGTTGACAGGCATCCCATGCCCCTGCCTCGGTGCAAGTTCCGCCCCCGTGACCGCCTCGCCTGGGACCCGGAGCAACTGAAGTGGCCCCTGTTGCGCCGCCAGACCGCCACGACTGCACCGGCATGACCCGGGCCCCCAAGGCGGCGAGGACGCACCGACGCATCGTGACACACGGAGTACGACGTCGGGCACGGACATCCTCTCCTGGTCACGCGTAGCAGGACGTGTGTGTGGGGGGCGGGGGTTGTCTCCGCGGGCCAAGGGACACCAGGGAGTGCTGGTCGACCGGCGCAGACCTCCCCCTAACCCTCCCAAGGAGCTCAGCGGCGGCCCCACAACACACGGCGCTCCACATTCAATCTCCGGTGAGAGCAGGCCTCGCCCACCGCTCCGCACCAGCGGGACGGTCGCCGCCAGCGTCGCGGCCTCCCGGAACTCTGGCCCGCGCCTGGCGGGAGAATCACATCCCTCGCCAAGTTCGCCAAAGCTCAGGAGGGAAGGGACACTATAAAAGCGGCCGCCAGGTGGCTCCCGACAACGGGCTTGAACGTCAGCGGGATGGATTCTGATCGCTGGCCGGCGACGGAGCAGCTCCGACCGCCCAAAGGCTCGCGTTCGTCTCCGTGCGTCCGCCGAAGGAGCTACCTGCCAGTTCGCCTCGGCATGGCACGACGCGACCCCAGCAGCGGACGGGGCTGGGAAGATGTGCGCAGGAGGCTGACGCGAAGGAGATGCGCTCCTCACGGTAATGTAGAGAATTCTGCAGTCAGAAGCCTGACTCTGAAGACTTGGGTTGCCTTAGTGCCCAGCCTCTTACCTCCGGATCAGGAGACCATAGCAATTCACTTGCTTTCTCCAATTCTCTCTGCCCACCCTACACCCGTGCAGCTCTTCTCTCCATGAGCCTAGAGCTGCTTTCCCAAGCAAGACAACCCCATGCCATTGCAGGTAGGAGCCAAGGAGACAACTGAACATTTGCATCTGGACCTATTAGAGAAATTTTATGTATGCAACGCAGGAAGATACAAGACTGAGAGGGTCTTAGAACTTTAGCACCACATGGCCGTAGCTTTCATGCAACAGTGACGCACACTCGGCAAGTCCGGGGGTGTCAGGAAAAAGAAACAAACACACGTGTGCGCACACACACACGCACACACACACACACACACATCCCCGGGTCTAATAGGCACACTTCCCAGGGCTGCCAATGGTGGGATCAGAAAGCCCATTGTTCCCACTTCTGGGGTTCCCTGGGCTAGAACCCCAGCTCATTCAGGCAGGTCCTGGTTGTTTTACTGATGTCTCTGCGTGGGAGTGAGGTCCTGGAGCTCTCCAGACTGTCATTTGCTGTCCAGCGCTCGACATTTGGTTCTGTGTACTATGGCCCTTCTCCTCCAT
The DNA here is from genome assembly GCF_964165515.1 of Mesoplodon bidens. Taxonomy (NCBI): domain Eukaryota; kingdom Metazoa; phylum Chordata; class Mammalia; order Artiodactyla; family Ziphiidae; genus Mesoplodon; species Mesoplodon bidens. Next base: position 309,456 of record NW_027672561.1, on the reverse strand, counting down.
ACACAGTCACAATTAAGAAAATAAGAATCTGCAGACATTGCATTCAACTTCCTAATTTGAATGAAGGTTAAGAACACAAAGGAAAACACTTATGTGAATAACTTTGCTAAGGAACTTACGTTTATCTTTTGGAAGCTGTCAAAATGTTTAGGAGTAGTCTGTAAAAAGTTAAGCTTTTTAAATTAGGAAAAATAAATGATTCTTTATTGCTCTCTCTCACCAAACCCCCGCTCACCACAGCACCTATGACACAGGACTCACCTGATGAAACGCCTGCTCCCCACAGATTTCTGTTCTGAGTCATTCTCTAGCCCCTGTGTTCACCGCATTCCTAAGTCCACCGCAGCCAGTAGCATGATGAAGGAGGCCACGGAGCCCAAGGGACGACCTTTAAAAGAAGAGAAGGAAAATACCTCTCCCGTCTTCTGTGAGGTCACAGCCTTAATGGAGGCTGGAAGAAGTGAACGTAAATGTCGGGAAAGAGAGTGTTTCTACATTGGTCCCTGACCTGCTGTATCCTTAACAGGGTGGTGCACGTAACTGGAGTTACTATTTCCTGGGTGCACTTAGAAGATCCGGACCCAAAGTAGAAACCTGACCATTTGGCAAAAGACGGATCAATTCAGGAATCAAACTAAGTTTTTTTTGTTTTTTTTGGTTTTTTTTTTTCTCACCTGTTGTTTCATTATCAGGAACTCTGCCACCACCTGCCCTCCCCTGCATCCTTGGGCAGGGCCAATCCGAAAATCAAGCAGATAAATCTGAGGAAAGAGAAAGCAGCCATGAGAAGCCAGGCTTCCAAACTATTGTTAGATCCACCAGACGTGAATCGCCAACCACCCAGCTGGGGGTGACCCCTGCCAGCTTACCCACAGGCATGCGCAGACAGAAGGAACGATTTTTCCTCCCATGGTCAAGAGCAAGGCTGCATTGGCTCCTCGGCATGTAGGGAGTACAGAATATCTCCATTTGGCAGGAAACAATGCAAATGATCGGGTGCTACACTTTGATTCGACTTACTGTTCACAGTTACTGGTTTATTAAGATTCAGTTCCTAGGGTTCACGTTAATTCCCAGGTAACCCTTACCATGGTCTCCTGGAGAGTCTTGTCTCCACAGCAAGGACACCTCTTCCAAAGTTCTTATTTAATAATTCTTGGTGAAAGGAACCGTCATTTGTTCAACAACACCCATTCCAGGTCTTTAGCGCCCCACCTTCCCTGTTGCCCCCCGCCCCCACCGCTGCCCCGGATGCAATTGTCCTCAGTCACCTTGGTTCCTCCCCACGTGGGAATCAGCAACATCAGAGCCTCCACCCTAGCTCTGCCCTCCATGGCCTTGGACCTGTGGCCAGGAGATTTTCTATCCATTTAATCTGAGGACCCATGTCATTTGACATTACATGTCAAACTCTGACCTGAGCGTCAATGAAAATGTAATTGATTAAACAGAGCTCATGGATATGGTGTTGGAAACATAAAGAAGACCTAAAACTTAATCAGAAGGCTATGACCAGTGAGGGTTTACCAGACAGAAAATCTGTGGGAATTCAGCAAAGTAACATTACCTGTGAAAGTAACGAGTATGCGGAGATTTTGAATGAAGACCATCACGGAGGGCGCCGCCTAGAATTCACATGTCGGGAAATGACTGAATGAGTATGATGTGAGTAATCTTTAACAGCCTCTCTTTCCTTGTCAACAGCAGGGATTTCATGCTGGAGAAGAGCTCACAGAATGCCATGGACATGAGGACATTTCGCATACAGCAACCTTAACTCCACGTGTGTTGCACTTTCAGCCCGAATGCGAGAGACTTAAGCTAATTATACTAGAGGGAAATCATGCAGAACTCAGAATGTGGAAGGCCTTTAGTCACCCTCCAACCTTAGACAACATGAGAGAGTGCACCCTGGAGTGACTCTTGCAAATGTCCTGAACGTGTGAAAATATTCGGCTGAAGCCTCGCATGTATACACCAACGGCTCGCACTGGAGGAGACGAACCTTATAAAGGTACTGCAGCCAGAGAGCTGACACTTATTCACACCAGTAAACTCAAACGGGGGAGAAGCCCTATGCTTGGAATGACTGTGGAGGAGCTTTCGGTGACCATGCAACCCTTCAATGTCATGAGCACAGTCACACAGGAGAGAAACCACAATGAATATCATTTATGTGAGAAAGCACTTAGTCGAAGCCATAACCTTAGTCATGGGTGAGAATTCACACTGAGGAGAAACCCTACAAAGGCAATGAGTGTGGAAAAGCCTTGAAACGCAGCTCTCACGCTTATACGCACTAGAAAACTCACAGGAGAGACACCCTATGTCTGGAATCCAGGTGGTGCAGCCTTTACCCAGAGCTCCCGCTTTTATAAACGCCAGAGAATTCATACCGAGTAGAAACCCTGTGTCTCTAATCAATGATATTGAGCCTTCAGCCAGAAATTATCCCTTTTAACTCACCAGGAAAGTCATGTGGAGAGAAACCCGGAGCCTGTAATCATGGTGGAAGAGCCTTCAGGTGGAGCTCCAGCCTCAGGATACACAGAGAGCTCAGAGTGGGCTGCATCCCTGACACAGTAGAGAAGACAGCCCAAGGTTTACTACAAGGAGAGCCCTCTTGGGGTACACCATCTAATCACTGCTGTAGAAGAAATCGGATGAAATGAATGCTCGAGTTCCATTAGACCTGGACTCATGAGACATGACAGGGCTCACACTGAAAAAGTAGTCTCAGTGTCATGAAGGAAGGACATTCTTCAGTGGTTCCATATTCCTGACTGAACAAGAAAGGGCTCACGCTGAGGAGATGCCCATTCTAAAGATGATGTGGAAAATCTTTCACTTGCTATTCACATCAGAAAACTCTTACTGGGAAAATAGTCTATAAAGAATGTGTTAGCATGCAAGTGAGTCAATAATTAAGTCCTTCAGCCCTTGTCTTCTTTTTAAATATACAATATCAATATGTTGAGAGTGAAGGGTTTTGAGAAGTGCTGAAAGCCATACTCAGCGTCAAGTAAGGAGAAACGAAGCCAACCTGCTTCAGTAGATCAGTATTTGCAAATATATAAGCACTACTGAGTGAGTATGTGTCCTTCAAAATGATGAAATATTGTGGTGAGTAAGCGTGGGCCCGTTTTCTGTTAATACTCTGTCACTGTTGATCAATTAGATACATTCTTTCTTTATAACATTATAATCATAATTACACAGACTGGGATCAATCGGAAAACAACGATGAATGTTAACAGAAAATGTAAAATATAGTATGATACGTCTTTACCCTTCCATGAGCGTCCAAATATTTGTATACACGTTCGGGATGAACGGCTTCAAGGATAAATACACACATACTTTGTGATTAACCTCTGCTGCTTCAATTAATTCTATTACTTAACTTTCATTTAGTATTTCCCATATGACTTTTTAAAAACATATACATTAATTATATTTAAAGAAAGGTGAGTAATTGTGGGTTCATGGACAGGAAGAACTCAAGAATTCAGAGTCAGAGGTGGTTTAATCCCTACTTAGCATTTTGTAGCCCAGGGTTTCTATTTTTTTTTTTTTTTTGTCCAAGAAGAACAGATAGATATCTTCAGGACTGAGAAGGTGAAAGATCTTTGCAGACATAAAAAGAGTTCTACTCTAAGAATGTATTAGAACGATAAGGGGTGGCATATACTACATCATAGAAACACAAAGGAGATCCCGCAGAGAGCCATTGGTGAGTCTACCTTTAAAGCTTTACTCTTTGATGTCGAAAAATGGTACTAAAAAATGTTCCGGGAGAAAGATCACCATAGAGACAGTGTCTATTTTGTCAGTTAAACCTTCAAGAAGGCTAGCTAGAGAGAGCGCACAGGCCGCATGATGAGTTCTGGCCCCTTTTCCGTTCCCTCTCTTTTTCTTTGCTGGCCAAAACATTCGTTGTACCCCTGGGGCCCATTGAAGTCTAATGGGTTGAGAAATGGTATTCTAGGGCCTATAAAGGCCATCACGGGGACTTTCCTAGCATTCTAGAGGTTAAGACCTCACCTTCCAATGCAGGGAGGGCGGGTTCAATCCCTGGTCGGGGAGCTAAGATCTCACATGGCTTGCAACCAAAACACCAAAACATAAAACAGTAACAATAGTGTAACAAATTCAATAAAAGTCTTTTAACATGGTCCACATCCAAAAGAAAAAAAATCTTAAAAATATATGTTTTTAAACCCATGACGTTAGCTGCAACATTACTGTGTGTACGTGCATCTGAGTGCACACACACACCCCCCCAGGCAAGGGAGGGACACTGTAACAACTATCTGATCATAAAGGGAAAATACGATTCAGGAATTATTAGCATAAAGGATTCATGCAGGAGAAACATAAGCTAAATCACCTTGTTCATTCATTTCTAAATTTTTCTATTGTGAAATATTTAATGAGAACTTCCAACATTTCAGAACCTGGACTGTTATGTTGATTCAACTGTAAATAACACAATGCCTTTCTCTTCATAGAACTCTATAGTCTAAGGCAGGTAATAAGAATAAATTGCAAAATAATATTTCTGACATTAAGAAAAAAAGACACGTTCATACATTGTATAGTTACCAAATGCCACTACTAGTCTACAATAGAAAGTTGGCTGTACCTAAAATAAAATTGACATTTAAAGCAGTCTCAGTTCTGGAATTTTGAAAAGTAATATATTTTTAGAAAGACTGGTTAGTAAAAGTATTTTCCAAAACTCTCAATTTTGGAAAACTTTGTCTGCATGAATTGGGGAGAGCAAAGCGAGATTTCCTGTCTTAAGATGAAGCTTTGCTCTTCTCTATATTGCAAAATAAGTACTTTAAAATTTGTTAGCATTCAAGCCTATATGTTTGAAAATTAGTAACGACTGTTCTTTTTTTTCCTGTACGCGGGCCTCTCACTGTTGTGGCCTCTCCCGTTGCGGAGCACAGGCCCCAGACGTGCAGGCTCGGCGGCCATGGCTCACGGGCCCAGCTGCTCCACGGCATGGGGGATCCTCCCGGACCGGGGCACGAACCCGTGTCCCCTGCATCGGCAGGCAGACTCTCAACCACTGCGCCACCAGGGAAGCCCAGTAACGATTTTTATAAGGATAAAAATTCCAGTGTACGTGCCTGTTAAAACTCCTTCCATCATCGATTTTATTCAAAATTCAAGGGGTTACCCCTTTAAAGGATAACAGACAAGAGGGTTGCTATCTTGCTCTTTATATTGGGCTCTTGATTTCTTTCTAATTTTTTTTTTTGAGAACCCAAAGCAACCCAAAAGAACACATTTACCATAAAATCCAGAATTTTCCGGTGTGTTCTTTAGTGTATATAGTCCCCATGCGATTATATACACTATTGGTACATTCGAAATTCAATATATTCCTAAATACAACATCAAAATCTAAAAATGCACTTACTTATATGTTTCATGATGCAATACTGCCCTTTTAAGAAAGAAATGGCTTACCAGATGCAAGAATACCTGCAAGTTGCATAGTATGTTTTTATAGTAATTCTTACAGTAGTGTCGATTTATTGTAAATCTTAAGGTTTCTTTTTTCACTACTGTTCACATTGTAGTGACTCCAACAACCAAAAGAGCCTCAATTCATGAAATTTTCCCCTCGCCCCAATACCGAAATCTGCCCATCTGGTCGACCTTGCCGCCGCACACGCCAAGTGACGTGCAACTGGTGTGAACTTCAACGGGAAGTATTCAGAGGGCACACGAGCGAAGGCGTACCGCCACGCCGCTGACACCCGTCCTCGAAACAGGACACCATCGTTCCCATTTCTTGCTCTGGGGGGGTCCTGCCCTCCGCACGCGCGTCTCTAGGCCGTTCACTGTCTGCAGAGCTTCTTCAGTGAAGCTACTGACGACCGCGCCCTTGCAGGACCGCGGCCAGGCTCGTGTCTCCTCACGACTATCACGTGTGCCCCGGGCGTTCCCTGTTTCCCAAAGAGAAACGTCTACGACTTAGGACCACCGAAGCCTAGGAGGAACTGCCGCCCCTCCACGAGCGCCCTACACGCTTGCCCTCGACACACCTCGGTGAGCGGACCTGAACAGGTTCGAAACGCAAGCGCCACGCTGACGAGGCTACCAGGAAGTTGGGACGGGAGCTCCCTGCATAGACGCCCGTTTAACCTGCCGGGTGGATGCGGTCTGTTGACAGGCATCCCATGCCCCTGCCTCGGTGCAAGTTCCGCCCCCGTGACCACCTCGCCTGGGACCCGGAGCAACTGAAGTGGCCCCTGTTGCGCAGCCAGACCGCCACGACTGCACCGGCATGACCCGGGCCCCCAAGGCGGCGAGGACGCACCGACGCATCGTGACACACGGAGTACGACGTCGGGCACGGACATCCTCTCCTGGTCACGCGTAGCAAGACGAGTGTGTGTGGGGCGGGGGGTGTCTCCGCGGGCCAAGGGACACCAGGGAGTGCTGGTCGACCGGCGCAGACCTCCCCCTAACCCTCCCAAGGAGCTCAGCGGCGGCCCCACAACACAGGGCGCTCCACATTCAATCTCCGGTGAGAGCAGGCCTCGCCCACCGCTCCGCACCAGCGGGACGGTCGCCACCAGCGTCGCCGGCCTCCCGGAACTCTGGCCCGCGCCTGGCGGGCGAATCACATCCCTCGCCAAGTTCGCCAAAGCTCAGGAGGGAAGGGACACTATAAAAGCGGCCGCCAGGTGGCTCCCGACAACGGGCTTGAACGTCAGCGGGATGGATTCTGATCGCTGGCCGGCGACGGAGCAGCTCCGACCGCCCAAAGGCTCGCGTTCGTCTCCGTGCGTCCGCCGAAGGAGCTACCTGCCAGTTCGCCTCGGCATGGCACGACGCGACCCCAGCAGCGGACGGGGCTGGGAAGATGTGCGCAGGAGGCTGACGCGAAGGAGATGCGCTCCTCACGGTAATGTAGAGAATTCTGCAGTCAGAAGCCTGACTCTGAAGACTTGGGTTGCCTTAGTGCCCAGCCTCTTACCTCCGGATCAGGAGACCATAGCAATTCACTTGCTTTCTCCAATTCTCTCTGCCCACCCTACACCCGTGCAGCTCTTCTCTCCATGAGCCTAGAGCTGCTTTCCCAAGCAAGACAACCCCATGCCATTGCAGGTAGGAGCCAAGGAGACAACTGAACATTTGCATCTGGACCTATTAGAGAAATTTTATGTATGCAACGCAGGAAGATACAAGACTGAGAGGGTCTTAGAACTTTAGCACCACATGGCCGTAGCTTTCATGCAACAGTGACGCACACTCGGCAAGTCCAGGGGTGTCAGGAAAAAGAAACAAACACACGTGTGCGCACACACACACGCACACACACACACACACACATCCCCGGGTCTAATAGGCACACTTCCCAGGGCTGCCAATGGTGGGATCAGAAAGCCCATTGTTCCCACTTCTGGGGTTCCCTGGGCTAGAACCCCAGCTCATTCAGGCAGGTCCTGGTTGTTTTACTGATGTCTCTGCGTGGGAGTGAGGTCCTGGAGCTCTCCAGACTGTCATTTGCTGTCCAGCGCTCGACATTTGGTTCTGTGTACTATGGCCCTTCTCCTCCATACACAGTCACAATTAAGAAAATAAGAATCTGCAGACATTGCATTCAACTTCCTAATTTGAATGAAGGTTAAGAACACAAAGGAAAACACTTATGTGAATAACTTTGCTAAGGAACTTACGTTTATCTTTTGGAAGCTGTCAAAATGTTTAGGAGTAGTCTGTAAAAAGTTAAGCTTTTTAAATTAGGAAAAATAAATGATTCTTTATTGCTCTCTCTCACCAAACCCCCGCTCACCACAGCACCTATGACACAGGACTCACCTGATGAAACGCCTGCTCCCCACAGATTTCTGTTCTGAGTCATTCTCTAGCCCCTGTGTTCACCGCATTCCTAAGTCCACCGCAGCCAGTAGCATGATGAAGGAGGCCACGGAGCCCAAGGGACGACCTTTAAAAGAAGAGAAGGAAAATACCTCTCCCGTCTTCTGTGAGGTCACAGCCTTAATGGAGGCTGGAAGAAGTGAACGTAAATGTCGGGAAAGAGAGTGTTTCTACATTGGTCCCTGACCTGCTGTATCCTTAACAGGGTGGTGCACGTAACTGGAGTTACTATTTCCTGGGTGCACTTAGAAGATCCGGACCCAAAGTAGAAACCTGACCATTTGGCAAAAGACGGATCAATTCAGGAATCAAACTAAGATTTTTTTGTTTTTTTTGGTTTTTTTTTCTCACCTGTTGTTTCATTATCAGGAACTCTGCCACCACCTGCCCTCCCCTGCATCCTTGGGCAGGGCCAATCCGAAAATCAAGCAGATAAATCTGAGGAAAGAGAAAGCAGCCATGAGAAGCCAGGCTTTCAAACTATTGTTAGATCCACCAGACGTGAATCGCCAACCACCCAGCTGGGGGTGACCCCTGCCAGCTTACCCACAGGCATGCGCAGACAGAAGGAACGATTTTTCCTCCCATGGTCAAGAGCAAGGCTGCATTGGCTCCTCGGCATGTAGGGAGTACAGAATATCTCCATTTGGCAGGAAACAATGCAAATGATCGGGTGCTACACTTTGATTCGACTTACTGTTCACAGTTACTGGTTTATTAAGATTCAGTTCCTAGGGTTCACGTTAATTCCCAGGTAACCCTTACCATGGTCTCCTGGAGAGTCTTGTCTCCACAGCAAGGACACCTCTTCCAAAGTTCTTATTTAATAATTCTTGGTGAAAGGAACCGTCATTTGTTCAACAACACCCATTCCAGGTCTTTAGCGCCCCACCTTCCCTGTTGCCCCCCGCCCCCACCGCTGCCCCGGATGCAATTGTCCTCAGTCACCTTGGTTCCTCCCCACGTGGGAATCAGCAACATCAGAGCCTCCACCCTAGCTCTGCCCTCCATGGCCTTGGACCTGTGGCCAGGAGATTTTCTATCCATTTAATCTGAGGACCCATGTCATTTGACATTACATGTCAAACTCTGACCTGAGCGTCAATGAAAATGTAATTGATTAAACAGAGCTCATGGATATGGTGTTGGAAACATAAAGAAGACCTAAAACTTAATCAGAAGGCTATGACCAGTGAGGGTTTACCAGACAGAAAATCTGTGGGAATTCAGCAAAGTAACATTACCTGTGAAAGTAACGAGTATGCGGAGATTTTGAATGAAGACCATCACGGAGGGCGCCGCCTAGAATTCACATGTCGGGAAATGACTGAATGAGTATGATGTGAGTAATCTTTAACAGCCTCTCTTTCCTTGTCAACAGCAGGGATTTCATGCTGGAGAAGAGCTCACAGAATGCCATGGATATGAGGACATTTCGCATACAGCAACCTTAACTCCACGTGTGTTGCACTTTCAGCCCGAATGCGAGAGACTTAAGCTAATTATACTAGAGGGAAATCATGCAGAACTCAGAATGTGGAAGGCATTTAGTCACCCTCCAACCTTAGACAACATGAGAGAGTGCACCCTGGAGTGACTCTTGCAAATGTCCTGAACGTGTGAAAATATTCGGCTGAAGCCTCGCATGTATACACCAACGGCTCGCACTGGAGGAGACGAACCTTATAAAGGTACTGCAGCCAGAGAGCTGACACTTATTCACACCAGTAAACTCAAACGGGGGAGAAGCCCTATGCTTGGAATGACTGTGGAGGAGCTTTCGGTGACCATGCAACCCTTCAATGTCATGAGCACAGTCACACAGGAGAGAAACCACAATGAATATCATTTATGTGAGAAAGCACTTAGTCGAAGCCATAACCTTAGTCATGGGTGAGAATTCACACTGAGGAGAAACCCTACAAAGGCAATGAGTGTGGAAAAGCCTTGAAACGCAGCTCTCACGCTTATACGCACTAGAAAACTCACAGGAGAGACACCCTATGTCTGGAATCCAGGTGGTGCAGCCTTTACCCAGAGCTCCCGCTTTTATAAACGCCAGAGAATTCATACCGAGTAGAAACCCTGTGTCTCTAATCAATGATATTGAGCCTTCAGCCAGAAATTATCCCTTTTAACTCACCAGGAAAGTCATGTGGAGAGAAACCCGGAGCCTGTAATCATGGTGGAAGAGCCTTCAGGTGGAGCTCCAGCCTCAGGATACACAGAGAGCTCAGAGTGGGCTGCATCCCTGACACAGTAGAGAAGACAGCCCAAGGTTTACTACAAGGAGAGCCCTCTTGGGGTACACCATCTAATCACTGCTGTAGAAGAAATCGGATGAAATGAATGCTCGAGTTCCATTAGACCTGGACTCATGAGACATGACAGGGCTCACACTGAAAAAGTAGTCTCAGTGTCATGAAGGAAGGACATTCTTCAGTGGTTCCATATTCCTGACTGAACAAGAAAGGGCTCACGCTGAGGAGATGCCCATTCTAAAGATGATGTGGAAAATCTTTCACTTGCTATTCACATCAGAAAACTCTTACTGGGAAAATAGTCTATAAAGAATGTGTTAGCATGCAAGTGAGTCAATAATTAAGTCCTTCAGCCCTTGTCTTCTTTTTAAATATACAATATCAATATGTTGAGAGTGAAGGGTTTTGAGAAGTGCTGAAAGCCATACTCAGCGTCAAGTAAGGAGAAACGAAGCCAACCTGCTTCAGTAGATCAGTATTTGCAAATATATAAGCACTACTGAGTGAGTATGTGTCCTTCAAAATGATGAAATATTGTGGTGAGTAAGCGTGGGCCCGTTTTCTGTTAATACTCTGTCACTGTTGATCAATTAGATACATTCTTTCTTTATAACATTATAATCATAATTACACAGACTGGGATCAATCGGAAAACAACGATGAATGTTAACAGAAAATGTAAAATATAGTATGATACGTCTTTACCCTTCCATGAGCGTCCAAATATTTGTATACACGTTCGGGATGAACGGCTTCAAGGATAAATACACACATACTTTGTGATTAACCTCTGCTGCTTCAATTAATTCTATTACTTAACTTTCATTTACTATTTCCCATATGACTTTTTAAAAACATATACATTAATTATATTTAAAGAAAGGTGAGTAATTGTGGGTTCATGGACAGGAAGAACTCAAGAATTCAGAGTCAGAGGTGGTTTAATCCCTACTTAGCATTTTGTAGCCCAGGGTTTCTATTTTTTTTTTTTTTTTGTCCAAGAAGAACAGATAGATATCTTCAGGACTGAGAAGGTGAAAGATCTTTGCAGACATAAAAAGAGTTCTACTCTAAGAATGTATTAGAACGATAAGGGGTGGCATATACTACATCATAGAAACACAAAGGAGATCCCGCAGAGAGCCATTGGTGAGTCTACCTTTAAAGCTTTACTCTTTGATGTCGAAAAATGGTACTAAAAAATGTTCCGGGAGAAAGATCACCATAGAGACAGTGTCTATTTTGTCAGTTAAACCTTCAAGAAGGCTAGCTAGAGAGAGCGCACAGGCCGCATGATGAGTTCTGGCCCCTTTTCCGTTCCCTCTTTTTCTTTGCTGGCCAAAACATTCGTTGTACCCCTGGGGCCCATTGAAGTCTAATGGGTTGAGAAATGGTATTCTAGGGCCTATAAAGGCCATCACGGGGACTTTCCTAGCATTCTAGAGGTTAAGACCTCACCTTCCAATGCAGGGAGGGCGGGTTCAATCCCTGGTCGGGGAGCTAAGATCTCACATGGCTTGCAACCAAAACACCAAAACATAAAACAGTAACAATAGTGTAACAAATTCAATAAAAGTCTTTTAACATGGTCCACATCCAAAAAAAAAAAAATCTTAAAAATATATGTTTTTAAACCCATGACGTAAGCTGCAACATTACTGTGTGTACGTGCATCTGAGTGCACACACACACCACCCCAGGCAAGGGAGGGACACTGTAACAACTATCTGATCATAAAGGGAAAATACGATTCAGGAATTATTAGCATAAAGGATTCATGCAGGAGAAACATAAGCTAAATCACCTTGTTCATTCATTTCTAAATTTTTCTATTGTGAAATATTTAATGAGAACTTCCAACATTTCAGAACCTGGACTGTTATGTTGATTCAACTGTAAATAACACAATGCCTTTCTCTTCATAGAACTCTATAGTCTAAGGCAGGTAATAAGAATAAATTGCAAAATAATATTTCTGACATTAAGAAAAAAAGACACGTTCATACATTGTATAGTTACCAAATGCCACTACTAGTCTACAATAGAAAGTTGGCTGTACCTAAAATAAAATTGACATTTAAAGCAGTCTCAGTTCTGGAATTTTGAAAAGTAATATATTTTTAGAAAGACTGGTTAGTAAAAGTATTTTCCAAAACTCTCAATTTTGGAAAACTTTGTCTGCATGAATTGGGGAGAGCAAAGCGAGATTTCCTGTCTTAAGATGAAGCTTTGCTCTTCTCTATATTGCAAAATAAGTACTTTAAAATTTGTTAGCATTCAAGCCTATATGTTTGAAAATTAGTAACGACTGTTCTTTTTTTTCCTGTACGCGGGCCCCTCACTGTTGTGGCCTCTCCCGTTGCGGAGCACAGGCCCCAGACGCGCAGGCTCGGCGGCCATGGCTCACGGGCCCAGCTGCTCCACGGCATGGGGGATCCTCCCGGACCGGGGCACGAACCCGTGTCCCCTGCATCGGCAGGCAGACTCTCAACCACTGCGCCACCAGGGAAGCCCAGTAACGATTTTTATAAGGATAAAAATTCCAGTGTACGTGCCTGTTAAAACTCCTTCCATCATCGATTTTATTCAAAATTCAAGGGGTTACCCCTTTAAAGGATAACAGACAAGAGGGTTGCTATCTTGCTCTTTATATTGGGCTCTTGATTTCTTTCTAATTTTTTTTTTTGAGAACCCAAAGCAACCCAAAAGAACACATTTACCATAAAATCCAGAATTTTCCGGTGTGTTCTTTAGTGTATATAGTCCCCATGCGATTATATACACTATTGGTACATTCGAAATTCAATATATTCCTAAATACAACATCAAAATCTAAAAATGCACTTACTTATATGTTTCATGATGCAATACTGCCCTTTTAAGAAAGAAATGGCTTACCAGATGCAAGAATACCTGCAAGTTGCATAGTATGTTTTTATAGTAATTCTTACAGTAGTGTCGATTTATTGTAAATCTTAAGGTTTCTTTTTTCACTACTGTTCACATTGTAGTGACTCTCACAACCAAAAGAGCCTCAATTCATGACATTTTCCCCTCGCCCCAATACCGAAATCTGCCCATCTGGTCGACCTTGCCACCGCACACGCCAAGTGACGTGCAACTGGTGTGAACTTCCATGGGAAGTATTCAGAGGGCACACGAGCGAAGGCGCACCGCCACGCCGCTGACACCCGTCCTCGAAACAGGACACCATCGTTCCCATTTCTTGCTCTGGGGGGGTCCTGCCCTCCGCACGCGCGTCTCTAGGCCGTTCACTGTCTGCAGAGTTTCTTCAGTGAAGCTACTGACGACCGCGCCCTTGCAGGACCGCGGCCAGGCTCGTGTCTCCTCACGACACTCACGTGTGCCCCGGGCGTTCCCTGTTTCCCAAAGAGAAACGTCTACGACTTAGGACCACCGAAGCCTAGGAGGAACTGCCGCCCCTCCACGAGCGCCCTACACGCTTGCCCTCAACACACCTCGGTGAGCGGACCTGAACAGGTTCGAAACGCAAGCGCCACGCTGACGAGGCTACCAGGAAGTTGGGACGGGAGCTCCCTGCATAGACGCCCGTTTAACCTGCCGGGTGGATGCGGTCTGTTGACAGGCATCCCATGCCCCTGCCTCGGTGCAAGTTCCGCCCCCGTGACCGCCTCGCCTGGGACCCGGAGCAACTGAAGTGGCCCCTGTTGCGCCGCCAGACCGCCACGACTGCACCGGCATGACCCGGGCCCCCAAGGCGGCGAGGACGCACCGACGCATCGTGACACACGGAGTACGACGTCGGGCACGGACATCCTCTCCTGGTCACGCGTAGCAGGACGTGTGTGTGGGGGGCGGGGGGTGTCTCCGCGGGCCAAGGGACACCAGGGAGTGCTGGTCGACCGGCGCAGACCTCCCCCTAACCCTCCCAAGGAGCTCAGCGGCGGCCCCACAACACAGGGCGCTCCACATTCAATCTCCGGTGAGAGCAGGCCTCGCCCACCGCTCCGCACCAGCGGGACGGTCGCCGCCAGCGTCGCCGGCCTCCCGGAACTCTGGCCCGCGCCTGGCGGGCGAATCACATCCCTCGCCAAGTTCGCCAAAGCTCAGGAGGGAAGGGACACTATAAAAGCGGCCGCCAGGTGGCTCCCGACAACGGGCTTGAACGTCAGCGGGATGGATTCTGATCGCTGGCCGGCGACGGAGCAGCTCCGACCGCCCAAAGGCTCGCGTTCGTCTCCGTGCGTCCGCCGAAGGAGCTACCTGCCAGTTCGCCTCGGCATGGCACGACGCGACCCCAGCAGCGGACGGGGCTGGGAAGATGTGCGCAGGAGGCTGACGCGAAGGAGATGCGCTCCTCACGGTAATGTAGAGAATTCTGCAGTCAGAAGCCTGACTCTGAAGACTTGGGTTGCCTTAGTGCCCAGCCTCTTACCTCCGGATCAGGAGACCATAGCAATTCACTTGCTTTCTCCAATTCTCTCTGCCCACCCTACACCCGTGCAGCTCTTCTCTCCATGAGCCTAGAGCTGCTTTCCCAAGCAAGACAACCCCATGCCATTGCAGGTAGGAGCCAAGGAGACAACTGAACATTTGCATCTGGACCTATTAGAGAAATTTTATGTATGCAACGCAGGAAGATACAAGACTGAGAGGGTCTTAGAACTTTAGCACCACATGGCCGTAGCTTTCATGCAACAGTGACGCACACTCGGCAAGTCCGGGGGTGTCAGGAAAAAGAAACAAACACACGTGTGCGCACACACACACGCACACACACACACACACACATCCCCGGGTCTAATAGGCACACTTCCCAGGGCTGCCAATGGTGGGATCAGAAAGCCCATTGTTCCCACTTCTGGGGTTCCCTGGGCTAGAACCCCAGCTCATTCAGGCAGGTCCTGGTTGTTTTACTGATGTCTCTGCGTGGGAGTGAGGTCCTGGAGCTCTCCAGACTGTCATTTGCTGTCCAGCGCTCGACATTTGGTTCTGTGTACTATGGCCCTTCTCCTCCATACACAGTCACAATTAAGAAAATAAGAATCTGCAGACATTGCATTCAACTTCCTAATTTGAATGAAGGTTAAGAACACAAAGGAAAACACTTATGTGAATAACTTTGCTAAGGAACTTACGTTTATCTTTTGGAAGCTGTCAAAATGTTTAGGAGTAGTCTGTAAAAAGTTAAGCTTTTTAAATTAGGAAAAATAAATGATTCTTTATTGCTCTCTCTCACCAAACCCCCGCTCACCACAGCACCTATGACACAGGACTCACCTGATGAAACGCCTGCTCCCCACAGATTTCTGTTCTGAGTCATTCTCTAGCCCCTGTGTTCACCGCATTCCTAAGTCCACCGCAGCCAGTAGCATGATGAAGGAGGCCACGGAGCCCAAGGGACGACCTTTAAAAGAAGAGAAGGAAAATACCTCTCCCGTCTTCTGTGAGGTCACAGCCTTAATGGAGGCTGGAAGAAGTGAACGTAAATGTCGGGAAAGAGAGTGTTTCTACATTGGTCCCTGACCTGCTGTATCCTTAACAGGGTGGTGCACGTAACTGGAGTTACTATTTCCTGGGTGCACTTAGAAGATCCGGACCCAAAGTAGAAACCTGACCATTTGGCAAAAGACGGATCAATTCAGGAATCAAACTAAGTTTTTTTTGTTTTTTTGGTTTTTTTTTTCTCACCTGTTGTTTCATTATCAGGAACTCTGCCACCACCTGCCCTCCCCTGCATCCTTGGGCAGGGCCAATCCGAAAATCAAGCAGATAAATCTGAGGAAAGAGAAAGCAGCCATGAGAAGCCAGGCTTCCAAACTATTGTTAGATCCACCAGACGTGAATCGCCAACCACCCAGCTGGGGGTGACCCCTGCCAGCTTACCCACAGGCATGCGCAGACAGAAGGAACGATTTTTCCTCCCATGGTCAAGAGCAAGGCTGCATTGGCTCCTCGGCATGTAGGGAGTACAGAATATCTCCATTTGGCAGGAAACAATGCAAATGATCGGGTGCTACACTTTGATTCGACTTACTGTTCACAGTTACTGGTTTATTAAGATTCAGTTCCTAGGGTTCACGTTAATTCCCAGGTAACCCTTACCATGGTCTCCTGGAGAGTCTTGTCTCCACAGCAAGGACACCTCTTCCAAAGTTCTTATTTAATAATTCTTGGTGAAAGGAACCGTCATTTGTTCAACAACACCCATTCCAGGTCTTTAGCGCCCCACCTTCCCTGTTGCCCCCCGCCCCCACCGCTGCCCCGGATGCAATTGTCCTCAGTCACCTTGGTTCCTCCCCACGTGGGAATCAGCAACATCAGAGCCTCCACCCTAGCTCTGCCCTCCATGGCCTTGGACCTGTGGCCAGGAGATTTTCTATCCATTTAATCTGAGGACCCATGTCATTTGACATTACATGTCAAACTCTGACCTGAGCGTCAATGAAAATGTAATTGATTAAACAGAGCTCATGGATATGGTGTTGGAAACATAAAGAAGACCTAAAACTTAATCAGAAGGCTATGACCAGTGAGGGTTTACCAGACAGAAAATCTGTGGGAATTCAGCAAAGTAACATTACCTGTGAAAGTAACGAGTATGCGGAGATTTTGAATGAAGACCATCACGGAGGGCGCCGCCTAGAATTCACATGTCGGGAAATGACTGAATGAGTATGATGTGAGTAATCTTTAACAGCCTCTCTTTCCTTGTCAACAGCAGGGATTTCATGCTGGAGAAGAGCTCACAGAATGCCATGGATATGAGGACATTTCGCATACAGCAACCTTAACTCCACGTGTGTTGCACTTTCAGCCCGAATGCGAGAGACTTAAGCTAATTATACTAGAGGGAAATCATGCAGAACTCAGAATGTGGAAGGCATTTAGTCACCCTCCAACCTTAGACAACATGAGAGAGTGCACCCTGGAGTGACTCTTGCAAATGTCCTGAACGTGTGAAAATATTCGGCTGAAGCCTCGCATGTATACACCAACGGCTCGCACTGGAGGAGACGAACCTTATAAAGGTACTGCAGCCAGAGAGCTGACACTTATTCACACCAGTAAACTCAAACGGGGGAGAAGCCCTATGCTTGGAATGACTGTGGAGGAGCTTTCGGTGACCATGCAACCCTTCAATGTCATGAGCACAGTCACACAGGAGAGAAACCACAATGAATATCATTTATGTGAGAAAGCACTTAGTCGAAGCCATAACCTTAGTCATGGGTGAGAATTCACACTGAGGAGAAACCCTACAAAGGCAATGAGTGTGGAAAAGCCTTGAAACGCAGCTCTCACGCTTATACGCACTAGAAAACTCACAGGAGAGACACCCTATGTCTGGAATCCAGGTGGTGCAGCCTTTACCCAGAGCTCCCGCTTTTATAAACGCCAGAGAATTCATACCGAGTAGAAACCCTGTGTCTCTAATCAATGATATTGAGCCTTCAGCCAGAAATTATCCCTTTTAACTCACCAGGAAAGTCATGTGGAGAGAAACCCGGAGCCTGTAATCATGGTGGAAGAGCCTTCAGGTGGAGCTCCAGCCTCAGGATACACAGAGAGCTCAGAGTGGGCTGCATCCCTGACACAGTAGAGAAGACAGCCCAAGGTTTACTACAAGGAGAGCCCTCTTGGGGTACACCATCTAATCACTGCTGTAGAAGAAATCGGATGAAATGAATGCTCGAGTTCCATTAGACCTGGACTCATGAGACATGACAGGGCTCACACTGAAAAAGTAGTCTCAGTGTCATGAAGGAAGGACATTCTTCAGTGGTTCCATATTCCTGACTGAACAAGAAAGGGCTCACGCTGAGGAGATGCCCATTCTAAAGATGATGTGGAAAATCTTTCACTTGCTATTCACATCAGAAAACTCTTACTGGGAAAATAGTCTATAAAGAATGTGTTAGCATGCAAGTGAGTCAATAATTAAGTCCTTCAGCCCTTGTCTTCTTTTTAAATATACAATATCAATATGTTGAGAGTGAAGGGTTTTGAGAAGTGCTGAAAGCCATACTCAGCGTCAAGTAAGGAGAAACGAAGCCAACCTGCTTCAGTAGATCAGTATTTGCAAATATATAAGCACTACTGAGTGAGTATGTGTCCTTCAAAATGATGAAATATTGTGGTGAGTAAGCGTGGGCCCGTTTTCTGTTAATACTCTGTCACTGTTGATCAATTAGATACATTCTTTCTTTATAACATTATAATCATAATTACACAGACTGGGATCAATCGGAAAACAACGATGAATGTTAACAGAAAATGTAAAATATAGTATGATACGTCTTTACCCTTCCATGAGCGTCCAAATATTTGTATACACGTTCGGGATGAACGGCTTCAAGGATAAATACACACATACTTTGTGATTAACCTCTGCTGCTTCAATTAATTCTATTACTTAACTTTCATTTACTATTTCCCATATGACTTTTTAAAAACATATACATTAATTATATTTAAAGAAAGGTGAGTAATTGTGGGTTCATGGACAGGAAGAACTCAAGAATTCAGAGTCAGAGGTGGTTTAATCCCTACTTAGCATTTTGTAGCCCAGGGTTTCTATTTTTTTTTTTTTTTGTCCAAGAAGAACAGATAGATATCTTCAGGACTGAGAAGGTGAAAGATCTTTGCAGACATAAAAAGAGTTCTACTCTAAGAATGTATTAGAACGATAAGGGGTGGCATATACTACATCATAGAAACACAAAGGAGATCCCGCAGAGAGCCATTGGTGAGTCTACCTTTAAAGCTTTACTCTTTGATGTCGAAAAATGGTACTAAAAAATGTTCCGGGAGAAAGATCACCATAGAGACAGTGTCTATTTTGTCAGTTAAACCTTCAAGAAGGCTAGCTAGAGAGAGCGCACAGGCCGCATGATGAGTTCTGGCCCCTTTTCCGTTCCCTTTCTTTTTCTTTGCTGGCCAAAACATTCGTTGTACCCCTGGGGCCCATTGAAGTCTAATGGGTTGAGAAATGGTATTCTAGGGCCTATAAAGGCCATCACGGGGACTTTCCTAGCATTCTAGAGGTTAAGACCTCACCTTCCAATGCAGGGAGGGCGGGTTCAATCCCTGGTCGGGGAGCTAAGATCTCACATGGCTTGCAACCAAAACACCAAAACATAAAACAGTAACAATATTGTAACAAATTCAATAAAAGTCTTTTAACATGGTCCACATCCAAAAAAAAAAAAATCTTAAAAATATATGTTTTTAAACCCATGACGTTAGCTGCAACATTACTGTGTGTACGTGCATCTGAGTGCACACACACACACCCCCAGGCAAGGGAGGGACACTGTAACAACTATCTGATCATAAAGGGAAAATACGATTCAGGAATTATTAGCATAAAGGATTCATGCAGGAGAAACATAAGCTAAATCACCTTGTTCATTCATTTCTAAATTTTTCTATTGTGAAATATTTAATGAGAACTTCCAACATTTCAGAACCTGGACTGTTATGTTGATTCAACTGTAAATAACACAATGCCTTTCTCTTCATAGAACTCTATATTCTAAGGCAGGTAATAAGAATAAATTGCAAAATAATATTTCTGACATTAAGAAAAAAAGACACGTTCATACATTGTATAGTTACCAAATGCCACTACTAGTCTACAATAGAAAGTTGGCTGTACCTAAAATAAAATTGACATTTAAAGCAGTCTCAGTTCTGGAATTTTGAAAAGTAATATATTTTTAGAAAGACTGGTTAGTAAAAGTATTTTCCAAAACTCTCAATTTTGGAAAACTTTGTCTGCATGAATTGGGGAGAGCAAAGCGAGATTTCCTGTCTTAAGATGAAGCTTTGCTCTTCTCTATATTGCAAAATAAGTACTTTAAAATTTGTTAGCATTCAAGCCTATATGTTTGAAAATTAGTAACGACTGTTCTTTTTTTTCCTGTACGCGGGCCTCTCACTGTTGTGGCCTCTCCCGTTGCGGAGCACAGGCCCCAGACGCGCAGGCTCAGCGGCCATGGCTCACGGGCCCAGCTGCTCCACGGCATGGGGGATCCTCCCGGACCGGGGCACGAACCCGTGTCCCCTGCATCGGCAGGCAGACTCTCAACCACTGCGCCACCAGGGAAGCCCAGTAACGATTTTTATAAGGATAAAAATTCCAGTGTACGTGCCTGTTAAAACTCCTTCCATCATCGATTTTATTCAAAATTCAAGGGGTTACCCCTTTAAAGGATAACAGACAAGAGGGTTGCTATCTTGCTCTTTATATTGGGCTCTTGATTTCTTTCTAATTTTTTTTTTGAGAACCCAAAGCAACCCAAAAGAACACATTTACCATAAAATCCAGAATTTTCCGGTGTGTTCTTTAGTGTATATAGTCCCCATGCGATTATATACACTATTGGTACATTCGAAATTAAATATATTCCTAAATACAACATCAAAATCTAAAAATGCACTTACTTATATGTTTCATGATGCAATACTGCCCTTTTAAGAAAGAAATGGCTTACCAGATGCAAGAATACCTG
Source organism: Mesoplodon bidens (assembly GCF_964165515.1). NCBI lineage: Eukaryota > Metazoa > Chordata > Mammalia > Artiodactyla > Ziphiidae > Mesoplodon > Mesoplodon bidens. The sequence goes on along the minus strand of NW_027672561.1, from coordinate 288,788 downwards.
CAAGTTGCATAGTATGTTTTTATAGTAATTCTTACAGTAGTGTCGATTTATTGTAAATCTTAAGGTTTCTTTTTTCACTACTGTTCACATTGTAGTGACTCTCACAACCAAAAGAGCCTCAATTCATGACATTTTCCCCTCGCCCCAATACCGAAATCTGCCCATCTGGTCGACCTTGCCGCCGCACACGCCAAGTGACGTGCAACTGGTGTGAACTTCCATGGGAAGTATTCAGAGGGCACACGAGCGAAGGCGCACCGCCACGCCGCTGACACCCGTCCTCGAAACAGGACACCATCGTTCCCATTTCTTGCTCTGGGGGGGTCCTGCCCTCCGCACGCGCGTCTCTAGGCCGTTCACTGTCTGCAGAGTTTCTTCAGTGAAGCTACTGACGACCGCGCCCTTGCAGGACCGCGGCCAGGCTCGTGTCTCCTCACGACACTCACGAGTGCCCCGGGCGTTCCCTGTTTCCCAAAGAGAAACGTCTACGACTTAGGACCACCGAAGCCTAGGAGGAACTGCCGCCCCTCCACGAGCGCCCTACACGCTTGCCCTCAACACACCTCGGTGAGCGGACCTGAACAGGTTCGAAACGCAAGCGCCACGCTGACGAGGCTACCAGGAAGTTGGGACGGGAGCTCCCTGCATAGACGCCCGTTTAACCTGCCGGGTGGATGCGGTCTGTTGACAGGCATCCCATGCCCCTGCCTCGGTGCAAGTTCCGCCCCCGTGACCGCCTCGCCTGGGACCCGGAGCAACTGAAGTGGCCCCTGTTGCGCCGCCAGACCGCCACGACAGCACCGGCATGACCCGGGCCCCCAAGGCGGCGAGGACGCACCGACGCATCGTGACACACGGAGTACGACGTCGGGCACGGACATCCTCTCCTGGTCACGCGTAGCAGGACGTGTGTGTGGGGGGCGGGGGGTGTCTCCGCGGGCCAAGGGACACCAGGGAGTGCTGGTCGACCGGCGCAGACCTCCCCCTAAGCCTCCCAAGGAGCTCAGCGGCGGCCCCACAACACAGGGCGCTCCACATTCAATCTCCGGTGAGAGCAGGCCTCGCCCACCGCTCCGCACCAGCGGGACGGTCGCCGCCAGCGTCGCCGGCCTCCCGGAACTCTGGCCCGCGCCTGGCGGGCGAATCACATCCCTCGCCAAGTTCGCCAAAGCTCAGGAGGGAAGGGACACTATAAAAGCGGCCGCCAGGTGGCTCCCGACAACGGGCTTGAACGTCAGCGGGATGGATTCTGATCGCTGGCCGGCGACGGAGCAGCTCCGCCCGCCCAAAGGCTCGCGTTCGTCTCCGTGCGTCCGCCGAAGGAGCTACCTGCCAGTTCGCCTCGGCATGGCACGACGCGACCCCAGCAGCGGACGGGGCTGGGAAGATGTGCGCAGGAGGCTGACGCGAAGGAGATGCGCTCCTCACGGTAATGTAGAGAATTCTGCAGTCAGAAGCCTGACTCTGAAGACTTGGGTTGCCTTAGTGCCCAGCCTCTTACCTCCGGATCAGGAGACCATAGCAATTCACTTGCTTTCTCCAATTCTCTCTGCCCACCCTACACCCGTGCAGCTCTTCTCTCCATGAGCCTAGAGCTGCTTTCCCAAGCAAGACAACCCCATGCCATTGCAGGTAGGAGCCAAGGAGACAACTGAACATTTGCATCTGGACCTATTAGAGAAATTTTATGTATGCAACGCAGGAAGATACAAGACTGAGAGGGTCTTAGAACTTTAGCACCACATGGCCGTAGCTTTCATGCAACAGTGACGCACACTCGGCAAGTCCGGGGGTGTCAGGAAAAAGAAACAAACACACGTGTGCGCACACACACACGCACACACACACACACACACATCCCCGGGTCTAATAGGCACACTTCCCAGGGCTGCCAATGGTGGGATCAGAAAGCCCATTGTTCCCACTTCTGGGGTTCCCTGGGCTAGAACCCCAGCTCATTCAGGCAGGTCCTGGTTGTTTTACTGATGTCTCTGCGTGGGAGTGAGGTCCTGGAGCTCTCCAGACTGTCATTTGCTGTCCAGCGCTCGACATTTGGTTCTGTGTACTATGGCCCTTCTCCTCCATACACAGTCACAATTAAGAAAATAAGAATCTGCAGACATTGCATTCAACTTCCTAATTTGAATGAAGGTTAAGAACACAAAGGAAAACACTTATGTGAATAACTTTGCTAAGGAACTTACGTTTATCTTTTGGAAGCTGTCAAAATGTTTAGGAGTAGTCTGTAAAAAGTTAAGCTTTTTAAATTAGGAAAAATAAATGATTCTTTATTGCTCTCTCTCACCAAACCCCCGCTCACCACAGCACCTATGACACAGGACTCACCTGATGAAACGCCTGCTCCCCACAGATTTCTGTTCTGAGTCATTCTCTAGCCCCTGTGTTCACCGCATTCCTAAGTCCACCGCAGCCAGTAGCATGATGAAGGAGGCCACGGAGCCCAAGGGACGACCTTTAAAAGAAGAGAAGGAAAATACCTCTCCCGTCTTCTGTGAGGTCACAGCCTTAATGGAGGCTGGAAGAAGTGAACGTAAATGTCGGGAAAGAGAGTGTTTCTACATTGGTCCCTGACCTGCTGTATCCTTAACAGGGTGGTGCACTTAACTGGAGTTACTATTTCCTGGGTGCACTTAGAAGATCCGGACCCAAAGTAGAAACCTGACCATTTGGCAAAAGACGGATCAATTCAGGAATCAAACTAAGTTTTTTTTGTTTTTTTGGTTTTTTTTTTCTCACCTGTTGTTTCATTATCAGGAACTCTGCCACCACCTGCCCTCCCCTGCATCCTTGGGCAGGGCCAATCCGAAAATCAAGCAGATAAATCTGAGGAAAGAGAAAGCAGCCATGAGAAGCCAGGCTTCCAAACTATTGTTAGATCCACCAGACGTGAATCGCCAACCACCCAGCTGGGGGTGACCCCTGCCAGCTTACCCACAGGCATGCGCAGACAGAAGGAACGATTTTTCCTCCCATGGTCAAGAGCAAGGCTGCATTGGCTCCTCGGCATGTAGGGAGTACAGAATATCTCCATTTGGCAGAAAACAATGCAAATGATCGGGTGCTACACTTTGATTCGACTTACTGTTCACAGTTACTGGTTTATTAAGATTCAGTTCCTAGGGTTCACGTTAATTCCCAGGTAACCCTTACCATGGTCTCCTGGAGAGTCTTGTCTCCACAGCAAGGACACCTCTTCCAAAGTTCTTATTTAATAATTCTTGGTGAAAGGAACCGTCATTTGTTCAACAACACCCATTCCAGGTCTTTAGCGCCCCACCTTCCCTGTTGCCCCCCGCCCCCACCGCTGCCCCGGATGCAATTGTCCTCAGTCACCTTGGTTCCTCCCCACGTGGGAATCAGCAACATCAGAGCCTCCACCCTAGCTCTGCCCTCCATGGCCTTGGACCTGTGGCCAGGAGATTTTCTATCCATTTAATCTGAGGACCCATGTCATTTGACATTACATGTCAAACTCTGACCTGAGCGTCAATGAAAATGTAATTGATTAAACAGAGCTCATGGATATGGTGTTGGAAACATAAAGAAGACCTAAAACTTAATCAGAAGGCTACGACCAGTGAGGGTTTACCAGACAGAAAATCTGTGGGAATTCAGCAAAGTAACATTACCTGTGAAAGTAACGAGTATGCGGAGATTTTGAATGAAGACCATCACGGAGGGCGCCGCCTAGAATTCACATGTCGGGAAATGACTGAATGAGTATGATGTGAGTAATCTTTAACAGCCTCTCTTTCCTTGTCAACAGCAGGGATTTCATGCTGGAGAAGAGCTCACAGAATGCCATGGATATGAGGACATTTCGCATACAGCAACCTTAACTCCACGTGTGTTGCACTTTCAGCCCGAATGCGAGAGACTTAAGCTAATTATACTAGAGGGAAATCATGCAGAACTCAGAATGTGGAAGGCATTTAGTCACCCTCCAACCTTAGACAACATGAGAGAGTGCACCCTGGAGTGACTCTTGCAAATGTCCTGAACGTGTGAAAATATTCGGCTGAAGCCTCGCATGTATACACCAACGGCTCGCACTGGAGGAGACGAACCTTATAAAGGTACTGCAGCCAGAGAGCTGACACTTATTCACACCAGTAAACTCAAACGGGGGAGAAGCCCTATGCTTGGAATGACTGTGGAGGAGCTTTCGGTGACCATGCAACCCTTCAATGTCATGAGCACAGTCACACAGGAGAGAAACCACAATGAATATCATTTATGTGAGAAAGCACTTAGTCGAAGCCATAACCTTAGTCATGGGTGAGAATTCACACTGATGAGAAACCCTACAAAGGCAATGAGTGTGGAAAAGCCTTGAAACGCAGCTCTCACGCTTATACGCACTAGAAAACTCACAGGAGAGACACCCTATGTCTGGAATCCAGGTGGTGCAGCCTTTACCCAGAGCTCCCGCTTTTATAAACGCCAGAGAATTCATACCGAGTAGAAACCCTGTGTCTCTAATCAATGATATTGAGCCTTCAGCCAGAAATTATCCCTTTTAACTCACCAGGAAAGTCATGTGGAGAGAAACCCGGAGCCTGTAATCATGGTGGAAGAGCCTTCAGGTGGAGCTCCAGCCTCAGGATACACAGAGAGCTCAGAGTGGGCTGCATCCCTGACACAGTAGAGAAGACAGCCCAAGGTTTACTACAAGGAGAGCCCTCTTGGGGTACACCATCTAATCACTGCTGTAGAAGAAATCGGATGAAATGAATGCTCGAGTTCCATTAGACCTGGACTCATGAGACATGACAGGGCTCACACTGAAAAAGTAGTCTCAGTGTCATGAAGGAAGGACATTCTTCAGTGGTTCCATATTCCTGACTGAACAAGAAAGGGCTCACGCTGAGGAGATGCCCATTCTAAAGATGATGTGGAAAATCTTTCACTTGCTATTCACATCAGAAAACTCTTACTGGGAAAATAGTCTATAAAGAATGTGTTAGCATGCAAGTGAGTCAATAATTAAGTCCTTCAGCCCTTGTCTTCTTTTTAAATATACAATATCAATATGTTGAGAGTGAAGGGTTTTGAGAAGTGCTGAAAGCCATACTCAGCGTCAAGTAAGGAGAAACGAAGCCAACCTGCTTCAGTAGATCAGTATTTGCAAATATATAAGCACTACTGAGTGAGTATGTGTCCTTCAAAATGATGAAATATTGTGGTGAGTAAGCGTGGGCCCGTTTTCTGTTAATACTCTGTCACTGTTGATCAATTAGATACATTCTTTCTTTATAACATTATAATCATAATTACACAGACTGGGATCAATCGGAAAACAACGATGAATGTTAACAGAAAATGTAAAATATAGTATGATACGTCTTTACCCTTCCATGAGCGTCCAAATATTTGTATACACGTTCGGGATGAACGGCTTCAAGGATAAATACACACATACTTTGTGATTAACCTCTGCTGCTTCAATTAATTCTATTACTTAACTTTCATTTACTATTTCCCATATGACTTTTTAAAAACATATACATTAATTATATTTAAAGAAAGGTGAGTAATTGTGGGTTCATGGACAGGAAGAACTCAAGAATTCAGAGTCAGAGGTGGTTTAATCCCTACTTAGCATTTTGTAGCCCAGGGTTTCTATTTTTTTTTTTTTTTTTGTCCAAGAAGAACAGATAGATATCTTCAGGACTGAGAAGGTGAAAGATCTTTGCAGACATAAAAAGAGTTCTACTCTAAGAATGTATTAGAACGATAAGGGGTGGCATATACTACATCATAGAAACACAAAGGAGATCCCGCAGAGAGCCATTGGTGAGTCTACCTTTAAAGCTTTACTCTTTGATGTCGAAAAATGGTACTAAAAAATGTTCCGGGAGAAAGATCACCATAGAGACAGTGTCTATTTTGTCAGTTAAACCTTCAAGAAGGCTAGCTAGAGAGAGCGCACAGGCCGCATGATGAGTTCTGGCCCCTTTTCCGTTCCCTTTCTTTTTCTTTGCTGGCCAAAACATTCGTTGTACCCCTGGGGCCCATTGAAGTCTAATGGGTTGAGAAATGGTATTCTAGGGCCTATAAAGGCCATCACGGGGACTTTCCTAGCATTCTAGAGGTTAAGACCTCACCTTCCAATGCAGGGAGGGCGGGTTCAATCCCTGGTCGGGGAGCTAAGATCTCACATGGCTTGCAACCAAAACACCAAAACATAAAACAGTAACAATATTGTAACAAATTCAATAAAAGTCTTTTAACATGGTCCACATCCAAAAAAAAAAAAAATCTTAAAAATATATGTTTTTAAACCCATGACGTTAGCTGCAACATTACTGTGTGTACGTGCATCTGAGTGCACACACACACACCCCCAGGCAAGGGAGGGACACTGTAACAACTATCTGATCATAAAGGGAAAATACGATTCAGGAATTATTAGCATAAAGGATTCATGCAGGAGAAACATAAGCTAAATCACCTTGTTCATTCATTTCTAAATTTTTCTATTGTGAAATATTTAATGAGAACTTCCAACATTTCAGAACCTGGACTGTTATGTTGATTCAACTGTAAATAACACAATGCCTTTCTCTTCATAGAACTCTATAGTCTAAGGCAGGTAATAAGAATAAATTGCAAAATAATATTTCTGACATTAAGAAAAAAAGACACGTTCATACATTGTATAGTTACCAAATGCCACTACTAGTCTACAATAGAAAGTTGGCTGTACCTAAAATAAAATTGACATTTAAAGCAGTCTCAGTTCTGGAATTTTGAAAAGTAATATATTTTTAGAAAGACTGGTTAGTAAAAGTATTTTCCAAAGCTCTCAATTTTGGAAAACTTTGTCTGCATGAATTGGGGAGAGCAAAGCGAGATTTCCTGTCTTAAGATGAAGCTTTGCTCTTCTCTATATTGCAAAATAAGTACTTTAAAATTTGTTAGCATTCAAGCCTATATGTTTGAAAATTAGTAACGACTGTTCTTTTTTTTCCTGTACGCGGGCCTCTCACTGTTGTGGCCTCTCCCGTTGCGGAGCACAGGCCCCAGACGCGCAGGCTCAGCGGCCATGGCTCACGGGCCCAGCTGCTCCACGGCATGGGGGATCCTCCCGGACCGGGGCACGAACCCGTGTCCCCTGCATCGGCAGGCAGACTCTCAACCACTGCGCCACCAGGGAAGCCCAGTAACGATTTTTATAAGGATAAAAATTCCAGTGTACGTGCCTGTTAAAACTCCTTCCATCATCGATTTTATTCAAAATTCAAGGGGTTACCCCTTTAAAGGATAACAGACAAGAGGGTTGCTATCTTGCTCTTTATATTGGGCTCTTGATTTCTTTCTAATTTTTTTTTTGAGAACCCAAAGCAACCCAAAAGAACACATTTACCATAAAATCCAGAATTTTCCGGTGTGTTCTTTAGTGTATATAGTCCCCATGCGATTATATACACTATTGGTACATTCGAAATTAAATATATTCCTAAATACAACATCAAAATCTAAAAATGCACTTACTTATATGTTTCATGATGCAATACTGCCCTTTTAAGAAAGAAATGGCTTACCAGATGCAAGAATACCTGCAAGTTGCATAGTATGTTTTTATAGTAATTCTTACAGTAGTGTCGATTTATTGTAAATCTTAAGGTTTCTTTTTTCACTACTGTTCACATTGTAGTGACTCTCACAACCAAAAGAGCCTCAATTCATGACATTTTCCCCTCGCCCCAATACCGAAATCTGCCCATCTGGTCGACCTTGCCGCCGCACACGCCAAGTGACGTGCAACTGGTGTGAACTTCCATGGGAAGTATTCAGAGGGCACACGAGCGAAGGCGCACCGCCACGCCGCTGACACCCGTCCTCGAAACAGGACACCATCGTTCCCATTTCTTGCTCTGGGGGGGTCCTGCCCTCCGCACGCGCGTCTCTAGGCCGTTCACTGTCTGCAGAGTTTCTTCAGTGAAGCTACTGACGACCGCGCCCTTGCAGGACCGCGGCCAGGCTCGTGTCTCCTCACGACACTCACGTGTGCCCCGGGCGTTCCCTGTTTCCCAAAGAGAAACGTCTACGACTTAGGACCACCGAAGCCTAGGAGGAACTGCCGCCCCTCCACGAGCGCCCTACACGCTTGCCCTCAACACACCTCGGTGAGCGGACCTGAACAGGTTCGAAACGCAAGCGCCACGCTGACGAGGCTACCAGGAAGTTGGGACGGGAGCTCCCTGCATAGACGCCCGTTTAACCTGCCGGGTGGATGCGGTCTGTTGACAGGCATCCCATGCCCCTGCCTCGGTGCAAGTTCCGCCCCCGTGACCGCCTCGCCTGGGACCCGGAGCAACTGAAGTGGCCCCTGTTGCGCCGCCAGACCGCCACGACAGCACCGGCATGACCCGGGCCCCCAAGGCGGCGAGGACGCACCGACGCATCGTGACACACGGAGTACGACGTCGGGCACGGACATCCTCTCCTGGTCACGCGTAGCAGGACGTGTGTGTGGGGGGCGGGGGGTGTCTCCGCGGGCCAAGGGACACCAGGGAGTGCTGGTCGACCGGCGCAGACCTCCCCCTAACCCTCCCAAGGAGCTCAGCGGCGGCCCCACAACACAGGGCGCTCCACATTCAATCTCCGGTGAGAGCAGGCCTCGCCCACCGCTCCGCACCAGCGGGACGGTCGCCGCCAGCGTCGCCGGCCTCCCGGAACTCTGGCCCGCGCCTGGCGGGCGAATCACATCCCTCGCCAAGTTCGCCAAAGCTCAGGAGGGAAGGGACACTATAAAAGCGGCCGCCAGGTGGCTCCCGACAACGGGCTTGAACGTCAGCGGGATGGATTCTGATCGCTGGCCGGCGACGGAGCAGCTCCGACCGCCCAAAGGCTCGCGTTCGTCTCCGTGCGTCCGCCGAAGGAGCTACCTGCCAGTTCGCCTCGGCATGGCACGACGTGACCCCAGCAGCGGACGGGGCTGGGAAGATGTGCGCAGGAGGCTGACGCGAAGGAGATGCGCTCCTCACGGTAATGTAGAGAATTCTGCAGTCAGAAGCCTGACTCTGAAGACTTGGGTTGCCTTAGTGCCCAGCCTCTTACCTCCGGATCAGGAGACCATAGCAATTCACTTGCTTTCTCCAATTCTCTCTGCCCACCCTACACCCGTGCAGCTCTTCTCTCCATGAGCCTAGAGCTGCTTTCCCAAGCAAGACAACCCCATGCCATTGCAGGTAGGAGCCAAGGAGACAACTGAACATTTGCATCTGGACCTATTAGAGAAATTTTATGTATGCAACGCAGGAAGATACAAGACTGAGAGGGTCTTAGAACTTTAGCACCACATGGCCGTAGCTTTCATGCAACAGTGACGCACACTCGGCAAGTCCGGGGGTGTCAGGAAAAAGAAACAAACACACGTGTGCGCACACACACACGCACACACACACACACACACATCCCCGGGTCTAATAGGCACACTTCCCAGGGCTGCCAATGGTGGGATCAGAAAGCCCATTGTTCCCACTTCTGGGGTTCCCTGGGCTAGAACCCCAGCTCATTCAGGCAGGTCCTGGTTGTTTTACTGATGTCTCTGCGTGGGAGTGAGGTCCTGGAGCTCTCCAGACTGTCATTTGCTGTCCAGCGCTCGACATTTGGTTCTGTGTACTATGGCCCTTCTCCTCCATACACAGTCACAATTAAGAAAATAAGAATCTGCAGACATTGCATTCAACTTCCTAATTTGAATGAAGGTTAAGAACACAAAGGAAAACACTTATGTGAATAACTTTGCTAAGGAACTTACGTTTATCTTTTGGAAGCTGTCAAAATGTTTAGGAGTAGTCTGTAAAAAGTTAAGCTTTTTAAATTAGGAAAAATAAATGATTCTTTATTGCTCTCTCTCACCAAACCCCCGCTCACCACAGCACCTATGACACAGGACTCACCTGATGAAACGCCTGCTCCCCACAGATTTCTGTTCTGAGTCATTCTCTAGCCCCTGTGTTCACCGCATTCCTAAGTCCACCGCAGCCAGTAGCATGATGAAGGAGGCCACGGAGCCCAAGGGACGACCTTTAAAAGAAGAGAAGGAAAATACCTCTCCCGTCTTCTGTGAGGTCACAGCCTTAATGGAGGCTGGAAGAAGTGAACGTAAATGTCGGGAAAGAGAGTGTTTCTACATTGGTCCCTGACCTGCTGTATCCTTAACAGGGTGGTGCACTTAACTGGAGTTACTATTTCCTGGGTGCACTTAGAAGATCCGGACCCAAAGTAGAAACCTGACCATTTGGCAAAAGACGGATCAATTCAGGAATCAAACTAAGTTTTTTTTGTTTTTTTGGTTTTTTTTTTCTCACCTGTTGTTTCATTATCAGGAACTCTGCCACCACCTGCCCTCCCCTGCATCCTTGGGCAGGGCCAATCCGAAAATCAAGCAGATAAATCTGAGGAAAGAGAAAGCAGCCATGAGAAGCCAGGCTTCCAAACTATTGTTAGATCCACCAGACGTGAATCGCCAACCACCCAGCTGGGGGTGACCCCTGCCAGCTTACCCACAGGCATGCGCAGACAGAAGGAACGATTTTTCCTCCCATGGTCAAGAGCAAGGCTGCATTGGCTCCTCGGCATGTAGGGAGTACAGAATATCTCCATTTGGCAGGAAACAATGCAAATGATCGGGTGCTACACTTTGATTCGACTTACTGTTCACAGTTACTGGTTTATTAAGATTCAGTTCCTAGGGTTCACGTTAATTCCCAGGTAACCCTTACCATGGTCTCCTGGAGAGTCTTGTCTCCACAGCAAGGACACCTCTTCCAAAGTTCTTATTTAATAATTCTTGGTGAAAGGAACCGTCATTTGTTCAACAACACCCATTCCAGGTCTTTAGCGCCCCACCTTCCCTGTTGCCCCCCGCCCCCACCGCTGCCCCGGATGCAATTGTCCTCAGTCACCTTGGTTCCTCCCCACGTGGGAATCAGCAACATCAGAGCCTCCACCCTAGCTCTGCCCTCCATGGCCTTGGACCTGTGGCCAGGAGATTTTCTATCCATTTAATCTGAGGACCCATGTCATTTGACATTACATGTCAAACTCTGACCTGAGCGTCAATGAAAATGTAATTGATTAAACAGAGCTCATGGATATGGTGTTGGAAACATAAAGAAGACCTAAAACTTAATCAGAAGGCTATGACCAGTGAGGGTTTACCAGACAGAAAATCTGTGGGAATTCAGCAAAGTAACATTACCTGTGAAAGTAACGAGTATGCGGAGATTTTGAATGAAGACCATCACGGAGGGCGCCGCCTAGAATTCACATGTCGGGAAATGACTGAATGAGTATGATGTGAGTAATCTTTAACAGCCTCTCTTTCCTTGTCAACAGCAGGGATTTCATGCTGGAGAAGAGCTCACAGAATGCCATGGATATGAGGACATTTCGCATACAGCAACCTTAACTCCACGTGTGTTGCACTTTCAGCCCGAATGCGAGAGACTTAAGCTAATTATACTAGAGGGAAATCATGCAGAACTCAGAATGTGGAAGGCATTTAGTCACCCTCCAACCTTAGACAACATGAGAGAGTGCACCCTGGAGTGACTCTTGCAAATGTCCTGAACGTGTGAAAATATTCGGCTGAAGCCTCGCATGTATACACCAACGGCTCGCACTGGAGGAGACGAACCTTATAAAGGTACTGCAGCCAGAGAGCTGACACTTATTCACACCAGTAAACTCAAACGGGGGAGAAGCCCTATGCTTGGAATGACTGTGGAGGAGCTTTCGGTGACCATGCAACCCTTCAATGTCATGAGCACAGTCACACAGGAGAGAAACCACAATGAATATCATTTATGTGAGAAAGCACTTAGTCGAAGCCATAACCTTAGTCATGGGTGAGAATTCACACTGATGAGAAACCCTACAAAGGCAATGAGTGTGGAAAAGCCTTGAAACGCAGCTCTCACGCTTATACGCACTAGAAAACTCACAGGAGAGACACCCTATGTCTGGAATCCAGGTGGTGCAGCCTTTACCCAGAGCTCCCGCTTTTATAAACGCCAGAGAATTCATACCGAGTAGAAACCCTGTGTCTCTAATCAATGATATTGAGCCTTCAGCCAGAAATTATCCCTTTTAACTCACCAGGAAAGTCATGTGGAGAGAAACCCGGAGCCTGTAATCATGGTGGAAGAGCCTTCAGGTGGAGCTCCAGCCTCAGGATACACAGAGAGCTCAGAGTGGGCTGCATCCCTGACACAGTAGAGAAGACAGCCCAAGGTTTACTACAAGGAGAGCCCTCTTGGGGTACACCATCTAATCACTGCTGTAGAAGAAATCGGATGAAATGAATGCTCGAGTTCCATTAGACCTGGACTCATGAGACATGACAGGGCTCACACTGAAAAAGTAGTCTCAGTGTCATGAAGGAAGGACATTCTTCAGTGGTTCCATATTCCTGACTGAACAAGAAAGGGCTCACGCTGAGGAGATGCCCATTCTAAAGATGATGTGGAAAATCTTTCACTTGCTATTCACATCAGAAAACTCTTACTGGGAAAATAGTCTATAAAGAATGTGTTAGCATGCAAGTGAGTCAATAATTAAGTCCTTCAGCCCTTGTCTTCTTTTTAAATATACAATATCAATATGTTGAGAGTGAAGGGTTTTGAGAAGTGCTGAAAGCCATACTCAGCGTCAAGTAAGGAGAAACGAAGCCAACCTGCTTCAGTAGATCAGTATTTGCAAATATATAAGCACTACTGAGTGAGTATGTGTCCTTCAAAATGATGAAATATTGTGGTGAGTAAGCGTGGGCCCGTTTTCTGTTAATACTCTGTCACTGTTGATCAATTAGATACATTCTTTCTTTATAACATTATAATCATAATTACACAGACTGGGATCAATCGGAAAACAACGATGAATGTTAACAGAAAATGTAAAATATAGTATGATACGTCTTTACCCTTCCATGAGCGTCCAAATATTTGTATACACGTTCGGGATGAACGGCTTCAAGGATAAATACACACATACTTTGTGATTAACCTCTGCTGCTTCAATTAATTCTATTACTTAACTTTCATTTACTATTTTCCATATGACTTTTTAAAAACATATACATTAATTATATTTAAAGAAAGGTGAGTAATTGTGGGTTCATGGACAGGAAGAACTCAAGAATTCAGAGTCAGAGGTGGTTTAATCCCTACTTAGCATTTTGTAGCCCAGGGTTTCTATTTTTTTTTTTTTTGTCCAAGAAGAACAGATAGATATCTTCAGGACTGAGAAGGTGAAAGATCTTTGCAGACATAAAAAGAGTTCTACTTTAAGAATGTATTAGAACGATAAGGGGTGGCATATACTACATCATAGAAACACAAAGGAGATCCCGCAGAGAGCCATTGGTGAGTCTACCTTTAAAGCTTTACTCTTTGATGTCGAAAAATGGTACTAAAAAATGTTCCGGGAGAAAGATCACCATAGAGACAGTGTCTATTTTGTCAGTTAAACCTTCAAGAAGGCTAGCTAGAGAGAGCGCACAGGCCGCATGATGAGTTCTGGCCCCTTTTCCGTTCCCTTTCTTTTTCTTTGCTGGCCAAAACATTCGTTGTACCCCTGGGGCCCATTGAAGTCTAATGGGTTGAGAAATGGTATTCTAGGGCCTATAAAGGCCATCACGGGGACTTTCCTAGCATTCTAGAGGTTAAGACCTCACCTTCCAATGCAGGGAGGGCGGGTTCAATCCCTGGTCGGGGAGCTAAGATCTCACATGGCTTGCAACCAAAACACCAAAACATAAAACAGTAACAATAGTGTAACAAATTCAATAAAAGTCTTTTAACATGGTCCACATCCAAAAAAAAAAAAAAATCTTAAATATATATGTTTTTAAACCCATGACGTTAGCTGCAACATTACTGTGTGTACGTGCATCTGAGTGCACACACACACACCCCCAGGCAAGGGAGGGACACTGTAACAACTATCTGATCATAAAGGGAAAATACGATTCAGGAATTATTAGCATAAAGGATTCATGCAGGAGAAACATAAGCTAAATCACCTTGTTCATTCATTTCTAAATTTTTCTATTGTGAAATATTTAATGAGAACTTCCAACATTTCAGAACCTGGACTGTTATGTTGATTCAACTGTAAATAACACAATGCCTTTCTCTTCATAGAACTCTATAGTCTAAGGCAGGTAATAAGAATAAATTGCAAAATAATATTTCTGACATTAAGAAAAAAAGACACGTTCATACATTGTATAGTTACCAAATGCCACTACTAGTCTACAATAGAAAGTTGGCTGTACCTAAAATAAAATTGACATTTAAAGCAGTCTCAGTTCTGGAATTTTGAAAAGTAATATATTTTTAGAAAGACTGGTTAGTAAAAGTATTTTCCAAAGCTCTCAATTTTGGAAAACTTTGTCTGCATGAATTGGGGAGAGCAAAGCGAGATTTCCTGTCTTAAGATGAAGCTTTGCTCTTCTCTATATTGCAAAATAAGTACTTTAAAATTTGTTAGCATTCAAGCCTATATGTTTGAAAATTAGTAACGACTGTTCTTTTTTTTCCTGTACGCGGGCCTCTCACTGTTGTGGCCTCTCCCGTTGCGGAGCACAGGCCCCAGACGCGCAGGCTCGGCGGCCATGGCTCACGGGCCCAGCTGCTCCACGGCATGGGGGATCCTCCCGGACCGGGGCACGAACCCGTGTCCCCTGCATCGGCAGGCAGACTCTCAACCACTGCGCCACCAGGGAAGCCCAGTAACGATTTTTATAAGGATAAAAATTCCAGTGTACGTGCCTGTTAAAACTCCTTCCATCATCGATTTTATTCAAAATTCAAGGGGTTACCCCTTTAAAGGATAACAGACAAGAGGGTTGCTATCTTGCTCTTTATATTGGGCTCTTGATTTCTTTCTAATTTTTTTTTTTGAGAACCCAAAGCAACCCAAAAGAACACATTTACCATAAAATCCAGAATTTTCCGGTGTGTTCTTTAGTGTATATAGTCCCCATGCGATTATATACACTATTGGTACATTCGAAATTCAATATATTCCTAAATACAACATCAAAATCTAAAAATGCACTTACTTATATGTTTCATGATGCAATACTGCCCTTTTAAGAAAGAAATGGCTTACCAGATGCAAGAATACCTGCAAGTTGCATAGTATGTTTTTATAGTAATTCTTACAGTAGTGTCGATTTATTGTAAATCTTAAGGTTTCTTTTTTCACTACTGTTCACATTGTAGTGACTCTCACAACCAAAAGAGCCTCAATTCATGACATTTTCCCCTCGCCCCAATACCGAAATCTGCCCATCTGGTCGACCTTGCCGCCGCACACGCCAAGTGACGTGCAACTGGTGTGAACTTCCACGGGAAGTATTCAGAGGGCACACGAGCGAAGGCGCACCGCCACGCCGCTGACACCCGTCCTCGAAACAGGACACCATCGTTCCCATTTCTTGCTCTGGGGGGGTCCTGCCCTCCGCACGCGCGTCTCTAGGCCGTTCACTGTCTGCAGAGCTTCTTCAGTGAAGCTACTGACGACCGCGCCCTTGCAGGACCGCGGCCAGGCTCGTGTCTCCTCACGACTATCACGTGTGCCCCGGGCGTTCCCTGTTTCCCAAAGAGAAACGTCTACGACTTAGGACCACCGAAGCCTAGGAGGAACTGCCGCCCCTCCACGAGCGCCCTACACGCTTGCCCTCGACACACCTCGGTGAGCGGACCTGAACAGGTTCGAAACGCAAGCGCCACGCTGACGAGGCTACCAGGAAGTTGGGACGGGAGCTCCCTGCATAGACGCCCGTTTAACCTGCCGGGTGGATGCGGTCTGTTGACAGGCATCCCATGCCCCTGCCTCGGTGCAAGTTCCGCCCCCGTGACCGCCTCGCCTGGGACCCGGAGCAACTGAAGTGGCCCCTGTTGCGCAGCCAGACCGCCACGACTGCACCGGCATGACCCGGGCCCCCAAGGCGGCGAGGACGCACCGACGCATCGTGACACACGGAGTACGACGTCGGGCACGGACATCCTCTCCTGGTCACGCGTAGCAGGACGAGTGTGTGGGGGGCGGGGGGTGTCTCCGCGGGCCAAGGGACACCAGGGAGTGCTGGTCGACCGGCGCAGACCTCCCCCTAACCCTCCCAAGGAGCTCAGCGGCGGCCCCACAACACAGGGCGCTCCACATTCAATCTCCGGTGAGAGCAGGCCTCGCCCACCGCTCCGCACCAGCGGGACGGTCGCCGCCAGCGTCGCCGGCCTCCCGGAACTCTGGCCCGCGCCTGGCGGGCGAATCACATCCCTCGCCAAGTTCGCCAAAGCTCAGGAGGGAAGGGACACTATAAAAGCGGCCGCCAGGTGGCTCCCGACAACGGGCTTGAACGTCAGCGGGATGGATTCTGATCGCTGGCCGGCGACGGAGCAGCTCCGACCGCCCAAAGGCTCGCGTTCGTCTCCGTGCGTCCGCCGAAGGAGCTACCTGCCAGTTCGCCTCGGCATGGCACGACGCGACCCCAGCAGCGGACGGGGCTGGGAAGATGTGCGCAGGAGGCTGACGCGAAGGAGATGCGCTCCTCACGGTAATGTAGAGAATTCTGCAGTCAGAAGCCTGACTCTGAAGACTTGGGTTGCCTTAGTGCCCAGCCTCTTACCTCCGGATCAGGAGACCATAGCAATTCACTTGCTTTCTCCAATTCTCTCTGCCCACCCTACACCCGTGCAGCTCTTCTCTCCATGAGCCTAGAGCTGCTTTCCCAAGCAAGACAACCCCATGCCATTGCAGGTAGGAGCCAAGGAGACAACTGAACATTTGCATCTGGACCTATTAGAGAAATTTTATGTATGCAACGCAGGAAGATACAAGACTGAGAGGGTCTTAGAACTTTAGCACCACATGGCCGTAGCTTTCATGCAACAGTGACGCACACTCGGCAAGTCCGGGGGTGTCAGGAAAAAGAAACAAACACACGTGTGCGCACACACACACGCACACACACACACACACACATCCCCGGGTCTAATAGGCACACTTCCCAGGGCTGCCAATGGTGGGATCAGAAAGCCCATTGTTCCCACTTCTGGGGTTCCCTGGGCTAGAACCCCAGCTCATTCAGGCAGGTCCTGGTTGCTTTACTGATGTCTCTGCGTGGGAGTGAGGTCCTGGAGCTCTCCAGACTGTCATTTGCTGTCCAGCGCTCGACATTTGGTTCTGTGTACTATGGCCCTTCTCCTCCATACACAGTCACAATTAAGAAAATAAGAATCTGCAGACATTGCATTCAACTTCCTAATTTGAATGAAGGTTAAGAACACAAAGGAAAACACTTATGTGAATAACTTTGCTAAGGAACTTACGTTTATCTTTTGGAAGCTGTCAAAATGTTTAGGAGTAGTCTGTAAAAAGTTAAGCTTTTTAAATTAGGAAAAATAAATGATTCTTTATTGCTCTCTCTCACCAAACCCCCGCTCACCACAGCACCTATGACACAGGACTCACCTGATGAAACGCCTGCTCCCCACAGATTTCTGTTCTGAGTCATTCTCTAGCCCCTGTGTTCACCGCATTCCTAAGTCCACCGCAGCCAGTAGCATGATGAAGGAGGCCACGGAGCCCAAGGGACGACCTTTAAAAGAAGAGAAGGAAAATACCTCTCCCGTCTTCTGTGAGGTCACAGCCTTAATGGAGGCTGGAAGAAGTGAACGTAAATGTCGGGAAAGAGAGTGTTTCTACATTGGTCCCTGACCTGCTGTATCCTTAACAGGGTGGTGCACGTAACTGGAGTTACTATTTCCTGGGTGCACTTAGAAGATCCGGACCCAAAGTAGAAACCTGACCATTTGGCAAAAGACGGATCAATTCAGGAATCAAACTAAGTTTTTTTTGTTTTTTTGTTTTTTTTTTTCTCACCTGTTGT
Source organism: Mesoplodon bidens (assembly GCF_964165515.1). Classification (NCBI taxonomy): domain Eukaryota; kingdom Metazoa; phylum Chordata; class Mammalia; order Artiodactyla; family Ziphiidae; genus Mesoplodon; species Mesoplodon bidens. Next base: position 270,853 of record NW_027672561.1, on the reverse strand, counting down.
TTCATTATCAGGAACTCTGCCACCACCTGCCCTCCCCTGCATCCTTGGTCAGGGCCAATCCGAAAATCAAGCAGATAAATCTGAGGAAAGAGAAAGCAGCCATGAGAAGCCAGGCTTCCAAACTATTGTTAGATCCACCAGACGTGAATCGCCAACCACCCAGCTGGGGGTGACCCCTGCCAGCTTACCCACAGGCATGCGCAGACAGAAGGAACGATTTTTCCTCCCATGGTCAAGAGCAAGGCTGCATTGGCTCCTCGGCATGTAGGGAGTACAGAATATCTCCATTTGGCAGGAAACAATGCAAATGATCGGGTGCTACACTTTGATTCGACTTACTGTTCACAGTTACTGGTTTATTAAGATTCAGTTCCTAGGGTTCACGTTAATTCCCAGGTAACCCTTACCATGGTCTCCTGGAGAGTCTTGTCTCCACAGCAAGGACACCTCTTCCAAAGTTCTTATTTAATAATTCTTGGTGAAAGGAACCGTCATTTGTTCAACAACACCCATTCCAGGTCTTTAGCGCCCCACCTTCCCTGTTGCCCCCCGCCCCCACCGCTGCCCCGGATGCAATTGTCCTCAGTCACCTTGGTTCCTCCCCACGTGGGAATCAGCAACATCAGAGCCTCCACCCTAGCTCTGCCCTCCATGGCCTTGGACCTGTGGCCAGGAGATTTTCTATCCATTTAATCTGAGGACCCATGTCATTTGACATTACATGTCAAACTCTGACCTGAGCGTCAATGAAAATGTAATTGATTAAACAGAGCTCATGGATATGGTGTTGGAAACATAAAGAAGACCTAAAACTTAATCAGAAGGCTATGACCAGTGAGGGTTTACCAGACAGAAAATCTGTGGGAATTCAGCAAAGTAACATTACCTGTGAAAGTAACGAGTATGCGGAGATTTTGAATGAAGACCATCACGGAGGGCGCCGCCTAGAATTCACATGTCGGGAAATGACTGAATGAGTATGATGTGAGTAATCTTTAACAGCCTCTCTTTCCTTGTCAACAGCAGGGATTTCATGCTGGAGAAGAGCTCACAGAATGCCATGGATATGAGGACATTTCGCATACAGCAACCTTAACTCCACGTGTGTTGCACTTTCAGCCCGAATGCGAGAGGCTTAAGCTAATTATACTAGAGGGAAATCATGCAGAACTCAGAATGTGGAAGGCATTTAGTCACCCTCCAACCTTAGACAACATGAGAGAGTGCACCCTGGAGTGACTCTTGCAAATGTCCTGAACGTGTGAAAATATTCGGCTGAAGCCTCGCATGTATACACCAACGGCTCGCACTGGAGGAGACGAACCTTATAAAGGTACTGCAGCCAGAGAGCTGACACTTATTCACACCAGTAAACTCAAACGGGGGAGAAGCCCTATGCTTGGAATGACTGTGGAGGAGCTTTCGGTGACCATGCAACCCTTCAATGTCATGAGCACAGTCACACAGGAGAGAAACCACAATGAATATCATTTATGTGAGAAAGCACTTAGTCGAAGCCATAACCTTAGTCATGGGTGAGAATTCACACTGATGAGAAACCCTACAAAGGCAATGAGTGTGGAAAAGCCTTGAAACGCAGCTCTCACGCTTATACGCACTAGAAAACTCACAGGAGAGACACCCTATGTCTGGAATCCAGGTGGTGCAGCCTTTACCCAGAGCTCCCGCTTTTATAAACGCCAGAGAATTCATACCGAGTAGAAACCCTGTGTCTCTAATCAATGATATTGAGCCTTCAGCCAGAAATTATCCCTTTTAACTCACCAGGAAAGTCATGTGGAGAGAAACCCGGAGCCTGTAATCATGGTGGAAGAGCCTTCAGGTGGAGCTCCAGCCTCAGGATACACAGAGAGCTCAGAGTGGGCTGCATCCCTGACACAGTAGAGAAGACAGCCCAAGGTTTACTACAAGGAGAGCCCTCTTGGGGTACACCATCTAATCACTGCTGTAGAAGAAATCGGATGAAATGAATGCTCGAGTTCCATTAGACCTGGACTCATGAGACATGACAGGGCTCACACTGAAAAAGTAGTCTCAGTGTCATGAAGGAAGGACATTCTTCAGTGGTTCCATATTCCTGACTGAACAAGAAAGGGCTCACGCTGAGGAGATGCCCATTCTAAAGATGATGTGGAAAATCTTTCACTTGCTATTCACATCAGAAAACTCTTACTGGGAAAATAGTCTATAAAGAATGTGTTAGCATGCAAGTGAGTCAATAATTAAGTCCTTCAGCCCTTGTCTTCTTTTTAAATATACAATATCAATATGTTGAGAGTGAAGGGTTTTGAGAAGTGCTGAAAGCCATACTCAGCGTCAAGTAAGGAGAAACGAAGCCAACCTGCTTCAGTAGATCAGTATTTGCAAATATATAAGCACTACTGAGTGAGTATGTGTCCTTCAAAATGATGAAATATTGTGGTGAGTAAGCGTGGGCCCGTTTTCTGTTAATACTCTGTCACTGTTGATCAATTAGATACATTCTTTCTTTATAACATTATAATCATAATTACACAGACTGGGATCAATCGGAAAACAACGATGAATGTTAACAGAAAATGTAAAATATAGTATGATACGTCTTTACCCTTCCATGAGCGTCCAAATATTTGTATACACGTTCGGGATGAACGGCTTCAAGGATAAATACACACATACTTTGTGATTAACCTCTGCTGCTTCAATTAATTCTATTACTTAACTTTCATTTACTATTTCCCATATGACTTTTTAAAAACATATACATTAATTATATTTAAAGAAAGGTGAGTAATTGTGGGTTCATGGACAGGAAGAACTCAAGAATTCAGAGTCAGAGGTGGTTTAATCCCTACTTAGCATTTTGTAGCCCAGGGTTTCTATTTTTTTTTTTTTGTCCAAGAAGAACAGATAGATATCTTCAGGACTGAGAAGGTGAAAGATCTTTGCAGACATAAAAAGAGTTCTACTCTAAGAATGTATTAGAACGATAAGGGGTGGCATATACTACATCATAGAAACACAAAGGAGATCCCGCAGAGAGCCATTGGTGAGTCTACCTTTAAAGCTTTACTCTTTGATGTCGAAAAATGGTACTAAAAAATGTTCCGGGAGAAAGATCACCATAGAGACAGTGTCTATTTTGTCAGTTAAACCTTCAAGAAGGCTAGCTAGAGAGAGCGCACAGGCCGCATGATGAGTTCTGGCCCCTTTTCCGTTCCCTTTCTTTTTCTTTGCTGGCCAAAACATTCGTTGTACCCCTGGGGCCCATTGAAGTCTAATGGGTTGAGAAATGGTATTCTAGGGCCTATAAAGGCCATCACGGGGACTTTCCTAGCATTCTAGAGGTTAAGACCTCACCTTCCAATGCAGGGAGGGCGGGTTCAATCCCTGGTCGGGGAGCTAAGATCTCACATGGCTTGCAACCAAAACACCAAAACATAAAACAGTAACAATAGTGTAACAAATTCAATAAAAGTCTTTTAACATGGTCCACATCCAAAAAAAAAAAAATCTTAAAAATATATGTTTTTAAACCCATGACGTTAGCTGCAACATTACTGTGTGTACGTGCATCTGAATGCACACACACACCACCCCAGGCAAGGGAGGGACACTGTAACAACTATCTGATCATAAAGGGAAAATACGATTCAGGAATTATTAGCATAAAGGATTCATGCAGGAGAAACATAAGCTAAATCACCTTGTTCATTCATTTCTAAATTTTTCTATTGTGAAATATTTAATGAGAACTTCCAACATTTCAGAACCTGGACTGTTATGTTGATTCAACTGTAAATAACACAATGCCTTTCTCTTCATAGAACTCTATAGTCTAAGGCAGGTAATAAGAATAAATTGCAAAATAATATTTCTGACATTAAGAAAAAAAGACACGTTCATACATTGTATAGTTACCAAATGCCACTACTAGTCTACAATAGAAAGTTGGCTGTACCTAAAATAAAATTGACATTTAAAGCAGTCTCAGTTCTGGAATTTTGAAAAGTAATATATTTTTAGAAAGACTGGTTAGTAAAAGTATTTTCCAAAACTCTCAATTTTGGAAAACTTTGCATGAATTGGGGAGAGCAAAGCTAGATTTCCTGTCTTAAGATGAAGCTTTGCTCTTCTCTATATTGCAAAATAAGTACTTTAAAATTTGTTAGCATTCAAGCCTATATGTTTGAAAATTAGTAACGACTGTTCTTTTTTTTCCTGTACACGGGCCTCTCACTGTTGTGGCCTCTCCCGTTGCGGAGCACAGGCCCCAGACGCGCAGGCTCGGCGGCCATGGCTCACGGGCCCAGCTGCTCCACGGCATGGGGGATCCTCCCGGACCGGGGCACGAACCCGTGTCCCCTGCATCGGCAGGCAGACTCTCAACCACTGCGCCACCAGGGAAGCCCAGTAACGATTTTTATAAGGATAAAAATTCCAGTGTACGTGCCTGTTAAAACTCCTTCCATCATCGATTTTATTCAAAATTCAAGGGGTTACCCCTTTAAAGGATAACAGACAAGAGGGTTGCTATCTTGCTCTTTATATTGGGCTCTTGATTTCTTTCTAATTTTTTTTTTTGAGAACCCAAAGCAACCCAAAAGAACACATTTACCATAAAATCCAGAATTTTCCGGTGTGTTCTTTAGTGTATATAGTCCCCATGCGATTATATACACTATTGGTACATTCGAAATTCAATATATTCCTAAATACAACATCAAAATCTAAAAATGCACTTACTTATATGTTTCATGATGCAATACTGCCCTTTTAAGAAAGAAATGGCTTACCAGATGCAAGAATACCTGCAAGTTGCATAGTATGTTTTTATAGTAATTCTTACAGTAGTGTCGATTTATTGTAAATCTTAAGGTTTCTTTTTTCACTACTGTTCACATTGTAGTGACTCTCACAACCAAAAGAGCCTCAATTCATGACATTTTCCCCTCGCCCCAATACCGAAATCTGCCCATCTGGTCGACCTTGCCGCCGCACACGCCAAGTGACGTGCAACTGGTGTGAACTTCAACGGGAAGTATTCAGATGGCACACGAGCGAAGGCGCACCGCCACGCCGCTGACACCCGTCCTCGAAACAGAACACCATCGTTCCCATTTCTTGCTCTGGGGGGGTCCTGCCCTCCGCACGCGCGTCTCTAGGCCGTTCACTGTCTGCAGAGCTTCTTCATTGAAGCTACTGACGACCGCGCCCTTGCAGGACCGTGGCCTAGCTCGTGTCTCCTCACGACTATCACGTGTGCCCCGGGCGTTCCCTGTTTCCCAAAGAGAAACGTCTACGACTTAGGACCACCGAAGCCTAGGAGGAACTGCCGCCCCTCCACGAGCGCCCTACACGCTTGCCCTCGACACACCTCGGTGAGCGGACCTGAACAGGTTCGAAACGCAAGCGCCACGCTGACGAGGCTACCAGGAAGTTGGGACGGGAGCTCCCTGCATAGACGCCCGTTTAACCTGCCGGGTGGATGCGGTCTGTTGACAGGCATCCCATGCCCCTGCCTCGGTGCAAGTTCCGCCCCCGTGACCGCCTCGCCTGGGACCCGGAGCAACTGAAGTGGCCCCTGTTGCGCAGCCAGACCGCCAGGACTGCACCGGCATGACCCGGGCCCCCAAGGCGGCGAGGACGCACCGACGCATCGTGACACACGGAGTACGACGTCGGGCACGGACATCCTCTCCTGGTCACGCGTAGCAGGACGTGTGTGTGTGGGGCGGGGGGTGTCTCCGCGGGCCAAGGGACACCAGGGAGTGCTGGTCGACCGGCGCAGACCTCCCCCTAACCCGCCTAAGGAGCTCAGCGGCGGCCCCACAACACACGGCGCTCCACATTCAATCTCCGGTGAGAGCAGGCCTCGCCCACCGCTCCGCACCAGCGGGACGGTCGCCGCCAGCGTCGCCGGCCTCCCGGAACTCTGGCCCTCGCCTGGCGGGCGAGTCACATCCCTCGCCAAGTTCGCCAAAGCTCAGGAGGGAAGGGACACTATAAAAGCGGCCGCCAGGTGGCTCCCGACAACGGGCTTGAACGTCAGCGGGATGGATTCTGATCGCTGGCCGGCGACGGAGCAGCTCCGACCGCCCAAAGGCTCGCGTTCGTCTCCGTGCGTCCGCCGAAGGAGCTACCTGCCAGTTCGCCTCGGCATGGCACGACGCGACCCCAGCAGCGGACGGGGCTGGGAAGATGTGCGCAGGAGGCTGACGCGAAGGAGATGCGCTCCTCACGGTAATGTAGAGAATTCTGCAGTCAGAAGCCTGACTCTGAAGACTTGGGTTGCCTTAGTGCCCAGCCTCTTACCTCCGGATCAGGAGACCATAGCAATTCACTTGCTTTCTCCAATTCTCTCTGCCCACCCTACACCCGTGCAGCTCTTCTCTCCATGAGCCTAGAGCTGCTTTCCCAAGCAAGACAACCCCATGCCATTGCAGGTAGGAGCCAAGGAGACAACTGAACATTTGCATCTGGACCTATTAGAGAAATTTTATGTATGCAACGCAGGAAGATACAAGACTGAGAGGGTCTTAGAACTTTAGCACCACATGGCCGTAGCTTTCATGCAACAGTGACGCACACTCGGCAAGTCCAGGGGTGTCAGGAAAAAGAAACAAACACACGTGTGCGCACACACACACGCACACACACACACACACACACATCCCCGGGTCTAATAGGCACACTTCCCAGGGCTGCCAATGGTGGGATCAGAAAGCCCATTGTTCCCACTTCTGGGGTTCCCTGGGCTAGAACCCCAGCTCATTCAGGCAGGTCCTGGTTGTTTTACTGATGTCTCTGCGTGGGAGTGAGGTCCTGGAGCTCTCCAGACTGTCATTTGCTGTCCAGCGCTCGACATTTGGTTCTGTGTACTATGGCCCTTCTCCTCCATACACAGTCACAATTAAGAAAATAAGAATCTGCAGACATTGCATTCAACTTCCTAATTTGAATGAAGGTTAAGAACACAAAGGAAAACACTTATGTGAATAACTTTGCTAAGGAACTTACGTTTATCTTTTGGAAGCTGTCAAAATGTTTAGGAGTAGTCTGTAAAAAGTTAAGCTTTTTAAATTAGGAAAAATAAATGATTCTTTATTGCTCTCTCTCACCAAACCCCCGCTCACCACAGCACCTATGACACAGGACTCACCTGATGAAACGCCTGCTCCCCACAGATTTCTGTTCTGAGTCATTCTCTAGCCCCTGTGTTCACCGCATTCCTAAGTCCACCGCAGCCAGTAGCATGATGAAGGAGGCCACGGAGCCCAAGGGACGACCTTTAAAAGAAGAGAAGGAAAATACCTCTCCCGTCTTCTGTGAGGTCACAGCCTTAATGGAGGCTGGAAGAAGTGAACGTAAATGTCGGGAAAGAGAGTGTTTCTACATTGGTCCCTGACCTGCTGTATCCTTAACAGGGTGGTGCACGTAACTGGAGTTACTATTTCCTGGGTGCACTTAGAAGATCCGGACCCAAAGTAGAAACCTGACCATTTGGCAAAAGACGGATCAATTCAGGAATCAAACTAAGTTTTTTTTGTTTTTTTGGTTTTTTTTTTCTCACCTGTTGTTTCATTATCAGGAACTCTGCCACCACCTGCCCTCCCCTGCATCCTTGGGCAGGGCCAATCCGAAAATCAAGCAGATAAATCTGAGGAAAGAGAAAGCAGCCATGAGAAGCCAGGCTTTCAAACTATTGTTAGATCCACCAGACGTGAATCGCCAACCACCCAGCTGGGGGTGACCCCTGCCAGCTTACCCACAGGCATGCGCAGACAGAAGGAACGATTTTTCCTCCCATGGTCAAGAGCAAGGCTGCATTGGCTCCTCGGCATGTAGGGAGTACAGAATATCTCCATTTGGCAGGAAACAATGCAAATGATCGGGTGCTACACTTTGATTCGACTTACTGTTCACAGTTACTGTTTTATTAAGATTCAGTTCCTAGGGTTCACATTAATTCCCAGGTAACCCTTACCATGGTCTCCTGGAGAGTCTTGTCTCCACAGCAAGGACACCTCTTCCAAAGTTCTTATTTAATAATTCTTGGTGAAAGGAACCGTCATTTGTTCAACAACACCCATTCCAGGTCTTTAGCGCCCCACCTTTCCTGTTGCCCCCCGCCCCCACCGCTGCCCCGGATGCAATTGTCCTCAGTCACCTTGGTTCCTCCCCACGTGGGAATCAGCAACATCAGAGCCTCCACCCTAGCTCTGCCCTCCATGGCCTTGGACCTGTGGCCAGGAGATTTTCTATCCATTTAATCTGAGGACCCATGTCATTTGACATTACATGTCAAACTCTGACCTGAGCGTCAATGAAAATGTAATTGATTAAACAGAGCTCATGGATATGGTGTTGGAAACATAAAGAAGACCTAAAACTTAATCAGAAGGCTATGACCAGTGAGGGTTTACCAGACAGAAAATCTGTGGGAATTCAGCAAAGTAACATTACCTGTGAAAGTAACGAGTATGCGGAGATTTTGAATGAAGACCATCACGGAGGGCGCCGCCTAGAATTCACATGTCGGGAAATGACTGAATGAGTATGATGTGAGTAATCTTTAACAGCCTCTCTTTCCTTGTCAACAGCAGGGATTTCATGCTGGAGAAGAGCTCACAGAATGCCACGGATATGAGGACATTTCGCATACAGCAACCTTAACTCCACGTGTGTTGCACTTTCAGCCCGAATGCGAGAGGCTTAAGCTAATTATACTAGAGGGAAATCATGCAGAACTCAGAATGTGGAAGGCATTTAGTCACCCTCCAACCTTAGACAACATGAGAGAGTGCACCCTGGAGTGACTCTTGCAAATGTCCTGAACGTGTGAAAATATTCGGCTGAAGCCTCGCATGTATACACCAACGGCTCGCACTGGAGGAGACGAACCTTATAAAGGTACTGCAGCCAGAGAGCTGACACTTATTCACACCAGTAAACTCAAACGGGGGAGAAGCCCTATGCTTGGAATGACTGTGGAGGAGCTTTCGGTGACCATGCAACCCTTCAATGTCATGAGCACAGTCACACAGGAGAGAAACCACAATGAATATCATTTATGTGAGAAAGCACTTAGTCGAAGCCATAACCTTAGTCATGGGTGAGAATTCACACTGATGAGAAACCCTACAAAGGCAATGAGTGTGGAAAAGCCTTGAAACGCAGCTCTCACGCTTATACGCACTAGAAAACTCACAGGAGAGACACCCTATGTCTGGAATCCAGGTGGTGCAGCCTTTACCCAGAGCTCCCGCTTTTATAAACGCCAGAGAATTCATACCGAGTAGAAACCCTGTGTCTCTAATCAATGATATTGAGCCTTCAGCCAGAAATTATCCCTTTTAACTCACCAGGAAAGTCATGTGGAGAGAAACCCGGAGCCTGTAATCATGGTGGAAGAGCCTTCAGGTGGAGCTCCAGCCTCAGGATACACAGAGAGCTCAGAGTGGGCTGCATCCCTGACACAGTAGAGAAGACAGCCCAAGGTTTACTACAAGGAGAGCCCTCTTGGGGTACACCATCTAATCACTGCTGTAGAAGAAATCGGATGAAATGAATGCTCGAGTTCCATTAGACCTGGACTCATGAGACATGACAGGGCTCACACTGAAAAAGTAGTCTCAGTGTCATGAAGGAAGGACATTCTTCAGTGGTTCCATATTCCTGACTGAACAAGAAAGGGCTCACGCTGAGGAGATGCCCATTCTAAAGATGATGTGGAAAATCTTTCACTTGCTATTCACATCAGAAAACTCTTACTGGGAAAATAGTCTATAAAGAATGTGTTAGCATGCAAGTGAGTCAATAATTAAGTCCTTCAGCCCTTGTCTTCTTTTTAAATATACAATATCAATATGTTGAGAGTGAAGGGTTTTGAGAAGTGCTGAAAGCCATACTCAGCGTCAAGTAAGGAGAAACGAAGCCAACCTGCTTCAGTAGATCAGTATTTGCAAATATATAAGCACTACTGAGTGAGTATGTGTCCTTCAAAATGATGAAATATTGTGGTGAGTAAGCGTGGGCCCGTTTTCTGTTAATACTCTGTCACTGTTGATCAATTAGATACATTCTTTCTTTATAACATTATAATCATAATTACACAGACTGGGATCAATCGGAAAACAACGATGAATGTTAACAGAAAATGTAAAATATAGTATGATACGTCTTTACCCTTCCATGAGCGTCCAAATATTTGTATACACGTTCGGGATGAACGGCTTCAAGGATAAATACACACATACTTTGTGATTAACCTCTGCTGCTTCAATTAATTCTATTACTTAACTTTCATTTACTATTTCCCATATGACTTTTTAAAAACATATACATTAATTATATTTAAAGAAAGGTGAGTAATTGTGGGTTCATGGACAGGAAGAACTCAAGAATTCAGAGTCAGAGGTGGTTTAATCCCTACTTAGCATTTTGTAGCCCAGGGTTTCTATTTTTTTTTTTTTTTTTGTCCAAGAAGAACAGATAGATATCTTCAGGACTGAGAAGGTGAAAGATCTTTGCAGACATAAAAAGAGTTCTACTCTAAGAATGTATTAGAACGATAAGGGGTGGCATATACTACATCATAGAAACACAAAGGAGATCCCGCAGAGAGCCATTGGTGAGTCTACCTTTAAAGCTTTACTCTTTGATGTCGAAAAATGGTACTAAAAAATGTTCCGGGAGAAAGATCACCATAGAGACAGTGTCTATTTTGTCAGTTAAACCTTCAAGAAGGCTAGCTAGAGAGAGCGCACAGGCCGCATGATGAGTTCTGGCCCCTTTTCCGTTCCCTTTCTTTTTCTTTGCTGGCCAAAACATTCGTTGTACCCCTGGGGCCCATTGAAGTCTAATGGGTTGAGAAATGGTATTCTAGGGCCTATAAAGGCCATCACGGGGACTTTCCTAGCATTCTAGAGGTTAAGACCTCACCTTCCAATGCAGGGAGGGCGGGTTCAATCCCTGGTCGGGGAGCTAAGATCTCACATGGCTTGCAACCAAAACACCAAAACATAAAACAGTAACAATATTGTAACAAATTCAATAAAAGTCTTTTAACATGGTCCACATCCAAAAAAAAAAAAAATCTTAAAAATATATGTTTTTAAACCCATGACGTTAGCTGCAACATTACTGTGTGTACGTGCATCTGAGTGCACACACACACACCCCCAGGCAAGGGAGGGACACTGTAACAACTATCTGATCATAAAGGGAAAATACGATTCAGGAATTATTAGCATAAAGGATTCATGCAGGAGAAACATAAGCTAAATCACCTTGTTCATTCATTTCTAAATTTTTCTATTGTGAAATATTTAATGAGAACTTCCAACATTTCAGAACCTGGACTGTTATGTTGATTCAACTGTAAATAACACAATGCCTTTCTCTTCATAGAACTCTATAGTCTAAGGCAGGTAATAAGAATAAATTGCAAAATAATATTTCTGACATTAAGAAAAAAAGACACGTTCATACATTGTATAGTTACCAAATGCCACTACTAGTCTACAATAGAAAGTTGGCTGTACCTAAAATAAAATTGACATTTAAAGCAGTCTCAGTTCTGGAATTTTGAAAAGTAATATATTTTTAGAAAGACTGGTTAGTAAAAGTATTTTCCAAAGCTCTCAATTTTGGAAAACTTTGTCTGCATGAATTGGGGAGAGCAAAGCGAGATTTCCTGTCTTAAGATGAAGCTTTGCTCTTCTCTATATTGCAAAATAAGTACTTTAAAATTTGTTAGCATTCAAGCCTATATGTTTGAAAATTAGTAACGACTGTTCTTTTTTTTCCTGTACGCGGGCCTCTCACTGTTGTGGCCTCTCCCGTTGCGGAGCACAGGCCCCAGACGCGCAGGCTCAGCGGCCATGGCTCACGGGCCCAGCTGCTCCACGGCATGGGGGATCCTCCCGGACCGGGGCACGAACCCGTGTCCCCTGCATCGGCAGGCAGACTCTCAACCACTGCGCCACCAGGGAAGCCCAGTAACGATTTTTATAAGGATAAAAATTCCAGTGTACGTGCCTGTTAAAACTCCTTCCATCATCGATTTTATTCAAAATTCAAGGGGTTACCCCTTTAAAGGATAACAGACAAGAGGGTTGCTATCTTGCTCTTTATATTGGGCTCTTGATTTCTTTCTAATTTTTTTTTTGAGAACCCAAAGCAACCCAAAAGAACACATTTACCATAAAATCCAGAATTTTCCGGTGTGTTCTTTAGTGTATATAGTCCCCATGCGATTATATACACTATTGGTACATTCGAAATTAAATATATTCCTAAATACAACATCAAAATCTAAAAATGCACTTACTTATATGTTTCATGATGCAATACTGCCCTTTTAAGAAAGAAATGGCTTACCAGATGCAAGAATACCTGCAAGTTGCATAGTATGTTTTTATAGTAATTCTTACAGTAGTGTCGATTTATTGTAAATCTTAAGGTTTCTTTTTTCACTACTGTTCACATTGTAGTGACTCTCACAACCAAAAGAGCCTCAATTCATGACATTTTCCCCTCGCCCCAATACCGAAATCTGCCCATCTGGTCGACCTTGCCGCCGCACACGCCAAGTGACGTGCAACTGGTGTGAACTTCCACGGGAAGTATTCAGAGGGCACACGAGCGAAGGCGCACCGCCACGCCGCTGACACCCGTCCTCGAAACAGGACACCATCGTTCCCATTTCTTGCTCTGGGGGGGTCCTGCCCTCCGCACGCGCGTCTCTAGGCCGTTCACTGTCTGCAGAGTTTCTTCAGTGAAGCTACTGACGACCGCGCCCTTGCAGGACCGCGGCCAGGCTCGTGTCTCCTCACGACACTCACGTGTGCCCCGGGCGTTCCCTGTTTCCCAAAGAGAAACGTCTACGACTTAGGACCACCGAAGCCTAGGAGGAACTGCCGCCCCTCCACGAGCGCCCTACACGCTTGCCCTCAACACACCTCGGTGAGCGGACCTGAACAGGTTCGAAACGCAAGCGCCACGCTGACGAGGCTACCAGGAAGTTGGGACGGGAGCTCCCTGCATAGACGCCCGTTTAACCTGCCGGGTGGATGCGGTCTGTTGACAGGCATCCCATGCCCCTGCCTCGGTGCAAGTTCCGCCCCCGTGACCGCCTCGCCTGGGACCCGGAGCAACTGAAGTGGCCCCTGTTGCGCCGCCAGATCGCCACGACAGCACCGGCATGACCCGGGCCCCCAAGGCGGCGAGGACGCACCGACGCATCGTGACACACGGAGTACGACGTCGGGCACGGACATCCTCTCCTGGTCACGCGTAGCAGGACGTGTGTGTGGGGGGCGGGGGGTGTCTCCGCGGGCCAAGGGACACCAGGGAGTGCTGGTCGACCGGCGCAGACCTCCCCCTAACCCTCCCAAGGAGCTCAGCGGCGGCCCCACAACACAGGGCGCTCCACATTCAATCTCCGGTGAGAGCAGGCCTCGCCCACCGCTCCGCACCAGCGGGACGGTCGCCGCCAGCGTCGCCGGCCTCCCGGAACTCTGGCCCGCGCCTGGCGGGCGAATCACATCCCTCGCCAAGTTCGCCAAAGCTCAGGAGGGAAGGGACACTATAAAAGCGGCCGCCAGGTGGCTCCCGACAACGGGCTTGAACGTCAGCGGGATGGATTCTGATCGCTGGCCGGCGACGGAGCAGCTCCGACCGCCCAAAGGCTCGCGTTCGTCTCCGTGCGTCCGCCGAAGGAGCTACCTGCCAGTTCGCCTCGGCATGGCACGACGCGACCCCAGCAGCGGACGGGGCTGGGAAGATGTGCGCAGGAGGCTGACGCGAAGGAGATGCGCTCCTCACGGTAATGTAGAGAATTCTGCAGTCAGAAGCCTGACTCTGAAGACTTGGGTTGCCTTAGTGCCCAGCCTCTTACCTCCGGATCAGGAGACCATAGCAATTCACTTGCTTTCTCCAATTCTCTCTGCCCACCCTACACCCGTGCAGCTCTTCTCTCCATGAGCCTAGAGCTGCTTTCCCAAGCAAGACAACCCCATGCCATTGCAGGTAGGAGCCAAGGAGACAACTGAACATTTGCATCTGGACCTATTAGAGAAATTTTATGTATGCAACGCAGGAAGATACAAGACTGAGAGGGTCTTAGAACTTTAGCACCACATGGCCGTAGCTTTCATGCAACAGTGACGCACACTCGGCAAGTCCGGGGGTGTCAGGAAAAAGAAACAAACACACGTGTGCGCACACACACACGCACACACACACACACACACATCCCCGGGTCTAATAGGCACACTTCCCAGGGCTGCCAATGGTGGGATCAGAAAGCCCATTGTTCCCACTTCTGGGGTTCCCTGGGCTAGAACCCCAGCTCATTCAGGCAGGTCCTGGTTGTTTTACTGATGTCTCTGCGTGGGAGTGAGGTCCTGGAGCTCTCCAGACTGTCATTTGCTGTCCAGCGCTCGACATTTGGTTCTGTGTACTATGGCCCTTCTCCTCCATACACAGTCACAATTAAGAAAATAAGAATCTGCAGACATTGCATTCAACTTCCTAATTTGAATGAAGGTTAAGAACACAAAGGAAAACACTTATGTGAATAACTTTGCTAAGGAACTTACGTTTATCTTTTGGAAGCTGTCAAAATGTTTAGGAGTAGTCTGTAAAAAGTTAAGCTTTTTAAATTAGGAAAAATAAATGATTCTTTATTGCTCTCTCTCACCAAACCCCCGCTCACCACAGCACCTATGACACAGGACTCACCTGATGAAACGCCTGCTCCCCACAGATTTCTGTTCTGAGTCATTCTCTAGCCCCTGTGTTCACCGCATTCCTAAGTCCACCGCAGCCAGTAGCATGATGAAGGAGGCCACGGAGCCCAAGGGACGACCTTTAAAAGAAGAGAAGGAAAATACCTCTCCCGTCTTCTGTGAGGTCACAGCCTTAATGGAGGCTGGAAGAAGTGAACGTAAATGTCGGGAAAGAGAGTGTTTCTACATTGGTCCCTGACCTGCTGTATCCTTAACAGGGTGGTGCACTTAACTGGAGTTACTATTTCCTGGGTGCACTTAGAAGATCCGGACCCAAAGTAGAAACCTGACCATTTGGCAAAAGACGGATCAATTCAGGAATCAAACTAAGTTTTTTTTGTTTTTTTGGTTTTTTTTTTCTCACCTGTTGTTTCATTATCAGGAACTCTGCCACCACCTGCCCTCCCCTGCATCCTTGGGCAGGGCCAATCCGAAAATCAAGCAGATAAATCTGAGGAAAGAGAAAGCAGCCATGAGAAGCCAGGCTTCCAAACTATTGTTAGATCCACCAGACGTGAATCGCCAACCACCCAGCTGGGGGTGACCCCTGCCAGCTTACCCACAGGCATGCGCAGACAGAAGGAACGATTTTTCCTCCCATGGTCAAGAGCAAGGCTGCATTGGCTCCTCGGCATGTAGGGAGTACAGAATATCTCCATTTGGCAGGAAACAATGCAAATGATCGGGTGCTACACTTTGATTCGACTTACTGTTCACAGTTACTGGTTTATTAAGATTCAGTTCCTAGGGTTCACGTTAATTCCCAGGTAACCCTTACCATGGTCTCCTGGAGAGTCTTGTCTCCACAGCAAGGACACCTCTTCCAAAGTTCTTATTTAATAATTCTTGGTGAAAGGAACCGTCATTTGTTCAACAACACCCATTCCAGGTCTTTAGCGCCCCACCTTCCCTGTTGCCCCCCGCCCCCACCGCTGCCCCGGATGCAATTGTCCTCAGTCACCTTGGTTCCTCCCCACGTGGGAATCAGCAACATCAGAGCCTCCACCCTAGCTCTGCCCTCCATGGCCTTGGACCTGTGGCCAGGAGATTTTCTATCCATTTAATCTGAGGACCCATGTCATTTGACATTACATGTCAAACTCTGACCTGAGCGTCAATGAAAATGTAATTGGTTAAACAGAGCTCATGGATATGGTGTTGGAAACATAAAGAAGACCTAAAACTTAATCAGAAGGCTATGACCAGTGAGGGTTTACCAGACAGAAAATCTGTGGGAATTCAGCAAAGTAACATTACCTGTGAAAGTAACGAGTATGCGGAGATTTTGAATGAAGACCATCACGGAGGGCGCCGCCTAGAATTCACATGTAGGGAAATGACTGAATGAGTATGATGTGAGTAATCTTTAACAGCCTCTCTTTCCTTGTCAACAGCAGGGATTTCATGCTGGAGAAGAGCTCACAGAATGCCATGGATATGAGGACATTTCGCATACAGCAACCTTAACTCCACGTGTGTTGCACTTTCAGCCCGAATGCGAGAGACTTAAGCTAATTATACTAGAGGGAAATCATGCAGAACTCAGAATGTGGAAGGCATTTAGTCACCCTCCAACCTTAGACAACATGAGAGAGTGCACCCTGGAGTGACTCTTGCAAATGTCCTGAACGTGTGAAAATATTCGGCTGAAGCCTCGCATGTATACACCAACGGCTCGCACTGGAGGAGACGAACCTTATAAAGGTACTGCAGCCAGAGAGCTGACACTTATTCACACCAGTAAACTCAAACGGGGGAGAAGCCCTATGCTTGGAATGACTGTGGAGGAGCTTTCGGTGACCATGCAACCCTTCAATGTCATGAGCACAGTCACACAGGAGAGAAACCACAATGAATATCATTTATGTGAGAAAGCACTTAGTCGAAGCCATAACCTTAGTCATGGGTGAGAATTCACACTGAGGAGAAACCCTACAAAGGCAATGAGTGTGGAAAAGCCTTGAAACGCAGCTCTCACGCTTATACGCACTAGAAAACTCACAGGAGAGACACCCTATGTCTGGAATCCAGGTGGTGCAGCCTTTACCCAGAGCTCCCGCTTTTATAAACGCCAGAGAATTCATACCGAGTAGAAACCCTGTGTCTCTAATCAATGATATTGAGCCTTCAGCCAGAAATTATCCCTTTTAACTCACCAGGAAAGTCATGTGGAGAGAAACCCGGAGCCTGTAATCATGGTGGAAGAGCCTTCAGGTGGAGCTCCAGCCTCAGGATACACAGAGAGCTCAGAGTGGGCTGCATCCCTGACACAGTAGAGAAGACAGCCCAAGGTTTACTACAAGGAGAGCCCTCTTGGGGTACACCATCTAATCACTGCTGTAGAAGAAATCGGATGAAATGAATGCTCGAGTTCCATTAGACCTGGACTCATGAGACATGACAGGGCTCACACTGAAAAAGTAGTCTCAGTGTCATGAAGGAAGGACATTCTTCAGTGGTTCCATATTCCTGACTGAACAAGAAAGGGCTCACGCTGAGGAGATGCCCATTCTAAAGATGATGTGGAAAATCTTTCACTTGCTATTCACATCAGAAAACTCTTACTGGGAAAATAGTCTATAAAGAATGTGTTAGCATGCAAGTGAGTCAATAATTAAGTCCTTCAGCCCTTGTCTTCTTTTTAAATATACAATATCAATATGTTGAGAGTGAAGGGTTTTGAGAAGTGCTGAAAGCCATACTCAGCGTCAAGTAAGGAGAAACGAAGCCAACCTGCTTCAGTAGATCAGTATTTGCAAATATATAAGCACTACTGAGTGAGTATGTGTCCTTCAAAATGATGAAATATTGTGGTGAGTAAGCGTGGGCCCGTTTTCTGTTAATACTCTGTCACTGTTGATCAATTAGATACATTCTTTCTTTATAACATTATAATCATAATTACACAGACTGGGATCAATCGGAAAACAACGATGAATGTTAACAGAAAATGTAAAATATAGTATGATACGTCTTTACCCTTCCATGAGCGTCCAAATATTTGTATACACGTTCGGGATGAACGGCTTCAAGGATAAATACACACATACTTTGTGATTAACCTCTGCTGCTTCAATTAATTCTATTACTTAACTTTCATTTACTATTTCCCATATGACTTTTTAAAAACATATACATTAATTATATTTAAAGAAAGGTGAGTAATTGTGGGTTCATGGACAGGAAGAACTCAAGAATTCAGAGTCAGAGGTGGTTTAATCCCTACTTAGCATTTTGTAGCCCAGGGTTTCTATTTTTTTTTTTTTTGTCCAAGAAGAACAGATAGATATCTTCAGGACTGAGAAGGTGAAAGATCTTTGCAGACATAAAAAGAGTTCTACTCTAAGAATGTATTAGAACGATAAGGGGTGGCATATACTACATCATAGAAACACAAAGGAGATCCCGCAGAGAGCCATTGGTGAGTCTACCTTTAAAGCTTTACTCTTTGATGTCGAAAAATGGTACTAAAAAATGTTCCGGGAGAAAGATCACCATAGAGACAGTGTCTATTTTGTCAGTTAAACCTTCAAGAAGGCTAGCTAGAGAGAGCGCACAGGCCGCATGATGAGTTCTGGCCCCTTTTCCGTTCCCTTTCTTTTTCTTTGCTGGCCAAAACATTCGTTGTACCCCTGGGGCCCATTGAAGTCTAATGGGTTGAGAAATGGTATTCTAGGGCCTATAAAGGCCATCACGGGGACTTTCCTAGCATTCTAGAGGTTAAGACCTCACCTTCCAATGCAGGGAGGGCGGGTTCAATCCCTGGTCGGGGAGCTAAGATCTCACATGGCTTGCAACCAAAACACCAAAACATAAAACAGTAACAATATTGTAACAAATTCAATAAAAGTCTTTTAACATGGTCCACATCCAAAAAAAAAAAAAAATCTTAAAAATATATGTTTTTAAACCCATGACGTTAGCTGCAACATTACTGTGTGTACGTGCATCTGAGTGCACACACACACACCCCCAGGCAAGGGAGGGACACTGTAACAACTATCTGATCATAAAGGGAAAATACGATTCAGGAATTATTAGCATAAAGGATTCATGCAGGAGAAACATAAGCTAAATCACCTTGTTCATTCATTTCTAAATTTTTCTATTGTGAAATATTTAATGAGAACTTCCAACATTTCAGAACCTGGACTGTTATGTTGATTCAACTGTAAATAACACAATGCCTTTCTCTTCATAGAACTCTATATTCTAAGGCAGGTAATAAGAATAAATTGCAAAATAATATTTCTGACATTAAGAAAAAAAGACACGTTCATACATTGTATAGTTACCAAAGGCCACTACTAGTCTACAATAGAAAGTTGGCTGTACCTAAAATAAAATTGACATTTAAAGCAGTCTCAGTTCTGGAATTTTGAAAAGTAATATATTTTTAGAAAGACTGGTTAGTAAAAGTATTTTCCAAAGCTCTCAATTTTGGAAAACTTTGTCTGCATGAATTGGGGAGAGCAAAGCGAGATTTCCTGTCTTAAGATGAAGCTTTGCTCTTCTCTATATTGCAAAATAAGTACTTTAAAATTTGTTAGCATTCAAGCCTATATGTTTGAAAATTAGTAACGACTGTTCTTTTTTTTCCTGTACGCGGGCCTCTCACTGTTGTGGCCTCTCCCGTTGCGGAGCACAGGCCCCAGACGCGCAGGCTCGGCGGCCATGGCTCACGGGCCCAGCTGCTCCACGGCATGGGGGATCCTCCCGGACCGGGGCACGAACCCGTGTCCCCTGCATCGGCAGGCAGACTCTCAACCACTGCGCCACCAGGGAAGCCCAGTAACGATTTTTATAAGGATAAAAATTCCAGTGTACGTGCCTGTTAAAACTCCTTCCATCATCGATTTTATTCAAAATTCAAGGGGTTACCCCTTTAAAGGATAACAGACAAGAGGGTTGCTATCTTGCTCTTTATATTGGGCTCTTGATTTCTTTCTAATTTTTTTTTTTGAGAACCCAAAGCAACCCAAAAGAACACATTTACCATAAAATCCAGAATTTTCCGGTGTGTTCTTTAGTGTATATAGTCCCCATGCGATTATATACACTATTGGTACATTCGAAATTCAATATATTCCTAAATACAACATCAAAATCTAAAAATGCACTTACTTATATGTTTCATGATGCAATACTGCCCTTTTAAGAAAGAAATGGCTTACCAGATGCAAGAATACCTGCAAGTTGCATAGTATGTTTTTATAGTAATTCTTACAGTAGTGTCGATTTATTGTAAATCTTAAGGTTTCTTTTTTCACTACTGTTCACATTGTAGTGACTCTCACAACCAAAAGAGCCTCAATTCATGACATTTTCCCCTCGCCCCAATACCGAAATCTGCCCATCTGGTCGACCTTGCCGCCGCACACGCCAAGTGACGTGCAACTGGTGTGAACTTCCACGGGAAGTATTCAGAGGGCACACGAGCGAAGGCGCACCGCCACGCCGCTGACACCCGTCCTCGAAACAGGACACCATCGTTCCCATTTCTTGCTCTGGGGGGGTCCTGCCCTCCGCACGCGCGTCTCTAGGCCGTTCACTGTCTGCAGAGCTTCTTCAGTGAAGCTACTGACGACCGCGCCCTTGCAGGACCGCGGCCAGGCTCGTGTCTCCTCACGACTATCACGTGTGCCCCGGGCGTTCCCTGTTTCCCAAAGAGAAACGTCTACGACTTAGGACCACCGAAGCCTAGGAGGAACTGCCGCCCCTCCACGAGCGCCCTACACGCTTGCCCTCGACACACCTCGGTGAGCGGACCTGAACAGGTTCGAAACGCAAGCGCCACGCTGACGAGGCTACCAGGAAGTTGGGACGGGAGCTCCCTGCATAGACGCCCGTTTAACCTGCCGGGTGGATGCGGTCTGTTGACAGGCATCCCATGCCCCTGCCTCGGTGCAAGTTCCGCCCCCGTGACCGCCTCGCCTGGGACCCGGAGCAACTGAAGTGGCCCCTGTTGCGCAGCCAGACCGCCACGACTGCACCGGCATGACCCGGGCCCCCAAGGCGGCGAGGACGCACCGACGCATCGTGACACACGGAGTACGACGTCGGGCACGGACATCCTCTCCTGGTCACGCGTAGCAGGACGTGTGTGGGGGGGGCGGGGGTTGTCTCCGCGGGCCAAGGGACACCAGGGAGTGCTGGTCGACCGGCGCAGACCTCCCCCTAACCCTCCCAAGGAGCTCAGCGGCGGCCCCACAACACACGGCGCTCCACATTCAATCTCCGGTGAGAGCAGGCCTCGCCCACCGCTCCGCACCAGCGGGACGGTCGCCGCCAGCGTCGCCGGCCTCCCGGAACTCTGGCCCGCGCCTGGCGGGAGAATCACATCCCTCGCCAAGTTCGCCAAAGCTCAGGAGGGAAGGGACACTATAAAAGCGGCCGCCAGGTGGCTCCCGACAACGGGCTTGAACGTCAGCGGGATGGATTCTGATCGCTGGCCGGCGACGGAGCAGCTCCGACCGCCCAAAGGCTCGCGTTCGTCTCCGTGCGTCCGCCGAAGGAGCTACCTGCCAGTTCGCCTCGGCATGGCACGACGCGACCCCAGCAGCGGACGGGGCTGGGAAGATGTGCGCAGGAGGCTGACGCGAAGGAGATGCGCTCCTCACGGTAATGTAGAGAATTCTGCAGTCAGAAGCCTGACTCTGAAGACTTGGGTTGCCTTAGTGCCCAGCCTCTTACCTCCGGATCAGGAGACCATAGCAATTCACTTGCTTTCTCCAATTCTCTCTGCCCACCCTACACCCGTGCAGCTCTTCTCTCCATGAGCCTAGAGCTGCTTTCCCAAGCAAGACAACCCCATGCCATTGCAGGTAGGAGCCAAGGAGACAACTGAACATTTGCATCTGGACCTATTAGAGAAATTTTATGTATGCAACGCAGGAAGATACAAGACTGAGAGGGTCTTAGAACTTTAGCACCACATGGCCGTAGCTTTCATGCAACAGTGACGCACACTCTGCAAGTCCGGGGGTGTCAGGAAAAAGAAACAAACACACGTGTGCGCACACACACACGCACACACACACACACACACATCCCCGGGTCTAATAGGCACACTTCCCAGGGCTGCCAATGGTGGGATCAGAAAGCCCATTGTTCCCACTTCTGGGGTTCCCTGGGCTAGAACCCCAGCTCATTCAGGCAGGTCCTGGTTGTTTTACTGATGTCTCTGCGTGGGAGTGAGGTCCTGGAGCTCTCCAGACTGTCATTTGCTGTCCAGCGCTCGACATTTGGTTCTGTGTACTATGGCCCTTCTCCTCCATACACAGTCACAATTAAGAAAATAAGAATCTGCAGACATTGCATTCAACTTCCTAATTTGAATGAAGGTTAAGAACACAAAGGAAAACACTTATGTGAATAACTTTGCTAAGGAACTTACGTTTATCTTTTGGAAGCTGTCAAAATGTTTAGGAGTAGTCTGTAAAAAGTTAAGCTTTTTAAATTAGGAAAAATAAATGATTCTTTATTGCTCTCTCTCACCAAACCCCCGCTCACCACAGCACCTATGACACAGGACTCACCTGATGAAACGCCTGCTCCCCACAGATTTCTGTTCTGAGTCATTCTCTAGCCCCTGTGTTCACCGCATTCCTAAGTCCACCGCAGCCAGTAGCATGATGAAGGAGGCCACGGAGCCCAAGGGACGACCTTTAAAAGAAGAGAAGGAAAATACCTCTCCCGTCTTCTGTGAGGTCACAGCCTTAATGGAGGCTGGAAGAAGTGAACGTAAATGTCGGGAAAGAGAGTGTTTCTACATTGGTCCCTGACCTGCTGTATCCTTAACAGGGTGGTGCACGTAACTGGAGTTACTATTTCCTGGGTGCACTTAGAAGATCCGGACCCAAAGTAGAAACCTGACCATTTGGCAAAAGACGGATCAATTCAGGAATCAAACTAAGTTTTTTTTGTTTTTTTGGTTTTTTTTTTCTCACCTGTTGTTTCATTATCAGGAACTCTGCCACCACCTGCCCTCCCCTGCATCCTTGGGCAGGGCCAATCCGAAAATCAAGCAGATAAATCTGAGGAAAGAGAAAGCAGCCATGAGAAGCCAGGCTTCCAAACTATTGTTAGATCCACCAGACGTGAATCGCCAACCACCCAGCTGGGGGTGACCCCTGCCAGCTTACCCACAGGCATGCGCAGACAGAAGGAACGATTTTTCCTCCCATGGTCAAGAGCAAGGCTGCATTGGCTCCTCGGCATGTAGGGAGTACAGAATATCTCCATTTGGCAGGAAACAATGCAAATGATCGGGTGCTACACTTTGATTCGACTTACTGTTCACAGTTACTGGTTTATTAAGATTCAGTTCCTAGGGTTCACGTTAATTCCCAGGTAACCCTTACCATGGTCTCCTGGAGAGTCTTGTCTCCACAGCAAGGACACCTCTTCCAAAGTTCTTATTTAATAATTCTTGGTGAAAGGAACCGTCATTTGTTCAACAACACCCATTCCAGGTCTTTAGCGCCCCACCTTCCCTGTTGCCCCCCGCCCCCACCGCTGCCCCGGATGCAATTGTCCTCAGTCACCTTGGTTCCTCCCCACGTGGGAATCAGCAACATCAGAGCCTCCACCCTAGCTCTGCCCTCCATGGCCTTGGACCTGTGGCCAGGAGATTTTCTATCCATTTAATCTGAGGACCCATGTCATTTGACATTACATGTCAAACTCTGACCTGAGCGTCAATGAAAATGTAATTGATTAAACAGAGCTCATGGATATGGTGTTGGAAACATAAAGAAGACCTAAAACTTAATCAGAAGGCTATGACCAGTGAGGGTTTACCAGACAGAAAATCTGTGGGAATTCAGCAAAGTAACATTACCTGTGAAAGTAACGAGTATGCGGAGATTTTGAATGAAGACCATCACGGAGGGCGCCGCCTAGAATTCACATGTCGGGAAATGACTGAATGAGTATGATGTGAGTAATCTTTAACAGCCTCTCTTTCCTTGTCAACAGCAGGGATTTCATGCTGGAGAAGAGCTCACAGAATGCCACGGATATGAGGACATTTCGCATACAGCAACCTTAACTCCACGTGTGTTGCACTTTCAGCCCGAATGCGAGAGGCTTAAGCTAATTATACTAGAGGGAAATCATGCAGAACTCAGAATGTGGAAGGCATTTAGTCACCCTCCAACCTTAGACAACATGAGAGAGTGCACCCTGGAGTGACTCTTGCAAATGTCCTGAACGTGTGAAAATATTCGGCTGAAGCCTCGCATGTATACACCAACGGCTCGCACTGGAGGAGACGAACCTTATAAAGGTACTGCAGCCAGAGAGCTGACACTTATTCACACCAGTAAACTCAAACGGGGGAGAAGCCCTATGCTTGGAATGACTGTGGAGGAGCTTTCGGTGACCATGCAACCCTTCAATGTCATGAGCACAGTCACACAGGAGAGAAACCACAATGAATATCATTTATGTGAGAAAGCACTTAGTCGAAGCCATAACCTTAGTCATGGGTGAGAATTCACACTGATGAGAAACCCTACAAAGGCAATGAGTGTGGAAAAGCCTTGAAACGCAGCTCTCACGCTTATACGCACTAGAAAACTCACAGGAGAGACACCCTATGTCTGGAATCCAGGTGGTGCAGCCTTTACCCAGAGCTCCCGCTTTTATAAACGCCAGAGAATTCATACCGAGTAGAAACCCTGTGTCTCTAATCAATGATATTGAGCCTTCAGCCAGAAATTATCCCTTTTAACTCACCAGGAAAGTCATGTGGAGAGAAACCCGGAGCCTGTAATCATGGTGGAAGAGCCTTCAGGTGGAGCTCCAGCCTCAGGATACACAGAGAGCTCAGAGTGGGCTGCATCCCTGACACAGTAGAGAAGACAGCCCAAGGTTTACTACAAGGAGAGCCCTCTTGGGGTACACCATCTAATCACTGCTGTAGAAGAAATCGGATGAAATGAATGCTCGAGTTCCATTAGACCTGGACTCATGAGACATGACAGGGCTCACACTGAAAAAGTAGTCTCAGTGTCATGAAGGAAGGACATTCTTCAGTGGTTCCATATTCCTGACTGAACAAGAAAGGGCTCACGCTGAGGAGATGCCCATTCTAAAGATGATGTGGAAAATCTTTCACTTGCTATTCACATCAGAAAACTCTTACTGGGAAAATAGTCTATAAAGAATGTGTTAGCATGCAAGTGAGTCAATAATTAAGTCCTTCAGCCCTTGTCTTCTTTTTAAATATACAATATCAATATGTTGAGAGTGAAGGGTTTTGAGAAGTGCTGAAAGCCATACTCAGCGTCAAGTAAGGAGAAACGAAGCCAACCTGCTTCAGTAGATCAGTATTTGCAAATATATAAGCACTACTGAGTGAGTATGTGTCCTTCAAAATGATGAAATATTGTGGTGAGTAAGCGTGGGCCCGTTTTCTGTTAATACTCTGTCACTGTTGATCAATTAGATACATTCTTTCTTTATAACATTATAATCATAATTACACAGACTGGGATCAATCGGAAAACAACGATGAATGTTAACAGAAAATGTAAAATATAGTATGATACGTCTTTACCCTTCCATGAGCGTCCAAATATTTGTATACACGTTCGGGATGAACGGCTTCAAGGATAAATACACACATACTTTGTGATTAACCTCTGCTGCTTCAATTAATTCTATTACTTAACTTTCATTTACTATTTCCCATATGACTTTTTAAAAACATATACATTAATTATATTTAAAGAAAGGTGAGTAATTGTGGGTTCATGGACAGGAAGAACTCAAGAATTCAGAGTCAGAGGTGGTTTAATCCCTACTTAGCATTTTGTAGCCCAGGGTTTCTATTTTTTTTTTTTTTTTTTGTCCAAGAAGAACAGATAGATATCTTCAGGACTGAGAAGGTGAAAGATCTTTGCAGACATAAAAAGAGTTCTACTCTAAGAATGTATTAGAACGATAAGGGGTGGCATATACTACATCATAGAAACACAAAGGAGATCCCGCAGAGAGCCATTGGTGAGTCTACCTTTAAAGCTTTACTCTTTGATGTCGAAAAATGGTACTAAAAAATGTTCCGGGAGAAAGATCACCATAGAGACAGTGTCTATTTTGTCAGTTAAACCTTCAAGAAGGCTAGCTAGAGAGAGCGCACAGGCCGCATGATGAGTTCTGGCCCCTTTTCCGTTCCCTTTCTTTTTCTTTGCTGGCCAAAACATTCGTTGTACCCCTGGGGCCCATTGAAGTCTAATGGGTTGAGAAATGGTATTCTAGGGCCTATAAAGGCCATCACGGGGACTTTCCTAGCATTCTAGAGGTTAAGACCTCACCTTCCAATGCAGGGAGGGCGGGTTCAATCCCTGGTCGGGGAGCTAAGATCTCACATGGCTTGCAACCAAAACACCAAAACATAAAACAGTAACAATAGTGTAACAAATTCAATAAAAGTCTTTTAACATGGTCCACATCCAAAAAAAAAAAAAATCTTAAAAATATATGTTTTTAAACCCATGACGTTAGCTGCAACATTACTGTGTGTACGTGCATCTGAGTGCACACACACACCACCCCAGGCAAGGGAGGGACACTGTAACAACTATCTGATCATAAAGGGAAAATACGATTCAGGAATTATTAGCATAAAGGATTCATGCAGGAGAAACATAAGCTAAATCACCTTGTTCATTCATTTCTAAATTTTTCTATTGTGAAATATTTAATGAGAACTTCCAACATTTCAGAACCTGGACTGTTATGTTGATTCAACTGTAAATAACACAATGCCTTTCTCTTCATAGAACTCTATAGTCTAAGGCAGGTAATAAGAATAAATTGCAAAATAATATTTCTGACATTAAGAAAAAAAGACACGTTCATACATTGTATAGTTACCAAATGCCACTACTAGTCTACAATAGAAAGTTGGCTGTACCTAAAATAAAATTGACATTTAAAGCAGTCTCAGTTCTGGAATTTTGAAAAGTAATATATTTTTAGAAAGACTGGTTAGTAAAAGTATTTTCCAAAACTCTCAATTTTGGAAAACTTTGCATGAATTGGGGAGAGCAAAGCTAGATTTCCTGTCTTAAGATGAAGCTTTGCTCTTCTCTATATTGCAAAATAAGTACTTTAAAATTTGTTAGCATTCAAGCCTATATGTTTGAAAATTAGTAACGACTGTTCTTTTTTTTCCTGTACGCGGGCCTCTCACTGTTGTGGCCTCTCCCGTTGCGGAGCACAGGCCCCAGACGCGCAGGCTCGGCGGCCATGGCTCACGGGCCCAGCTGCTCCACGGCATGGGGGATCCTCCCGGACCGGGGCACGAACCCGTGTCCCCTGCATCGGCAGGCAGACTCTCAACCACTGCGCCACCAGGGAAGCCCAGTAACGATTTTTATAAGGATAAAAATTCCAGTGTACGTGCCTGTTAAAACTCCTTCCATCATCGATTTTATTCAAAATTCAAGGGGTTACCCCTTTAAAGGATAACAGACAAGAGGGTTGCTATCTTGCTCTTTATATTGGGCTCTTGATTTCTTTCTAATTTTTTTTTTTGAGAACCCAAAGCAACCCAAAAGAACACATTTACCATAAAATCCAGAATTTTCCGGTGTGTTCTTTAGTGTATATAGTCCCCATGCGATTATATACACTATTGGTACATTCGAAATTCAATATATTCCTAAATACAACATCAAAATCTAAAAATGCACTTACTTATATGTTTCATGATGCAATACTGCCCTTTTAAGAAAGAAATGGCTTACCAGATGCAAGAATACCTGCAAGTTGCATAGTATGTTTTTATAGTAATTCTTACAGTAGTGTCGATTTATTGTAAATCTTAAGGTTTCTTTTTTCACTACTGTTCACATTGTAGTGACTCTCACAACCAAAAGAGCCTCAATTCATGACATTTTCCCCTCGCCCCAATACCGAAATCTGCCCATCTGGTCGACCTTGCCGCCGCACACGCCAAGTGACGTGCAACTGGTGTGAACTTCCACGGGAAGTATTCAGAGGGCACACGAGCGAAGGCGCACCGCCACGCCGCTGACACCCGTCCTCGAAACAGGACACCATCGTTCCCATTTCTTGCTCTGGGGGGGTCCTGCCCTCCGCACGCGCGTCTCTAGGCCGTTCACTGTCTGCAGAGCTTCTTCAGTGAAGCTACTGACGACCGCGCCCTTGCAGGACCGCGGCCAGGCTCGTGTCTCCTCACGACTATCACGTGTGCCCCGGGCGTTCCCTGTTTCCCAAAGAGAAACGTCTACGACTTAGGACCACCGAAGCCTAGGAGGAACTGCCGCCCCTCCACGAGCGCCCTACACGCTTGCCCTCGACACACCTCGGTGAGCGGACCTGAACAGGTTCGAAACGCAAGCGCCACGCTGACGAGGCTACCAGGAAGTTGGGACGGGAGCTCCCTGCATAGACGCCCGTTTAACCTGCCGGGTGGATGCGGTCTGTTGACAGGCATCCCATGCCCCTGCCTCGGTGCAAGTTCCGCCCCCGTGACCGCCTCGCCTGGGACCCGGAGCAACTGAAGTGGCCCCTGTTGCGCAGCCAGACCGCCACGACTGCACCGGCATGACCCGGGCCCCCAAGGCGGCGAGGACGCACCGACGCATCGTGACACACGGAGTACGACGTCGGGCACGGACATCCTCTCCTGGTCACGCGTAGCAGGACGTGTGTGTGGGGGGCGGGGGTTGTCTCCGCGGGCCAAGGGACACCAGGGAGTGCTGGTCGACCGGCGCAGACCTCCCCCTAAGCCTCCCAAGGAGCTCAGCGGCGGCCCCACAACACACGGCGCTCCACATTCAATCTCCGGTGAGAGCAGGCCTCGCCCACCGCTCCGCACCAGCGGGACGGTCGCCGCCAGCGTCGCCGGCCTCCCGGAACTCTGGCCCGCGCCTGGCGGGCGAATCACATCCCTCGCCAAGTTCGCCAAAGCTCAGGAGGGAAGGGACACTATAAAAGCGGCCGCCAGGTGGCTCCCGACAACGGGCTTGAACGTCAGCGGGATGGATTCTGATCGCTGGCCGGCGACGGAGCAGCTCCGACCGCCCAAAGGCTCGCGTTCGTCTCCGTGCGTCCGCCGAAGGAGCTACCTGCCAGTTCGCCTCGGCATGGCACGACGCGACCCCAGCAGCGGACGGGGCTGGGAAGATGTGCGCAGGAGGCTGACGCGAAGGAGATGCGCTCCTCACGGTAATGTAGAGAATTCTGCAGTCAGAAGCCTGACTCTGAAGACTTGGGTTGCCTTAGTGCCCAGCCTCTTACCTCCGGATCAGGAGACCATAGCAATTCACTTGCTTTCTCCAATTCTCTCTGCCCACCCTACACCCGTGCAGCTCTTCTCTCCATGAGCCTAGAGCTGCTTTCCCAAGCAAGACAACCCCATGCCATTGCAGGTAGGAGCCAAGGAGACAACTGAACATTTGCATCTGGACCTATTAGAGAAATTTTATGTATGCAACGCAGGAAGATACAAGACTGAGAGGGTCTTAGAACTTTAGCACCACATGGCCGTAGCTTTCATGCAACAGTGACGCACACTCGGCAAGTCCAGGGGTGTCAGGAAAAAGAAACAAACACACGTGTGCGCACACACACACGCACACACACACACACACACACACATCCCCGGGTCTAATAGGCACACTTCCCAGGGCTGCCAATGGTGGGATCAGAAAGCCCATTGTTCCCACTTCTGGGGTTCCCTGGGCTAGAACCCCAGCTCATTCAGGCAGGTCCTGGTTGTTTTACTGATGTCTCTGCGTGGGAGTGAGGTCCTGGAGCTCTCCAGACTGTCATTTGCTGTCCAGCGCTCGACATTTGGTTCTGTGTACTATGGCCCTTCTCCTCCATACACAGTCACAATTAAGAAAATAAGAATCTGCAGACATTGCATTCAACTTCCTAATTTGAATGAAGGTTAAGAACACAAAGGAAAACACTTATGTGAATAACTTTGCTAAGGAACTTACGTTTATCTTTTGGAAGCTGTCAAAATGTTTAGGAGGAGTCTGTAAAAAGTTAAGCTTTTTAAATTAGGAAAAATAAATGATTCTTTATTGCTCTCTCTCACCAAACCCCCGCTCACCACAGCACCTATGACACAGGACTCACCTGATGAAACGCCTGCTCCCCACAGATTTCTGTTCTGAGTCATTCTCTAGCCCCTGTGTTCACCGCATTCCTAAGTCCACCGCAGCCAGTAGCATGATGAAGGAGGCCACGGAGCCCAAGGGACGACCTTTAAAAGAAGAGAAGGAAAATACCTCTCCCGTCTTCTGTGAGGTCACAGCCTTAATGGAGGCTGGAAGAAGTGAACGTAAATGTCGGGAAAGAGAGTGTTTCTACATTGGTCCCTAACCTGCTGTATCCTTAACAGGGTGGTGCACGTAACTGGAGTTACTATTTCCTGGGTGCACTTAGAAGATCCGGACCCAAAGTAGAAACCTGACCATTTGGCAAAAGACGGATCAATTCAGGAATCAAACTAAGTTTTTTTTGTTTTTTTGTTTTTTTTTTCTCACCTGTTGTTTCATTATCAGGAACTCTGCCACCACCTGCCCTCCCCTGCATCCTTGGGCAGGGCCAATCCGAAAATCAAGCAGATAAATCTGAGGAAAGAGAAAGCAGCCATGAGAAGCCAGGCTTTCAAACTATTGTTAGATCCACCAGACGTGAATCGCCAACCACCCAGCTGGGGGTGACCCCTGCCAGCTTACCCACAGGCATGCGCAGACAGAAGGAACGATTTTTCCTCCCATGGTCAAGAGCAAGGCTGCATTGGCTCCTCGGCATGTAGGGAGTACAGAATATCTCCATTTGGCAGGAAACAATGCAAATGATCGGGTGCTACACTTTGATTCGACTTACTGTTCACAGTTACTGTTTTATTAAGATTCAGTTCCTAGGGTTCACATTAATTCCCAGGTAACCCTTACCATGGTCTCCTGGAGAGTCTTGTCTCCACAGCAAGGACACCTCTTCCAAAGTTCTTATTTAATAATTCTTTGTGAAAGGAACCGTCATTTGTTCAACAACACCCATTCCAGGTCTTTAGCGCCCCACCTTTCCTGTTGCCCCCCGCCCCCACCGCTGCCCCGGATGCAATTGTCCTCAGTCACCTTGGTTCCTCCCCACGTGGGAATCAGCAACATCAGAGCCTCCACCCTAGCTCTGCCCTCCATGGCCTTGGACCTGTGGCCAGGAGATTTTCTATCCATTTAATCTGAGGACCCATGTCATTTGACATTACATGTCAAACTCTGACCTGAGCGTCAATGAAAATGTAATTGATTAAACAGAGCTCATGGATATGGTGTTGGAAACATAAAGAAGACCTAAAACTTAATCAGAAGGCTATGACCAGTGAGGGTTTACCAGACAGAAAATCTGTGGGAATTCAGCAAAGTAACATTACCTGTGAAAGTAACGAGTATGCGGAGATTTTGAATGAAGACCATCACGGAGGGCGCCGCCTAGAATTCACATGTAGGGAAATGACTGAATGAGTATGATGTGAGTAATCTTTAACAGCCTCTCTTTCCTTGTCAACAGCAGGGATTTCATGCTGGAGAAGAGCTCACAGAATGCCATGGATATGAGGACATTTCGCATACAGCAACCTTAACTCCACGTGTGTTGCACTTTCAGCCCGAATGCGAGAGACTTAAGCTAATTATACTAGAGGGAAATCATGCAGAACTCAGAATGTGGAAGGCATTTAGTCACCCTCCAACCTTAGACAACATGAGAGAGTGCACCCTGGAGTGACTCTTGCAAATGTCCTGAACGTGTGAAAATATTCGGCTGAAGCCTCGCATGTATACACCAACGGCTCGCACTGGAGGAGACGAACCTTATAAAGGTACTGCAGCCAGAGAGCTGACACTTATTCACACCAGTAAACTCAAACGGGGGAGAAGCCCTATGCTTGGAATGACTGTGGAGGAGCTTTCGGTGACCATGCAACCCTTCAATGTCATGAGCACAGTCACACAGGAGAGAAACCACAATGAATATCATTTATGTGAGAAAGCACTTAGTCGAAGCCATAACCTTAGTCATGGGTGAGAATTCACACTGATGAGAAACCCTACAAAGGCAATGAGTGTGGAAAAGCCTTGAAACGCAGCTCTCACGCTTATACGCACTAGAAAACTCACAGGAGAGACACCCTATGTCTGGAATCCAGGTGGTGCAGCCTTTACCCAGAGCTCCCGCTTTTATAAACGCCAGAGAATTCATACCGAGTAGAAACCCTGTGTCTCTAATCAATGATATTGAGCCTTCAGCCAGAAATTATCCCTTTTAACTCACCAGGAAAGTCATGTGGAGAGAAACCCGGAGCCTGTAATCATGGTGGAAGAGCCTTCAGGTGGAGCTCCAGCCTCAGGATACACAGAGAGCTCAGAGTGGGCTGCATCCCTGACACAGTAGAGAAGACAGCCCAAGGTTTACTACAAGGAGAGCCCTCTTGGGGTACACCATCTAATCACTGCTGTAGAAGAAATCGGATGAAATGAATGCTCGAGTTCCATTAGACCTGGACTCATGAGACATGACAGGGCTCACACTGAAAAAGTAGTCTCAGTGTCATGAAGGAAGGACATTCTTCAGTGGTTCCATATTCCTGACTGAACAAGAAAGGGCTCACGCTGAGGAGATGCCCATTCTAAAGATGATGTGGAAAATCTTTCACTTGCTATTCACATCAGAAAACTCTTACTGGGAAAATAGTCTATAAAGAATGTGTTAGCATGCAAGTGAGTCAATAATTAAGTCCTTCAGCCCTTGTCTTCTTTTTAAATATACAATATCAATATGTTGAGAGTGAAGGGTTTTGAGAAGTGCTGAAAGCCATACTCAGCGTCAAGTAAGGAGAAACGAAGCCAACCTGCTTCAGTAGATCAGTATTTGCAAATATATAAGCACTACTGAGTGAGTATGTGTCCTTCAAAATGATGAAATATTGTGGTGAGTAAGCGTGGGCCCGTTTTCTGTTAATACTCTGTCACTGTTGATCAATTAGATACATTCTTTCTTTATAACATTATAATCATAATTACACAGACTGGGATCAATCGGAAAACAACGATGAATGTTAACAGAAAATGTAAAATATAGTATGATACGTCTTTACCCTTCCATGAGCGTCCAAATATTTGTATACACGTTCGGGATGAACGGCTTCAAGGATAAATACACACATACTTTGTGATTAACCTCTGCTGCTTCAATTAATTCTATTACTTAACTTTCATTTACTATTTCCCATATGACTTTTTAAAAACATATACATTAATTATATTTAAAGAAAGGTGAGTAATTGTGGGTTCATGGACAGGAAGAACTCAAGAATTCAGAGTCAGAGGTGGTTTAATCCCTACTTAGCATTTTGTAGCCCAGGGTTTCTATTTTTTTTTTTTTTTTTTGTCCAAGAAGAACAGATAGATATCTTCAGGACTGAGAAGGTGAAAGATCTTTGCAGACATAAAAAGAGTTCTACTCTAAGAATGTATTAGAACGATAAGGGGTGGCATATACTACATCATAGAAACACAAAGGAGGTCCCGCAGAGAGCCATTGGTGAGTCTACCTTTAAAGCTTTACTCTTTGATGTCGAAAAATGGTACTAAAACATGTTCCGGGAGAAAGATCACCATAGAGACAGTGTCTATTTTGTCAGTTAAACCTTCAAGAAGGCTAGCTAGAGAGAGCGCACAGGCCGCATGATGAGTTCTGGCCCCTTTTCCGTTCCCTTTCTTTTTCTTTGCTGGCCAAAACATTCGTTGTACCCCTGGGGCCCATTGAAGTCTAATGGGTTGAGAAATGGTATTCTAGGGCCTATAAAGGCCATCACGGGGACTTTCCTAGCATTCTAGAGGTTAAGACCTCACCTTCCAATGCAGGGAGGGCGGGTTCAATCCCTGGTCGGGGAGCTAAGATCTCACATGGCTTGCAACCAAAACACCAAAACATAAAACAGTAACAATATTGTAACAAATTCAATAAAAGTCTTTTAACATGGTCCACATCCAAAAAAAAAAATCTTAAAAATATATGTTTTTAAACCCATGACGTTAGCTGCAACATTACTGTGTGTACGTGCATCTGAGTGCACACACACACACCCCCAGGCAAGGGAGGGACACTGTAACAACTATCTGATCATAAAGGGAAAATACGATTCAGGAATTATTAGCATAAAGGATTCATGCAGGAGAAACATAAGCTAAATCACCTTGTTCATTCATTTCTAAATTTTTCTATTGTGAAATATTTAATGAGAACTTCCAACATTTCAGAACCTGGACTGTTATGTTGATTCAACTGTAAATAACACAATGCCTTTCTCTTCATAGAACTCTATATTCTAAGGCAGGTAATAAGAATAAATTGCAAAATAATATTTCTGACATTAAGAAAAAAAGACACGTTCATACATTGTATAGTTACCAAATGCCACTACTAGTCTACAATAGAAAGTTGGCTGTACCTAAAATAAAATTGACATTTAAAGCAGTCTCAGTTCTGGAATTTTGAAAAGTAATATATTTTTAGAAAGACTGGTTAGTAAAAGTATTTTCCAAAGCTCTCAATTTTGGAAAACTTTGTCTGCATGAATTGGGGAGAGCAAAGCGAGATTTCCTGTCTTAAGATGAAGCTTTGCTCTTCTCTATATTGCAAAATAAGTACTTTAAAATTTGTTAGCATTCAAGCCTATATGTTTGAAAATTAGTAACGACTGTTCTTTTTTTTTCCTGTACGCGGGCCTCTCACTGTTGTGGCCTCTCCCGTTGCGGAGCACAGGCCCCAGACGCGCAGGCTCGGCGGCCATGGCTCACGGGCCCAGCTGCTCCACGGCATGGGGGATCCTCCCGGACCGGGGCACGAACCCGTGTCCCCTGCATCGGCAGGCAGACTCTCAACCACTGCGCCACCAGGGAAGCCGAGTAACGATTTTTATAACGATAAAAATTCCAGTGTACGTGCCTGTTAAAACTCCTTCCATCATCGATTTTATTCAAAATTCAAGGGGTTACCCCTTTAAAGGATAACAGACAAGAGGGTTGCTATCTTGCTCTTTATATTGGGCTCTTGATTTCTTTCTAATTTTTTTTTTTGAGAACCCAAAGCAACCCAAAAGAACACATTTACCATAAAATCCAGAATTTTCCGGTGTGTTCTTTAGTGTATATAGTCCCCATGCGATTATATACACTATTGGTACATTCGAAATTCAATATATTCCTAAATACAACATCAAAATCTAAAAATGCACTTACTTATATGTTTCATGATGCAATACTGCCCTTTTAAGAAAGAAATGGCTTACCAGATGCAAGAATACCTGCAAGTTGCATAGTATGTTTTTATAGTAATTCTTACAGTAGTGTCGATTTATTGTAAATCTTAAGGTTTCTTTTTTCACTACTGTTCACATTGTAGTGACTCCAACAACCAAAAGAGCCTCAATTCATGACATTTTCCCCTCGCCCCAATACCGAAATCTGCCCATCTGGTCGACCTTGCCGCCGCACACGCCAAGTGACGTGCAACTGGTGTGAACTTCCACGGGAAGTATTCAGAGGGCACACGAGCGAAGGCGCACCGCCACGCCGCTGACACCCGTCCTCGAAACAGGACACCATCGTTCCCATTTCTTGCTCTGGGGGGGTCCTGCCCTCCGCACGCGCGTCTCTAGGCCGTTCACTGTCTGCAGAGCTTCTTCAGTGAAGCTACTGACGACCGCGCCCTTGCAGGACCGCGGCCAGGCTCGTGTCTCCTCACGACTATCACGTGTGCCCCGGGCGTTCCCTGTTTCCCAAAGAGAAACGTCTACGACTTAGGACCACCGAAGCCTAGGAGGAACTGCCGCCCCTCCACGAGCGCCCTACACGCTTGCCCTCGACACACCTCGGTGAGCGGACCTGAACAGGTTCGAAACGCAAGCGCCACGCTGACGAGGCTACCAGGAAGTTGGGACGGGAGCTCCCTGCATAGACGCCCGTTTAACCTGCCGGGTGGATGCGGTCTGTTGACAGGCATCCCATGCCCCTGCCTCGGTGCAAGTTCCGCCCCCGTGACCGCCTCGCCTGGGACCCGGAGCAACTGAAGTGGCCCCTGTTGCGCAGCCAGACCGCCACGACTGCACCGGCATGACCCGGGCCCCCAAGGCGGCGAGGACGCACCGACGCATCGTGACACACGGAGTACGACGTCGGGCACGGACATCCTCTCCTGGTCACGCGTAGCAGGACGTGTGTGTGGGGGGCGGGGGTTGTCTCCGCGGGCCAAGGGACACCAGGGAGTGCTGGTCGACCGGCGCAGACCTCCCCCTAAGCCTCCCAAGGAGCTCAGCGGCGGCCCCACAACACACGGCGCTCCACATTCAATCTCCGGTGAGAGCAGGCCTCGCCCACCGCTCCGCACCAGCGGGACGGTCGCCGCCAGCGTCGCCGGCCTCCCGGAACTCTGGCCCGCGCCTGGCGGGCGAATCACATCCCTCGCCAAGTTCGCCAAAGCTCAGGAGGGAAGGGACACTATAAAAGCGGCCGCCAGGTGGCTCCCGACAACGGGCTTGAACGTCAGCGGGATGGATTCTGATCGCTGGCCGGCGACGGAGCAGCTCCGACCGCCCAAAGGCTCGCGTTCGTCTCCGTGCGTCCGCCGAAGGAGCTACCTGCCAGTTCGCCTCGGCATGGCACGACGCGACCCCAGCAGCGGACGGGGCTGGGAAGATGTGCGCAGGAGGCTGACGCGAAGGAGATGCGCTCCTCACGGTAATGTAGAGAATTCTGCAGTCAGAAGCCTGACTCTGAAGACTTGGGTTGCCTTAGTGCCCAGCCTCTTACCTCCGGATCAGGAGACCATAGCAATTCACTTGCTTTCTCCAATTCTCTCTGCCCACCCTACACCCGTGCAGCTCTTCTCTCCATGAGCCTAGAGCTGCTTTCCCAAGCAAGACAACCCCATGCCATTGCAGGTAGGAGCCAAGGAGACAACTGAACATTTGCATCTGGACCTATTAGAGAAATTTTATGTATGCAACGCAGGAAGATACAAGACTGAGAGGGTCTTAGAACTTTAGCACCACATGGCCGTAGCTTTCATGCAACAGTGACGCACACTCGGCAAGTCCGGGGGTGTCAGGAAAAAGAAACAAACACACGTGTGCGCACACACACACGCACACACACACACACACACATCCCCGGGTCTAATAGGCACACTTCCCAGGGCTGCCAATGGTGGGATCAGAAAGCCCATTGTTCCCACTTCTGGGGTTCCCTGGGCTAGAACCCCAGCTCATTCAGGCAGGTCCTGGTTGTTTTACTGATGTCTCTGCGTGGGAGTGAGGTCCTGGAGCTCTCCAGACTGTCATTTGCTGTCCAGCGCTCGACATTTGGTTCTGTGTACTATGGCCCTTCTCCTCCATACACAGTCACAATTAAGAAAATAAGAATCTGCAGACATTGCATTCAACTTCCTAATTTGAATGAAGGTTAAGAACACAAAGGAAAACACTTATGTGAATAACTTTGCTAAGGAACTTACGTTTATCTTTTGGAAGCTGTCAAAATGTTTAGGAGTAGTCTGTAAAAAGTTAAGCTTTTTAAATTAGGAAAAATAAATGATTCTTTATTGCTCTCTCTCACCAAACCCCCGCTCACCACAGCACCTATGACACAGGACTCACCTGATGAAACGCCTGCTCCCCACAGATTTCTGTTCTGAGTCATTCTCTAGCCCCTGTGTTCACCGCATTCCTAAGTCCACCGCAGCCAGTAGCATGATGAAGGAGGCCACGGAGCCCAAGGGACGACCTTTAAAAGAAGAGAAGGAAAATACCTCTCCCGTCTTCTGTGAGGTCACAGCCTTAATGGAGGCTGGAAGAAGTGAACGTAAATGTCGGGAAAGAGAGTGTTTCTACATTGGTCCCTGACCTGCTGTATCCTTAACAGGGTGGTGCACGTAACTGGAGTTACTATTTCCTGGGTGCACTTAGAAGATCCGGACCCAAAGTAGAAACCTGACCATTTGGCAAAAGACGGATCAATTCAGGAATCAAACTAAGTTTTTTTTGTTTTTTTGGGTTTTTTTTTCTCACCTGTTGTTTCATTATCAGGAACTCTGCCACCACCTGCCCTCCCCTGCATCCTTGGGCAGGGCCAATCCGAAAATCAAGCAGATAAATCTGAGGAAAGAGAAAGCAGCCATGAGAAGCCAGGCTTTCAAACTATTGTTAGATCCACCAGACGTGAATCGCCAACCACCCAGCTGGGGGTGACCCCTGCCAGCTTACCCACAGGCATGCGCAGACAGAAGGAACGATTTTTCCTCCCATGGTCAAGAGCAAGGCTGCATTGGCTCCTCGGCATGTAGGGAGTACAGAATATCTCCATTTGGCAGGAAACAATGCAAATGATCGGGTGCTACACTTTGATTCGACTTACTGTTCACAGTTACTGTTTTATTAAGATTCAGTTCCTAGGGTTCACATTAATTCCCAGGTAACCCTTACCATGGTCTCCTGGAGAGTCTTGTCTCCACAGCAAGGACACCTCTTCCAAAGTTCTTATTTAATAATTCTTGGTGAAAGGAACCGTCATTTGTTCAACAACACCCATTCCAGGTCTTTAGCGCCCCACCTTCCCTGTTGCCCCCCGCCCCCACCGCTGCCCCGGATGCAATTGTCCTCAGTCACCTTGGTTCCTCCCCACGTGGGAATCAGCAACATCAGAGCCTCCACCCTAGCTCTGCCCTCCATGGCCTTGGACCTGTGGCCAGGAGATTTTCTATCCATTTAATCTGAGGACCCATGTCATTTGACATTACATGTCAAACTCTGACCTGAGCGTCAATGAAAATGTAATTGATTAAACAGAGCTCATGGATATGGTGTTGGAAACATAAAGAAGACCTAAAACTTAATCAGAAGGCTATGACCAGTGAGGGTTTACCAGACAGAAAATCTGTGGGAATTCAGCAAAGTAACATTACCTGTGAAAGTAACGAGTATGCGGAGATTTTGAATGAAGACCATCACGGAGGGCGCCGCCTAGAATTCACATGTAGGGAAATGACTGAATGAGTATGATGTGAGTAATCTTTAACAGCCTCTCTTTCCTTGTCAACAGCAGGGATTTCATGCTGGAGAAGAGCTCACAGAATGCCATGGATATGAGGACATTTCGCATACAGCAACCTTAACTCCACGTGTGTTGCACTTTCAGCCCGAATGCGAGAGACTTAAGCTAATTATACTAGAGGGAAATCATGCAGAACTCAGAATGTGGAAGGCATTTAGTCACCCTCCAACCTTAGACAACATGAGAGAGTGCACCCTGGAGTGACTCTTGCAAATGTCCTGAACGTGTGAAAATATTCGGCTGAAGCCTCGCATGTATACACCAACGGCTCGCACTGGAGGAGACGAACCTTATAAAGGTACTGCAGCCAGAGAGCTGACACTTATTCACACCAGTAAACTCAAACGGGGGAGAAGCCCTATGCTTGGAATGACTGTGGAGGAGCTTTCGGTGACCATGCAACCCTTCAATGTCATGAGCACAGTCACACAGGAGAGAAACCACAATGAATATCATTTATGTGAGAAAGCACTTAGTCGAAGCCATAACCTTAGTCATGGGTGAGAATTCACACTGATGAGAAACCCTACAAAGGCAATGAGTGTGGAAAAGCCTTGAAACGCAGCTCTCACGCTTATACGCACTAGAAAACTCACAGGAGAGACACCCTATGTCTGGAATCCAGGTGGTGCAGCCTTTACCCAGAGCTCCCGCTTTTATAAACGCCAGAGAATTCATACCGAGTAGAAACCCTGTGTCTCTAATCAATGATATTGAGCCTTCAGCCAGAAATTATCCCTTTTAACTCACCAGGAAAGTCATGTGGAGAGAAACCCGGAGCCTGTAATCATGGTGGAAGAGCCTTCAGGTGGAGCTCCAGCCTCAGGATACACAGAGAGCTCAGAGTGGGCTGCATCCCTGACACAGTAGAGAAGACAGCCCAAGGTTTACTACAAGGAGAGCCCTCTTGGGGTACACCATCTAATCACTGCTGTAGAAGAAATCGGATGAAATGAATGCTCGAGTTCCATTAGACCTGGACTCATGAGACATGACAGGGCTCACACTGAAAAAGTAGTCTCAGTGTCATGAAGGAAGGACATTCTTCAGTGGTTCCATATTCCTGACTGAACAAGAAAGGGCTCACGCTGAGGAGATGCCCATTCTAAAGATGATGTGGAAAATCTTTCACTTGCTATTCACATCAGAAAACTCTTACTGGGAAAATAGTCTATAAAGAATGTGTTAGCATGCAAGTGAGTCAATAATTAAGTCCTTCAGCCCTTGTCTTCTTTTTAAATATACAATATCAATATGTTGAGAGTGAAGGGTTTTGAGAAGTGCTGAAAGCCATACTCAGCGTCAAGTAAGGAGAAACGAAGCCAACCTGCTTCAGTAGATCAGTATTTGCAAATATATAAGCACTACTGAGTGAGTATGTGTCCTTCAAAATGATGAAATATTGTGGTGAGTAAGCGTGGGCCCGTTTTCTGTTAATACTCTGTCACTGTTGATCAATTAGATACATTCTTTCTTTATAACATTATAATCATAATTACACAGACTGGGATCAATCGGAAAACAACGATGAATGTTAACAGAAAATGTAAAATATAGTATGATACGTCTTTACCCTTCCATGAGCGTCCAAATATTTGTATACACGTTCGGGATGAACGGCTTCAAGGATAAATACACACATACTTTGTGATTAACCTCTGCTGCTTCAATTAATTCTATTACTTAACTTTCATTTACTATTTCCCATATGACTTTTTAAAAACATATACATTAATTATATTTAAAGAAAGGTGAGTAATTGTGGGTTCATGGACAGGAAGAACTCAAGAATTCAGAGTCAGAGGTGGTTTAATCCCTACTTAGCATTTTGTAGCCCAGGGTTTCTATTTTTTTTTTTTTTTTGTCCAAGAAGAACAGATAGATATCTTCAGGACTGAGAAGGTGAAAGATCTTTGCAGACATAAAAAGAGTTCTACTCTAAGAATGTATTAGAACGATAAGGGGTGGCATATACTACATCATAGAAACACAAAGGAGATCCCGCAGAGAGCCATTGGTGAGTCTACCTTTAAAGCTTTACTCTTTGATGTCGAAAAATGGTACTAAAACATGTTCCGGGAGAAAGATCACCATAGAGACAGTGTCTATTTTGTCAGTTAAACCTTCAAGAAGGCTAGCTAGAGAGAGCGCACAGGCCGCATGATGAGTTCTGGCCCCTTTTCCGTTCCCTTTCTTTTTCTTTGCTGGCCAAAACATTCGTTGTACCCCTGGGGCCCATTGAAGTCTAATGGGTTGAGAAATGGTATTCTAGGGCCTATAAAGGCCATCACGGGGACTTTCCTAGCATTCTAGAGGTTAAGACCTCACCTTCCAATGCAGGGAGGGCGGGTTCAATCCCTGGTCGGGGAGCTAAGATCTCACATGGCTTGCAACCAAAACACCAAAACATAAAACAGTAACAATATTGTAACAAATTCAATAAAAGTCTTTTAACATGGTCCACATCCAAAAAAAAAAAAATCTTAAAAATATATGTTTTTAAACCCATGACGTTAGCTGCAACATTACTGTGTGTACGTGCATCTGAGTGCACACACACACACCCCCAGGCAAGGGAGGGACACTGTAACAACTATCTGATCATAAAGGGAAAATACGATTCAGGAATTATTAGCATAAAGGATTCATGCAGGAGAAACATAAGCTAAATCACCTTGTTCATTCATTTCTAAATTTTTCTATTGTGAAATATTTAATGAGAACTTCCAACATTTCAGAACCTGGACTGTTATGTTGATTCAACTGTAAATAACACAATGCCTTTCTCTTCATAGAACTCTATATTCTAAGGCAGGTAATAAGAATAAATTGCAAAATAATATTTCTGACATTAAGAAAAAAAGACACGTTCATACATTGTATAGTTACCAAATGCCACTACTAGTCTACAATAGAAAGTTGGCTGTACCTAAAATAAAATTGACATTTAAAGCAGTCTCAGTTCTGGAATTTTGAAAAGTAATATATTTTTAGAAAGACTGGTTAGTAAAAGTATTTTCCAAAGCTCTCAATTTTGGAAAACTTTGTCTGCATGAATTGGGGAGAGCAAAGCGAGATTTCCTGTCTTAAGATGAAGCTTTGCTCTTCTCTATATTGCAAAATAAGTACTTTAAAATTTGTTAGCATTCAAGCCTATATGTTTGAAAATTAGTAACGACTGTTCTTTTTTTTCCTGTACGCGGGCCTCTCACTGTTGTGGCCTCTCCCGTTGCGGAGCACAGGCCCCAGACGCGCAGGCTCGGCGGCCATGGCTCACGGGCCCAGCTGCTCCACGGCATGGGGGATCCTCCCGGACCGGGGCACGAACCCGTGTCCCCTGCATCGGCAGGCAGACTCTCAACCACTGCGCCACCAGGGAAGCCGAGTAACGATTTTTATAAGGATAAAAATTCCAGTGTACGTGCCTGTTAAAACTCCTTCCATCATCGATTTTATTCAAAATTCAAGGGGTTACCCCTTTAAAGGATAACAGACAAGAGGGTTGCTATCTTGCTCTTTATATTGGGCTCTTGATTTCTTTCTAATTTTTTTTTTTTGAGAACCCAAAGCAACCCAAAAGAACACATTTACCATAAAATCCAGAATTTTCCGGTGTGTTCTTTAGTGTATATAGTCCCCATGCGATTATATACACTATTGGTACATTCGAAATTCAATATATTCCTAAATACAACATCAAAATCTAAAAATGCACTTACTTATATGTTTCATGATGCAATACTGCCCTTTTAAGAAAGAAATGGCTTACCAGATGCAAGAATACCTGCAAGTTGCATAGTATGTTTTTATAGTAATTCTTACAGTAGTGTCGATTTATTGTAAATCTTAAGGTTTCTTTTTTCACTACTGTTCACATTGTAGTGACTCTCACAACCAAAAGAGCCTCAATTCATGACATTTTCCCCTCGCCCCAATACCGAAATCTGCCCATCTGGTCGACCTTGCCGCCGCACACGCCAAGTGACGTGCAACTGGTGTGAACTTCCACGGGAAGTATTCAGAGGGCACACGAGCGAAGGCGCACCGCCACGCCGCTGACACCCGTCCTCGAAACAGGACACCATCGTTCCCATTTCTTGCTCTGGGGGGGTCCTGCCCTCCGCACGCGCGTCTCTAGGCCGTTCACTGTCTGCAGAGCTTCTTCAGTGAAGCTACTGACGACCGCGCCCTTGCAGGACCGCGGCCAGGCTCGTGTCTCCTCACGACTATCACGTGTGCCCCGGGCGTTCCCTGTTTCCCA
Organism: Mesoplodon bidens; assembly: GCF_964165515.1. Taxonomy (NCBI): domain Eukaryota; kingdom Metazoa; phylum Chordata; class Mammalia; order Artiodactyla; family Ziphiidae; genus Mesoplodon; species Mesoplodon bidens. The sequence continues at coordinate 227,633 of NW_027672561.1, read as the reverse complement.
AAGAGAAACGTCTACGACTTAGGACCACCGAAGCCTAGGAGGAACTGCCGCCCCTCCACGAGCGCCCTACACGCTTGCCCTCGACACACCTCGGTGAGCGGACCTGAACAGGTTCGAAACGCAAGCGCCACGCTGACGAGGCTACCAGGAAGTTGGGACGGGAGCTCCCTGCATAGACGCCCGTTTAACCTGCCGGGTGGATGCGGTCTGTTGACAGGCATCCCATGCCCCTGCCTCGGTGCAAGTTCCGCCCCCGTGACCGCCTCGCCTGGGACCCGGAGCAACTGAAGTGGCCCCTGTTGCGCAGCCAGACCGCCACGACTGCACCGGCATGACCCGGGCCCCCAAGGCGGCGAGGACGCACCGACGCATCGTGACACACGGAGTACGACGTCGGGCACGGACATCCTCTCCTGGTCACGCGTAGCAGGACGTGTGTGTGGGGGGCGGGGGTTGTCTCCGCGGGCCAAGGGACACCAGGGAGTGCTGGTCGACCGGCGCAGACCTCCCCCTAAGCCTCCCAAGGAGCTCAGCGGCGGCCCCACAACACACGGCGCTCCACATTCAATCTCCGGTGAGAGCAGGCCTCGCCCACCGCTCCGCACCAGCGGGACGGTCGCCGCCAGCGTCGCCGGCCTCCCGGAACTCTGGCCCGCGCCTGGCGGGCGAATCACATCCCTCGCCAAGTTCGCCAAAGCTCAGGAGGGAAGGGACACTATAAAAGCGGCCGCCAGGTGGCTCCCGACAACGGGCTTGAACGTCAGCGGGATGGATTCTGATCGCTGGCCGGCGACGGAGCAGCTCCGACCGCCCAAAGGCTCGCGTTCGTCTCCGTGCGTCCGCCGAAGGAGCTACCTGCCAGTTCGCCTCGGCATGGCACGACGCGACCCCAGCAGCGGACGGGGCTGGGAAGATGTGCGCAGGAGGCTGACGCGAAGGAGATGCGCTCCTCACGGTAATGTAGAGAATTCTGCAGTCAGAAGCCTGACTCTGAAGACTTGGGTTGCCTTAGTGCCCAGCCTCTTACCTCCGGATCAGGAGACCATAGCAATTCACTTGCTTTCTCCAATTCTCTCTGCCCACCCTACACCCGTGCAGCTCTTCTCTCCATGAGCCTAGAGCTGCTTTCCCAAGCAAGACAACCCCATGCCATTGCAGGTAGGAGCCAAGGAGACAACTGAACATTTGCATCTGGACCTATTAGAGAAATTTTATGTATGCAACGCAGGAAGATACAAGACTGAGAGGGTCTTAGAACTTTAGCACCACATGGCCGTAGCTTTCATGCAACAGTGACGCACACTCGGCAAGTCCAGGGGTGTCAGGAAAAAGAAACAAACACACGTGTGCGCACACACACACGCACACACACACACACACACACACACATCCCCGGGTCTAATAGGCACACTTCCCAGGGCTGCCAATGGTGGGATCAGAAAGCCCATTGTTCCCACTTCTGGGGTTCCCTGGGCTAGAACCCCAGCTCATTCAGGCAGGTCCTGGTTGTTTTACTGATGTCTCTGCGTGGGAGTGAGGTCCTGGAGCTCTCCAGACTCTCATTTGCTGTCCAGCGCTCGACATTTGGTTCTGTGTACTATGGCCCTTCTCCTCCATACACAGTCACAATTAAGAAAATAAGAATCTGCAGACATTGCATTCAACTTCCTAATTTGAATGAAGGTTAAGAACACAAAGGAAAACACTTATGTGAATAACTTTGCTAAGGAACTTACGTTTATCTTTTGGAAGCTGTCAAAATGTTTAGGAGTAGTCTGTAAAAAGTTAAGCTTTTTAAATTAGGAAAAATAAATGATTCTTTATTGCTCTCTCTCACCAAACCCCCGCTCACCACAGCACCTATGACACAGGACTCACCTGATGAAACGCCTGCTCCCCACAGATTTCTGTTCTGAGTCATTCTCTAGCCCCTGTGTTCACCGCATTCCTAAGTCCACCGCAGCCAGTAGCATGATGAAGGAGGCCACGGAGCCCAAGGGACGACCTTTAAAAGAAGAGAAGGAAAATACCTCTCCCGTCTTCTGTGAGGTCACAGCCTTAATGGAGGCTGGAAGAAGTGAACGTAAATGTCGGGAAAGAGAGTGTTTCTACATTGGTCCCTGACCTGCTGTATCCTTAACAGGGTGGTGCACGTAACTGGAGCTACTATTTCCTGGGTGCACTTAGAAGATCCGGACCCAAAGTAGAAACCTGACCATTTGGCAAAAGACGGATCAATTCAGGAATCAAACTAAGTTTTTTTTGTTTTTTTGTTTTTTTTTTCTCACCTGTTGTTTCATTATCAGGAACTCTGCCACCACCTGCCCTCCCCTGCATCCTTGGGCAGGGCCAATCCGAAAATCAAGCAGATAAATCTGAGGAAAGAGAAAGCAGCCATGAGAAGCCAGGCTTTCAAACTATTGTTAGATCCACCAGACGTGAATCGCCAACCACCCAGCTGGGGGTGACCCCTGCCAGCTTACCCACAGGCATGCGCAGACAGAAGGAACGATTTTTCCTCCCATGGTCAAGAGCAAGGCTGCATTGGCTCCTCGGCATGTAGGGAGTACAGAATATCTCCATTTGGCAGGAAACAATGCAAATGATCGGGTGCTACACTTTGATTCGACTTACTGTTCACAGTTACTGTTTTATTAAGATTCAGTTCCTAGGGTTCACATTAATTCCCAGGTAACCCTTACCATGGTCTCCTGGAGAGTCTTGTCTCCACAGCAAGGACACCTCTTCCAAAGTTCTTATTTAATAATTCTTGGTGAAAGGAACCGTCATTTGTTCAACAACACCCATTCCAGGTCTTTAGCGCCCCACCTTCCCTGTTGCCCCCCGCCCCCACCGCTGCCCCGGATGCAATTGTCCTCAGTCACCTTGGTTCCTCCCCACGTGGGAATCAGCAACATCAGAGCCTCCACCCTAGCTCTGCCCTCCATGGCCTTGGACCTGTGGCCAGGAGATTTTCTATCCATTTAATCTGAGGACCCATGTCATTTGACATTACATGTCAAACTCTGACCTGAGCGTCAATGAAAATGTAATTGATTAAACAGAGCTCATGGATATGGTGTTGGAAACATAAAGAAGACCTAAAACTTAATCAGAAGGCTATGACCAGTGAGGGTTTACCAGACAGAAAATCTGTGGGAATTCAGCAAAGTAACATTACCTGTGAAAGTAACGAGTATGCGGAGATTTTGAATGAAGACCATCACGGAGGGCGCCGCCTAGAATTCACATGTAGGGAAATGACTGAATGAGTATGATGTGAGTAATCTTTAACAGCCTCTCTTTCCTTGTCAACAGCAGGGATTTCATGCTGGAGAAGAGCTCACAGAATGCCATGGATATGAGGACATTTCGCATACAGCAACCTTAACTCCACGTGTGTTGCACTTTCAGCCCGAATGCGAGAGACTTAAGCTAATTATACTAGAGGGAAATCATGCAGAACTCAGAATGTGGAAGGCATTTAGTCACCCTCCAACCTTAGACAACATGAGAGAGTGCACCCTGGAGTGACTCTTGCAAATGTCCTGAACGTGTGAAAATATTCGGCTGAAGCCTCGCATGTATACACCAACGGCTCGCACTGGAGGAGACGAACCTTATAAAGGTACTGCAGCCAGAGAGCTGACACTTATTCACACCAGTAAACTCAAACGGGGGAGAAGCCCTATGCTTGGAATGACTGTGGAGGAGCTTTCGGTGACCATGCAACCCTTCAATGTCATGAGCACAGTCACACAGGAGAGAAACCACAATGAATATCATTTATGTGAGAAAGCACTTAGTCGAAGCCATAACCTTAGTCATGGGTGAGAATTCACACTGATGAGAAACCCTACAAAGGCAATGAGTGTGGAAAAGCCTTGAAACGCAGCTCTCACGCTTATACGCACTAGAAAACTCACAGGAGAGACACCCTATGTCTGGAATCCAGGTGGTGCAGCCTTTACCCAGAGCTCCCGCTTTTATAAACGCCAGAGAATTCATACCGAGTAGAAACCCTGTGTCTCTAATCAATGATATTGAGCCTTCAGCCAGAAATTATCCCTTTTAACTCACCAGGAAAGTCATGTGGAGAGAAACCCGGAGCCTGTAATCATGGTGGAAGAGCCTTCAGGTGGAGCTCCAGCCTCAGGATACACAGAGAGCTCAGAGTGGGCTGCATCCCTGACACAGTAGAGAAGACAGCCCAAGGTTTACTACAAGGAGAGCCCTCTTGGGGTACACCATCTAATCACTGCTGTAGAAGAAATCGGATGAAATGAATGCTCGAGTTCCATTAGACCTGGACTCATGAGACATGACAGGGCTCACACTGAAAAAGTAGTCTCAGTGTCATGAAGGAAGGACATTCTTCAGTGGTTCCATATTCCTGACTGAACAAGAAAGGGCTCACGCTGAGGAGATGCCCATTCTAAAGATGATGTGGAAAATCTTTCACTTGCTATTCACATCAGAAAACTCTTACTGGGAAAATAGTCTATAAAGAATGTGTTAGCATGCAAGTGAGTCAATAATTAAGTCCTTCAGCCCTTGTCTTCTTTTTAAATATACAATATCAATATGTTGAGAGTGAAGGGTTTTGAGAAGTGCTGAAAGCCATACTCAGCGTCAAGTAAGGAGAAACGAAGCCAACCTGCTTCAGTAGATCAGTATTTGCAAATATATAAGCACTACTGAGTGAGTATGTGTCCTTCAAAATGATGAAATATTGTGGTGAGTAAGCGTGGGCCCGTTTTCTGTTAATACTCTGTCACTGTTGATCAATTAGATACATTCTTTCTTTATAACATTATAATCATAATTACACAGACTGGGATCAATCGGAAAACAACGATGAATGTTAACAGAAAATGTAAAATATAGTATGATACGTCTTTACCCTTCCATGAGCGTCCAAATATTTGTATACACGTTCGGGATGAACGGCTTCAAGGATAAATACACACATACTTTGTGATTAACCTCTGCTGCTTCAATTAATTCTATTACTTAACTTTCATTTACTATTTCCCATATGACTTTTTAAAAACATATACATTAATTATATTTAAAGAAAGGTGAGTAATTGTGGGTTCATGGACAGGAAGAACTCAAGAATTCAGAGTCAGAGGTGGTTTAATCCCTACTTAGCATTTTGTAGCCCAGGGTTTCTATTTTTTTTTTTTTTTTGTCCAAGAAGAACAGATAGATATCTTCAGGACTGAGAAGGTGAAAGATCTTTGCAGACATAAAAAGAGTTCTACTCTAAGAATGTATTAGAACGATAAGGGGTGGCATATACTACATCATAGAAACACAAAGGAGGTCCCGCAGAGAGCCATTGGTGAGTCTACCTTTAAAGCTTTACTCTTTGATGTCGAAAAATGGTACTAAAACATGTTCCGGGAGAAAGATCACCATAGAGACAGTGTCTATTTTGTCAGTTAAACCTTCAAGAAGGCTAGCTAGAGAGAGCGCACAGGCCGCATGATGAGTTCTGGCCCCTTTTCCGTTCCCTTTCTTTTTCTTTGCTGGCCAAAACATTCGTTGTACCCCTGGGGCCCATTGAAGTCTAATGGGTTGAGAAATGGTATTCTAGGGCCTATAAAGGCCATCACGGGGACTTTCCTAGCATTCTAGAGGTTAAGACCTCACCTTCCAATGCAGGGAGGGCGGGTTCAATCCCTGGTCGGGGAGCTAAGATCTCACATGGCTTGCAACCAAAACACCAAAACATAAAACAGTAACAATATTGTAACAAATTCAATAAAAGTCTTTTAACATGGTCCACATCCAAAAAAAAAAAATCTTAAAAATATATGTTTTTAAACCCATGACGTTAGCTGCAACATTACTGTGTGTACGTGCATCTGAGTGCACACACACACACCCCCAGGCAAGGGAGGGACACTGTAACAACTATCTGATCATAAAGGGAAAATACGATTCAGGAATTATTAGCATAAAGGATTCATGCAGGAGAAACATAAGCTAAATCACCTTGTTCATTCATTTCTAAATTTTTCTATTGTGAAATATTTAATGAGAACTTCCAACATTTCAGAACCTGGACTGTTATGTTGATTCAACTGTAAATAACACAATGCCTTTCTCTTCATAGAACTCTATATTCTAAGGCAGGTAATAAGAATAAATTGCAAAATAATATTTCTGACATTAAGAAAAAAAGACACGTTCATACATTGTATAGTTACCAAATGCCACTACTAGTCTACAATAGAAAGTTGGCTGTACCTAAAATAAAATTGACATTTAAAGCAGTCTCAGTTCTGGAATTTTGAAAAGTAATATATTTTTAGAAAGACTGGTTAGTAAAAGTATTTTCCAAAGCTCTCAATTTTGGAAAATTTTGTCTGCATGAATTGGGGAGAGCAAAGCGAGATTTCCTGTCTTAAGATGAAGCTTTGCTCTTCTCTATATTGCAAAATAAGTACTTTAAAATTTGTTAGCATTCAAGCCTATATGTTTGAAAATTAGTAACGACTGTTCTTTTTTTTTCCTGTACGCGGGCCTCTCACTGTTGTGGCCTCTCCCGTTGCGGAGCACAGGCCCCAGACGCGCAGGCTCGGCGGCCATGGCTCACGGGCCCAGCTGCTCCACGGCATGGGGGATCCTCCCGGACCGGGGCACGAACCCGTGTCCCCTGCATCGGCAGGCAGACTCTCAACCACTGCGCCACCAGGGAAGCCGAGTAACGATTTTTATAACGATAAAAATTCCAGTGTACGTGCCTGTTAAAACTCCTTCCATCATCGATTTTATTCAAAATTCAAGGGGTTACCCCTTTAAAGGATAACAGACAAGAGGGTTGCTATCTTGCTCTTTATATTGGGCTCTTGATTTCTTTCTAATTTTTTTTTTTGAGAACCCAAAGCAACCCAAAAGAACACATTTACCATAAAATCCAGAATTTTCCGGTGTGTTCTTTAGTGTATATAGTCCCCATGCGATTATATACACTATTGGTACATTCGAAATTAAATATATTCCTAAATACAACATCAAAATCTAAAAATGCACTTACTTATATGTTTCATGATGCAATACTGCCCTTTTAAGAAAGAAATGGCTTACCAGATGCAAGAATACCTGCAAGTTGCATAGTATGTTTTTATAGTAATTCTTACAGTAGTGTCGATTTATTGTAAATCTTAAGGTTTCTTTTTTCACTACTGTTCACATTGTAGTGACTCCAACAACCAAAAGAGCCTCAATTCATGACATTTTCCCCTCGCCCCAATACCGAAATCTGCCCATCTGGTCGACCTTGCCGCCGCACACGCCAAGTGACGTGCAACTGGTGTGAACTTCCACGGGAAGTATTCAGAGGGCACACGAGCGAAGGCGCACCGCCACGCCGCTGACACCCGTCCTCGAAACAGGACACCATCGTTCCCATTTCTTGCTCTGGGGGGGTCCTGCCCTCCGCACGCGCGTCTCTAGGCCGTTCACTGTCTGCAGAGCTTCTTCAGTGAAGCTACTGACGACCGCGCCCTTGCAGGACCGCGGCCAGGCTCGTGTCTCCTCACGACTATCACGTGCGCCCCGGGCGTTCCCTGTTTCCCAAAGAGAAACGTCTACGACTTAGGACCACCGAAGCCTAGGAGGAACTGCCGCCCCTCCACGAGCGCCCTACACGCTTGCCCTCGACACACCTCGGTGAGCGGACCTGAACAGGTTCGAAACGCAAGCGCCACGCTGACGAGGCTACCAGGAAGTTGGGACGGGAGCTCCCTGCATAGACGCCCGTTTAACCTGCCGGGTGGATGCGGTCTGTTGACAGGCATCCCATGCCCCTGCCTCGGTGCAAGTTCCGCCCCCGTGACCGCCTCGCCTGGGACCCGGAGCAACTGAAGTGGCCCCTGTTGCGCAGCCAGACCGCCACGACTGCACCGGCATGACCCGGGCCCCCAAGGCGGCGAGGACGCACCGACGCATCGTGACACACGGAGTACGACGTCGGGCACGGACATCCTCTCCTGGTCACGCGTAGCAGGACGTGTGTGTGGGGGGCGGGGGGTGTCTCCGCGGGCCAAGGGACACCAGGGAGTGCTGGTCGACCGGCGCAGACCTCCCCCTAAGCCTCCCAAGGAGCTCAGCGGCGGCCCCACAACACACGGCGCTCCACATTCAATCTCCGGTGAGAGCAGGCCTCGCCCACCGCTCCGCACCAGCGGGACGGTCGCCGCCAGCGTCGCCGGCCTCCCGGAACTCTGGCCCGCGCCTGGCGGGCGAATCACATCCCTCGCCAAGTTCGCCAAAGCTCAGGAGGGAAGGGACACTATAAAAGCGGCCGCCAGGTGGCTCCCGACAACGGGCTTGAACGTCAGCGGGATGGATTCTGATCGCTGGCCGGCGACGGAGCAGCTCCGACCGCCCAAAGGCTCGCGTTCGTCTCCGTGCGTCCGCCGAAGGAGCTACCTGCCAGTTCGCCTCGGCATGGCACGACGCGACCCCAGCAGCGGACGGGGCTGGGAAGATGTGCGCAGGAGGCTGACGCGAAGGAGATGCGCTCCTCACGGTAATGTAGAGAATTCTGCAGTCAGAAGCCTGACTCTGAAGACTTGGGTTGCCTTAGTGCCCAGCCTCTTACCTCCGGATCAGGAGACCATAGCAATTCACTTGCTTTCTCCAATTCTCTCTGCCCACCCTACACCCGTGCAGCTCTTCTCTCCATGAGCCTAGAGCTGCTTTCCCAAGCAAGACAACCCCATGCCATTGCAGGTAGGAGCCAAGGAGACAACTGAACATTTGCATCTGGACCTATTAGAGAAATTTTATGTATGCAACGCAGGAAGATACAAGACTGAGAGGGTCTTAGAACTTTAGCACCACATGGCCGTAGCTTTCATGCAACAGTGACGCACACTCGGCAAGTCCGGGGGTGTCAGGAAAAAGAAACAAACACACGTGTGCGCACACACACACGCACACACACACACACACACATCCCCGGGTCTAATAGGCACACTTCCCAGGGCTGCCAATGGTGGGATCAGAAAGCCCATTGTTCCCACTTCTGGGGTTCCCTGGGCTAGAACCCCAGCTCATTCAGGCAGGTCCTGGTTGTTTTACTGATGTCTCTGCGTGGGAGTGAGGTCCTGGAGCTCTCCAGACTGTCATTTGCTGTCCAGCGCTCGACATTTGGTTCTGTGTACTATGGCCCTTCTCCTCCATACACAGTCACAATTAAGAAAATAAGAATCTGCAGACATTGCATTCAACTTCCTAATTTGAATGAAGGTTAAGAACACAAAGGAAAACACTTATGTGAATAACTTTGCTAAGGAACTTACGTTTATCTTTTGGAAGCTGTCAAAATGTTTAGGAGTAGTCTGTAAAAAGTTAAGCTTTTTAAATTAGGAAAAATAAATGATTCTTTATTGCTCTCTCTCACCAAACCCCCGCTCACCACAGCACCTATGACACAGGACTCACCTGATGAAACGCCTGCTCCCCACAGATTTCTGTTCTGAGTCATTCTCTAGCCCCTGTGTTCACCGCATTCCTAAGTCCACCGCAGCCAGTAGCATGATGAAGGAGGCCACGGAGCCCAAGGGACGACCTTTAAAAGAAGAGAAGGAAAATACCTCTCCCGTCTTCTGTGAGGTCACAGCCTTAATGGAGGCTGGAAGAAGTGAACGTAAATGTCGGGAAAGAGAGTGTTTCTACATTGGTCCCTGACCTGCTGTATCCTTAACAGGGTGGTGCACGTAACTGGAGTTACTATTTCCTGGGTGCACTTAGAAGATCCGGACCCAAAGTAGAAACCTGACCATTTGGCAAAAGACGGATCAATTCAGGAATCAAACTAAGTTTTTTTTGTTTTTTTGGGTTTTTTTTTCTCACCTGTTGTTTCATTATCAGGAACTCTGCCACCACCTGCCCTCCCCTGCATCCTTGGGCAGGGCCAATCCGAAAATCAAGCAGATAAATCTGAGGAAAGAGAAAGCAGCCATGAGAAGCCAGGCTTTCAAACTATTGTTAGATCCACCAGACGTGAATCGCCAACCACCCAGCTGGGGGTGACCCCTGCCAGCTTACCCACAGGCATGCGCAGACAGAAGGAACGATTTTTCCTCCCATGGTCAAGAGCAAGGCTGCATTGGCTCCTCGGCATGTAGGGAGTACAGAATATCTCCATTTGGCAGGAAACAATGCAAATGATCGGGTGCTACACTTTGATTCGACTTACTGTTCACAGTTACTGTTTTATTAAGATTCAGTTCCTAGGGTTCACATTAATTCCCAGGTAACCCTTACCATGGTCTCCTGGAGAGTCTTGTCTCCACAGCAAGGACACCTCTTCCAAAGTTCTTATTTAATAATTCTTGGTGAAAGGAACCGTCATTTGTTCAACAACACCCATTCCAGGTCTTTAGCGCCCCACCTTCCCTGTTGCCCCCCGCCCCCACCGCTGCCCCGGATGCAATTGTCCTCAGTCACCTTGGTTCCTCCCCACGTGGGAATCAGCAACATCAGAGCCTCCACCCTAGCTCTGCCCTCCATGGCCTTGGACCTGTGGCCAGGAGATTTTCTATCCATTTAATCTGAGGACCCATGTCATTTGACATTACATGTCAAACTCTGACCTGAGCGTCAATGAAAATGTAATTGATTAAACAGAGCTCATGGATATGGTGTTGGAAACATAAAGAAGACCTAAAACTTAATCAGAAGGCTATGACCAGTGAGGGTTTACCAGACAGAAAATCTGTGGGAATTCAGCAAAGTAACATTACCTGTGAAAGTAACGAGTATGCGGAGATTTTGAATGAAGACCATCACGGAGGGCGCCGCCTAGAATTCACATGTAGGGAAATGACTGAATGAGTATGATGTGAGTAATCTTTAACAGCCTCTCTTTCCTTGTCAACAGCAGGGATTTCATGCTGGAGAAGAGCTCACAGAATGCCATGGATATGAGGACATTTCGCATACAGCAACCTTAACTCCACGTGTGTTGCACTTTCAGCCCGAATGCGAGAGACTTAAGCTAATTATACTAGAGGGAAATCATGCAGAACTCAGAATGTGGAAGGCATTTAGTCACCCTCCAACCTTAGACAACATGAGAGAGTGCACCCTGGAGTGACTCTTGCAAATGTCCTGAACGTGTGAAAATATTCGGCTGAAGCCTCGCATGTATACACCAACGGCTCGCACTGGAGGAGACGAACCTTATAAAGGTACTGCAGCCAGAGAGCTGACACTTATTCACACCAGTAAACTCAAACGGGGGAGAAGCCCTATGCTTGGAATGACTGTGGAGGAGCTTTCGGTGACCATGCAACCCTTCAATGTCATGAGCACAGTCACACAGGAGAGAAACCACAATGAATATCATTTATGTGAGAAAGCACTTAGTCGAAGCCATAACCTTAGTCATGGGTGAGAATTCACACTGATGAGAAACCCTACAAAGGCAATGAGTGTGGAAAAGCCTTGAAACGCAGCTCTCACGCTTATACGCACTAGAAAACTCACAGGAGAGACACCCTATGTCTGGAATCCAGGTGGTGCAGCCTTTACCCAGAGCTCCCGCTTTTATAAACGCCAGAGAATTCATACCGAGTAGAAACCCTGTGTCTCTAATCAATGATATTGAGCCTTCAGCCAGAAATTATCCCTTTTAACTCACCAGGAAAGTCATGTGGAGAGAAACCCGGAGCCTGTAATCATGGTGGAAGAGCCTTCAGGTGGAGCTCCAGCCTCAGGATACACAGAGAGCTCAGAGTGGGCTGCATCCCTGACACAGTAGAGAAGACAGCCCAAGGTTTACTACAAGGAGAGCCCTCTTGGGGTACACCATCTAATCACTGCTGTAGAAGAAATCGGATGAAATGAATGCTCGAGTTCCATTAGACCTGGACTCATGAGACATGACAGGGCTCACACTGAAAAAGTAGTCTCAGTGTCATGAAGGAAGGACATTCTTCAGTGGTTCCATATTCCTGACTGAACAAGAAAGGGCTCACGCTGAGGAGATGCCCATTCTAAAGATGATGTGGAAAATCTTTCACTTGCTATTCACATCAGAAAACTCTTACTGGGAAAATAGTCTATAAAGAATGTGTTAGCATGCAAGTGAGTCAATAATTAAGTCCTTCAGCCCTTGTCTTCTTTTTAAATATACAATATCAATATGTTGAGAGTGAAGGGTTTTGAGAAGTGCTGAAAGCCATACTCAGCGTCAAGTAAGGAGAAACGAAGCCAACCTGCTTCAGTAGATCAGTATTTGCAAATATATAAGCACTACTGAGTGAGTATGTGTCCTTCAAAATGATGAAATATTGTGGTGAGTAAGCGTGGGCCCGTTTTCTGTTAATACTCTGTCACTGTTGATCAATTAGATACATTCTTTCTTTATAACATTATAATCATAATTACACAGACTGGGATCAATCGGAAAACAACGATGAATGTTAACAGAAAATGTAAAATATAGTATGATACGTCTTTACCCTTCCATGAGCGTCCAAATATTTGTATACACGTTCGGGATGAACGGCTTCAAGGATAAATACACACATACTTTGTGATTAACCTCTGCTGCTTCAATTAATTCTATTACTTAACTTTCATTTACTATTTCCCATATGACTTTTTAAAAACATATACATTAATTATATTTAAAGAAAGGTGAGTAATTGTGGGTTCATGGACAGGAAGAACTCAAGAATTCAGAGTCAGAGGTGGTTTAATCCCTACTTAGCATTTTGTAGCCCAGGGTTTCTATTTTTTTTTTTTTTTTTTTTGTCCAAGAAGAACAGATAGATATCTTCAGGACTGAGAAGGTGAAAGATCTTTGCAGACATAAAAAGAGTTCTACTCTAAGAATGTATTAGAACGATAAGGGGTGGCATATACTACATCATAGAAACACAAAGGAGATCCCGCAGAGAGCCATTGGTGAGTCTACCTTTAAAGCTTTACTCTTTGATGTCGAAAAATGGTACTAAAACATGTTCCGGGAGAAAGATCACCATAGAGACAGTGTCTATTTTGTCAGTTAAACCTTCAAGAAGGCTAGCTAGAGAGAGCGCACAGGCCGCATGATGAGTTCTGGCCCCTTTTCCGTTCCCTTTCTTTTTCTTTGCTGGCCAAAACATTCGTTGTACCCCTGGGGCCCATTGAAGTCTAATGGGTTGAGAAATGGTATTCTAGGGCCTATAAAGGCCATCACGGGGACTTTCCTAGCATTCTAGAGGTTAAGACCTCACCTTCCAATGCAGGGAGGGCGGGTTCAATCCCTGGTCGGGGAGCTAAGATCTCACATGGCTTGCAACCAAAACACCAAAACATAAAACAGTAACAATATTGTAACAAATTCAATAAAAGTCTTTTAACATGGTCCACATCCAAAAAAAAAAAATCTTAAAAATATATGTTTTTAAACCCATGACGTTAGCTGCAACATTACTGTGTGTACGTGCATCTGAGTGCACACACACACACCCCCAGGCAAGGGAGGGACACTGTAACAACTATCTGATCATAAAGGGAAAATACGATTCAGGAATTATTAGCATAAAGGATTCATGCAGGAGAAACATAAGCTAAATCACCTTGTTCATTCATTTCTAAATTTTTCTATTGTGAAATATTTAATGAGAACTTCCAACATTTCAGAACCTGGACTGTTATGTTGATTCAACTGTAAATAACACAATGCCTTTCTCTTCATAGAACTCTATATTCTAAGGCAGGTAATAAGAATAAATTGCAAAATAATATTTCTGACATTAAGAAAAAAAGACACGTTCATACATTGTATAGTTACCAAATGCCACTACTAGTCTACAATAGAAAGTTGGCTGTACCTAAAATAAAATTGACATTTAAAGCAGTCTCAGTTCTGGAATTTTGAAAAGTAATATATTTTTAGAAAGACTGGTTAGTAAAAGTATTTTCCAAAGCTCTCAATTTTGGAAAACTTTGTCTGCATGAATTGGGGAGAGCAAAGCGAGATTTCCTGTCTTAAGATGAAGCTTTGCTCTTCTCTATATTGCAAAATAAGTACTTTAAAATTTGTTAGCATTCAAGCCTATATGTTTGAAAATTAGTAACGACTGTTCTTTTTTTTCCTGTACGCGGGCCTCTCACTGTTGTGGCCTCTCCCGTTGCGGAGCACAGGCCCCAGACGCGCAGGCTCGGCGGCCATGGCTCACGGGCCCAGCTGCTCCACGGCATGGGGGATCCTCCCGGACCGGGGCACGAACCCGTGTCCCCTGCATCGGCAGGCAGACTCTCAACCACTGCGCCACCAGGGAAGCCCAGTAACGATTTTTATAAGGATAAAAATTCCAGTGTACGTGCCTGTTAAAACTCCTTCCATCATCGATTTTATTCAAAATTCAAGGGGTTACCCCTTTAAAGGATAACAGACAAGAGGGTTGCTATCTTGCTCTTTATATTGGGCTCTTGATTTCTTTCTAATTTTTTTTTTTTGAGAACCCAAAGCAACCCAAAAGAACACATTTACCATAAAATCCAGAATTTTCCGGTGTGTTCTTTAGTGTATATAGTCCCCATGCGATTATATACACTATTGGTACATTCGAAATTCAATATATTCCTAAATACAACATCAAAATCTAAAAATGCACTTACTTATATGTTTCATGATGCAATACTGCCCTTTTAAGAAAGAAATGGCTTACCAGATGCAAGAATACCTGCAAGTTGCATAGTATGTTTTTATAGTAATTCTTACAGTAGTGTCGATTTATTGTAAATCTTAAGGTTTCTTTTTTCACTACTGTTCACATTGTAGTGACTCTCACAACCAAAAGAGCCTCAATTCATGACATTTTCCCCTCGCCCCAATACCGAAATCTGCCCATCTGGTCGACCTTGCCGCCGCACACGCCAAGTGACGTGCAACTGGTGTGAACTTCCACGGGAAGTATTCAGAGGGCACACGAGCGAAGGCGCACCGCCACGCCGCTGACACCCGTCCTCGAAACAGGACACCATCGTTCCCATTTCTTGCTCTGGGGGGGTCCTGCCCTCCGCACGCGCGTCTCTAGGCCGTTCACTGTCTGCAGAGCTTCTTCAGTGAAGCTACTGACGACCGCGCCCTTGCAGGACCGCGGCCAGGCTCGTGTCTCCTCACGACTATCACGTGTGCCCCGGGCGTTCCCTGTTTCCCAAAGAGAAACGTCTACGACTTAGGACCACCGAAGCCTAGGAGGAACTGCCGCCCCTCCACGAGCGCCCTACACGCTTGCCCTCGACACACCTCGGTGAGCGGACCTGAACAGGTTCGAAACGCAAGCGCCACGCTGACGAGGCTACCAGGAAGTTGGGACGGGAGCTCCCTGCATAGACGCCCGTTTAACCTGCCGGGTGGATGCGGTCTGTTGACAGGCATCCCATGCCCCTGCCTCGGTGCAAGTTCCGCCCCCGTGACCGCCTCGCCTGGGACCCGGAGCAACTGAAGTGGCCCCTGTTGCGCAGCCAGACCGCCACGACTGCACCGGCATGACCCGGGCCCCCAAGGCGGCGAGGACGCACCGACGCATCGTGACACACGGAGTACGACGTCGGGCACGGACATCCTCTCCTGGTCACGCGTAGCAGGACGTGTGGGGGGGGGGCGGGGGTTGTCTCCGCGGGCCAAGGGACACCAGGGAGTGCTGGTCGACCGGCGCAGACCTCCCCCTAAGCCTCCCAAGGAGCTCAGCGGCGGCCCCACAACACACGGCGCTCCACATTCAATCTCCGGTGAGAGCAGGCCTCGCCCACCGCTCCGCACCAGCGGGACGGTCGCCGCCAGCGTCGCCGGCCTCCCGGAACTCTGGCCCGCGCCTGGCGGGCGAATCACATCCCTCGCCAAGTTCGCCAAAGCTCAGGAGGGAAGGGACACTATAAAAGCGGCCGCCAGGTGGCTCCCGACAACGGGCTTGAACGTCAGCGGGATGGATTCTGATCGCTGGCCGGCGACGGAGCAGCTCCGACCGCCCAAAGGCTCGCGTTCGTCTCCGTGCGTCCGCCGAAGGAGCTACCTGCCAGTTCGCCTCGGCATGGCACGACGCGACCCCAGCAGCGGACGGGGCTGGGAAGATGTGCGCAGGAGGCTGACGCGAAGGAGATGCGCTCCTCACGGTAATGTAGAGAATTCTGCAGTCAGAAGCCTGACTCTGAAGACTTGGGTTGCCTTAGTGCCCAGCCTCTTACCTCCGGATCAGGAGACCATAGCAATTCACTTGCTTTCTCCAATTCTCTCTGCCCACCCTACACCCGTGCAGCTCTTCTCTCCATGAGCCTAGAGCTGCTTTCCCAAGCAAGACAACCCCATGCCATTGCAGGTAGGAGCCAAGGAGACAACTGAACATTTGCATCTGGACCTATTAGAGAAATTTTATGTATGCAACGCAGGAAGATACAAGACTGAGAGGGTCTTAGAACTTTAGCACCACATGGCCGTAGCTTTCATGCAACAGTGACGCACACTCGGCAAGTCCAGGGGTGTCAGGAAAAAGAAACAAACACACGTGTGCGCACACACACACGCACACACACACACACACACACACACATCCCCGGGTCTAATAGGCACACTTCCCAGGGCTGCCAATGGTGGGATCAGAAAGCCCATTGTTCCCACTTCTGGGGTTCCCTGGGCTAGAACCCCAGCTCATTCAGGCAGGTCCTGGTTGTTTTACTGATGTCTCTGCGTGGGAGTGAGGTCCTGGAGCTCTCCAGACTCTCATTTGCTGTCCAGCGCTCGACATTTGGTTCTGTGTACTATGGCCCTTCTCCTCCATACACAGTCACAATTAAGAAAATAAGAATCTGCAGACATTGCATTCAACTTCCTAATTTGAATGAAGGTTAAGAACACAAAGGAAAACACTTATGTGAATAACTTTGCTAAGGAACTTACGTTTATCTTTTGGAAGCTGTCAAAATGTTTAGGAGTAGTCTGTAAAAAGTTAAGCTTTTTAAATTAGGAAAAATAAATGATTCTTTATTGCTCTCTCTCACCAAACCCCCGCTCACCACAGCACCTATGACACAGGACTCACCTGATGAAACGCCTGCTCCCCACAGATTTCTGTTCTGAGTCATTCTCTAGCCCCTGTGTTCACCGCATTCCTAAGTCCACCGCAGCCAGTAGCATGATGAAGGAGGCCACGGAGCCCAAGGGACGACCTTTAAAAGAAGAGAAGGAAAATACCTCTCCCGTCTTCTGTGAGGTCACAGCCTTAATGGAGGCTGGAAGAAGTGAACGTAAATGTCGGGAAAGAGAGTGTTTCTACATTGGTCCCTGACCTGCTGTATCCTTAACAGGGTGGTGCACGTAACTGGAGTTACTATTTCCTGGGTGCACTTAGAAGATCCGGACCCAAAGTAGAAACCTGACCATTTGGCAAAAGACGGATCAATTCAGGAATCAAACTAAGTTTTTTTTTGTTTTTTTGGTTTTTTTTTTTCTCACCTGTTGTTTCATTATCAGGAACTCTGCCACCACCTGCCCTCCCCTGCATCCTTGGGCAGGGCCAATCCGAAAATCAAGCAGATAAATCTGAGGAAAGAGAAAGCAGCCATGAGAAGCCAGGCTTCCAAACTATTGTTAGATCCACCAGACGTGAATCGCCAACCACCCAGCTGGGGGTGACCCCTGCCAGCTTACCCACAGGCATGCGCAGACAGAAGGAACGATTTTTCCTCCCATGGTCAAGAGCAAGGCTGCATTGGCTCCTCGGCATGTAGGGAGTACAGAATATCTCCATTTGGCAGGAAACAATGCAAATGATCGGGTGCTACACTTTGATTCGACTTACTGTTCACAGTTACTGGTTTATTAAGATTCAGTTCCTAGGGTTCACGTTAATTCCCAGGTAACCCTTACCATGGTCTCCTGGAGAGTCTTGTCTCCACAGCAAGGACACCTCTTCCAAAGTTCTTATTTAATAATTCTTGGTGAAAGGAACCGTCATTTGTTCAACAACACCCATTCCAGGTCTTTAGCGCCCCACCTTCCCTGTTGCCCCCCGCCCCCACTGCTGCCCCGGATGCAATTGTCCTCAGTCACCTTGGTTCCTCCCCACGTGGGAATCAGCAACATCAGAGCCTCCACCCTAGCTCTGCCCTCCATGGCCTTGGACCTGTGGCCAGGAGATTTTCTATCCATTTAATCTGAGGACCCATGTCATTTGACATTACATGTCAAACTCTGACCTGAGCGTCAATGAAAATGTAATTGATTAAACAGAGCTCATGGATATGGTGTTGGAAACATAAAGAAGACCTAAAACTTAATCAGAAGGCTATGACCAGTGAGGGTTTACCAGACAGAAAATCTGTGGGAATTCAGCAAAGTAACATTACCTGTGAAAGTAACGAGTATGCGGAGATTTTGAATGAAGACCATCACGGAGGGCGCCGCCTAGAATTCACATGTCGGGAAATGACTGAATGAGTATGATGTGAGTAATCTTTAACAGCCTCTCTTTCCTTGTCAACAGCAGGGATTTCATGCTGGAGAAGAGCTCACAGAATGCCATGGATATGAGGACATTTCGCATACAGCAACCTTAACTCCACGTGTGTTGCACTTTCAGCCCGAATGCGAGAGACTTAAGCTAATTATACTAGAGGGAAATCATGCAGAACTCAGAATGTGGAAGGCATTTAGTCACCCTCCAACCTTAGACAACATGAGAGAGTGCACCCTGGAGTGACTCTTGCAAATGTCCTGAACGTGTGAAAATATTCGGCTGAAGCCTCGCATGTATACACCAACGGCTCGCACTGGAGGAGACGAACCTTATAAAGGTACTGCAGCCAGAGAGCTGACACTTATTCACACCAGTAAACTCAAACGGGGGAGAAGCCCTATGCTTGGAATGACTGTGGAGGAGCTTTCGGTGACCATGCAACCCTTCAATGTCATGAGCACAGTCACACAGGAGAGAAACCACAATGAATATCATTTATGTGAGAAAGCACTTAGTCGAAGCCATAACCTTAGTCATGGGTGAGAATTCACACTGAGGAGAAACCCTACAAAGGCAATGAGTGTGGAAAAGCCTTGAAACGCAGCTCTCACGCTTATACGCACTAGAAAACTCACAGGAGAGACACCCTATGTCTGGAATCCAGGTGGTGCAGCCTTTACCCAGAGCTCCCGCTTTTATAAACGCCAGAGAATTCATACCGAGTAGAAACCCTGTGTCTCTAATCAATGATATTGAGCCTTCAGCCAGAAATTATCCCTTTTAACTCACCAGGAAAGTCATGTGGAGAGAAACCCGGAGCCTGTAATCATGGTGGAAGAGCCTTCAGGTGGAGCTCCAGCCTCAGGATACACAGAGAGCTCAGAGTGGGCTGCATCCCTGACACAGTAGAGAAGACAGCCCAAGGTTTACTACAAGGAGAGCCCTCTTGGGGTACACCATCTAATCACTGCTGTAGAAGAAATCGGATGAAATGAATGCTCGAGTTCCATTAGACCTGGACTCATGAGACATGACAGGGCTCACACTGAAAAAGTAGTCTCAGTGTCATGAAGGAAGGACATTCTTCAGTGGTTCCATATTCCTGACTGAACAAGAAAGGGCTCACGCTGAGGAGATGCCCATTCTAAAGATGATGTGGAAAATCTTTCACTTGCTATTCACATCAGAAAACTCTTACTGGGAAAATAGTCTATAAAGAATGTGTTAGCATGCAAGTGAGTCAATAATTAAGTCCTTCAGCCCTTGTCTTCTTTTTAAATATACAATATCAATATGTTGAGAGTGAAGGGTTTTGAGAAGTGCTGAAAGCCATACTCAGCGTCAAGTAAGGAGAAACGAAGCCAACCTGCTTCAGTAGATCAGTATTTGCAAATATATAAGCACTACTGAGTGAGTATGTGTCCTTCA
This sequence comes from Mesoplodon bidens, assembly GCF_964165515.1. Lineage (NCBI taxonomy): Eukaryota > Metazoa > Chordata > Mammalia > Artiodactyla > Ziphiidae > Mesoplodon > Mesoplodon bidens. Next base: position 207,732 of record NW_027672561.1, on the reverse strand, counting down.
AAATGATGAAATATTGTGGTGAGTAAGCGTGGGCCCGTTTTCTGTTAATACTCTGTCACTGTTGATCAATTAGATACATTCTTTCTTTATAACATTATAATCATAATTACACAGACTGGGATCAATCGGAAAACAACGATGAATGTTAACAGAAAATGTAAAATATAGTATGATACGTCTTTACCCTTCCATGAGCGTCCAAATATTTGTATACACGTTCGGGATGAACGGCTTCAAGGATAAATACACACATACTTTGTGATTAACCTCTGCTGCTTCAATTAATTCTATTACTTAACTTTCATTTACTATTTCCCATATGACTTTTTAAAAACATATACATTAATTATATTTAAAGAAAGGTGAGTAATTGTGGGTTCATGGACAGGAAGAACTCAAGAATTCAGAGTCAGAGGTGGTTTAATCCCTACTTAGCATTTTGTAGCCCAGGGTTTCTATTTTTTTTTTTTTTTTTGTCCAAGAAGAACAGATAGATATCTTCAGGACTGAGAAGGTGAAAGATCTTTGCAGACATAAAAAGAGTTCTACTCTAAGAATGTATTAGAACGATAAGGGGTGGCATATACTACATCATAGAAACACAAAGGAGGTCCCGCAGAGAGCCATTGGTGAGTCTACCTTTAAAGCTTTACTCTTTGATGTCGAAAAATGGTACTAAAACATGTTCCGGGAGAAAGATCACCATAGAGACAGTGTCTATTTTGTCAGTTAAACCTTCAAGAAGGCTAGCTAGAGAGAGCGCACAGGCCGCATGATGAGTTCTGGCCCCTTTTCCGTTCCCTTTCTTTTTCTTTGCTGGCCAAAACATTCGTTGTACCCCTGGGGCCCATTGAAGTCTAATGGGTTGAGAAATGGTATTCTAGGGCCTATAAAGGCCATCACGGGGACTTTCCTAGCATTCTAGAGGTTAAGACCTCACCTTCCAATGCAGGGAGGGCGGGTTCAATCCCTGGTCGGGGAGCTAAGATCTCACATGGCTTGCAACCAAAACACCAAAACATAAAACAGTAACAATATTGTAACAAATTCAATAAAAGTCTTTTAACATGGTCCACATCCAAAAAAAAAAAATCTTAAAAATATATGTTTTTAAACCCATGACGTTAGCTGCAACATTACTGTGTGTACGTGCATCTGAGTGCACACACACACACCCCCAGGCAAGGGAGGGACACTGTAACAACTATCTGATCATAAAGGGAAAATACGATTCAGGAATTATTAGCATAAAGGATTCATGCAGGAGAAACATAAGCTAAATCACCTTGTTCATTCATTTCTAAATTTTTCTATTGTGAAATATTTAATGAGAACTTCCAACATTTCAGAACCTGGACTGTTATGTTGATTCAACTGTAAATAACACAATGCCTTTCTCTTCATAGAACTCTATAGTCTAAGGCAGGTAATAAGAATAAATTGCAAAATAATATTTCTGACATTAAGAAAAAAAGACACGTTCATACATTGTATAGTTACCAAATGCCACTACTAGTCTACAATAGAAAGTTGGCTGTACCTAAAATAAAATTGACATTTAAAGCAGTCTCAGTTCTGGAATTTTGAAAAGTAATATATTTTTAGAAAGACTGGTTAGTAAAAGTATTTTCCAAAGCTCTCAATTTTGGAAAACTTTGTCTGCATGAATTGGGGAGAGCAAAGCGAGATTTCCTGTCTTAAGATGAAGCTTTGCTCTTCTCTATATTGCAAAATAAGTACTTTAAAATTTGTTAGCATTCAAGCCTATATGTTTGAAAATTAGTAACGACTGTTCTTTTTTTTCCTGTACGCGGGCCTCTCACTGTTGTGGCCTCTCCCGTTGCGGAGCACAGGCCCCAGACGCGCAGGCTCGGCGGCCATGGCTCACGGGCCCAGCTGCTCCACGGCATGGGGGATCCTCCCGGACCGGGGCACGAACCCGTGTCCCCTGCATCGGCAGGCAGACTCTCAACCACTGCGCCACCAGGGAAGCCGAGTAACGATTTTTATAACGATAAAAATTCCAGTGTACGTGCCTGTTAAAACTCCTTCCATCATCGATTTTATTCAAAATTCAAGGGGTTACCCCTTTAAAGGATAACAGACAAGAGGGTTGCTATCTTGCTCTTTATATTGGGCTCTTGATTTCTTTCTAATTTTTTTTTTTGAGAACCCAAAGCAACCCAAAAGAACACATTTACCATAAAATCCAGAATTTTCCGGTGTGTTCTTTAGTGTATATAGTCCCCATGCGATTATATACACTATTGGTACATTCGAAATTAAATATATTCCTAAATACAACATCAAAATCTAAAAATGCACTTACTTATATGTTTCATGATGCAATACTGCCCTTTTAAGAAAGAAATGGCTTACCAGATGCAAGAATACCTGCAAGTTGCATAGTATGTTTTTATAGTAATTCTTACAGTAGTGTCGATTTATTGTAAATCTTAAGGTTTCTTTTTTCACTACTGTTCACATTGTAGTGACTCTCACAACCAAAAGAGCCTCAATTCATGACATTTTCCCCTCGCCCCAATACCGAAATCTGCCCATCTGGTCGACCTTGCCGCCGCACACGCCAAGTGACGTGCAACTGGTGTGAACTTCCACGGGAAGTATTCAGAGGGCACACGAGCGAAGGCGCACCGCCACGCCGCTGACACCCGTCCTCGAAACAGGACACCATCGTTCCCATTTCTTGCTCTGGGGGGGTCCTGCCCTCCGCACGCGCGTCTCTAGGCCGTTCACTGTCTGCAGAGCTTCTTCAGTGAAGCTACTGACGACCGCGCCCTTGCAGGACCGCGGCCAGGCTCGTGTCTCCTCACGACTATCACGTGTGCCCCGGGCGTTCCCTGTTTCCCAAAGAGAAACGTCTACGACTTAGGACCACCGAAGCCTAGGAGGAACTGCCGCCCCTCCACGAGCGCCCTACACGCTTGCCCTCGACACACCTCGGTGAGCGGACCTGAACAGGTTCGAAACGCAAGCGCCACGCTGACGAGGCTACCAGGAAGTTGGGACGGGAGCTCCCTGCATAGACGCCCGTTTAACCTGCCGGGTGGATGCGGTCTGTTGACAGGCATCCCATGCCCCTGCCTCGGTGCAAGTTCCGCCCCCGTGACCGCCTCGCCTGGGACCCGGAGCAACTGAAGTGGCCCCTGTTGCGCAGCCAGACCGCCACGACTGCACCGGCATGACCCGGGCCCCCAAGGCGGCGAGGACGCACCGACGCATCGTGACACACGGAGTACGACGTCGGGCACGGACATCCTCTCCTGGTCACGCGTAGCAGGACGTGTGTGTGGGGGGCGGGGGTTGTCTCCGCGGGCCAAGGGACACCAGGGAGTGCTGGTCGACCGGCGCAGACCTCCCCCTAACCCTCCCAAGGAGCTCAGCGGCGGCCCCACAACACACGGCGCTCCACATTCAATCTCCGGTGAGAGCAGGCCTCGCCCACCGCTCCGCACCAGCGGGACGGTCGCCGCCAGCGTCGCCGGCCTCCCGGAACTCTGGCCCGCGCCTGGCGGGCGAATCACATCCCTCGCCAAGTTCGCCAAAGCTCAGGAGGGAAGGGACACTATAAAAGCGGCCGCCAGGTGGCTCCCGACAACGGGCTTGAACGTCAGCGGGATGGATTCTGATCGCTGGCCGGCGACGGAGCAGCTCCGACCGCCCAAAGGCTCGCGTTCGTCTCCGTGCGTCCGCCGAAGGAGCTACCTGCCAGTTCGCCTCGGCATGGCACGACGCGACCCCAGCAGCGGACGGGGCTGGGAAGATGTGCGCAGGAGGCTGACGCGAAGGAGATGCGCTCCTCACGGTAATGTAGAGAATTCTGCAGTCAGAAGCCTGACTCTGAAGACTTGGGTTGCCTTAGTGCCCAGCCTCTTACCTCCGGATCAGGAGACCATAGCAATTCACTTGCTTTCTCCAATTCTCTCTGCCCACCCTACACCCGTGCAGCTCTTCTCTCCATGAGCCTAGAGCTGCTTTCCCAAGCAAGACAACCCCATGCCATTGCAGGTAGGAGCCAAGGAGACAACTGAACATTTGCATCTGGACCTATTAGAGAAATTTTATGTATGCAACGCAGGAAGATACAAGACTGAGAGGGTCTTAGAACTTTAGCACCACATGGCCGTAGCTTTCATGCAACAGTGACGCACACTCGGCAAGTCCGGGGGTGTCAGGAAAAAGAAACAAACACACGTGTGCGCACACACACACGCACACACACACACACACACATCCCCGGGTCTAATAGGCACACTTCCCAGGGCTGCCAATGGTGGGATCAGAAAGCCCATTGTTCCCACTTCTGGGGTTCCCTGGGCTAGAACCCCAGCTCATTCAGGCAGGTCCTGGTTGTTTTACTGATGTCTCTGCGTGGGAGTGAGGTCCTGGAGCTCTCCAGACTGTCATTTGCTGTCCAGCGCTCGACATTTGGTTCTGTGTACTATGGCCCTTCTCCTCCATACACAGTCACAATTAAGAAAATAAGAATCTGCAGACATTGCATTCAACTTCCTAATTTGAATGAAGGTTAAGAACACAAAGGAAAACACTTATGTGAATAACTTTGCTAAGGAACTTACGTTTATCTTTTGGAAGCTGTCAAAATGTTTAGGAGGAGTCTGTAAAAAGTTAAGCTTTTTAAATTAGGAAAAATAAATGATTCTTTATTGCTCTCTCTCACCAAACCCCCGCTCACCACAGCACCTATGACACAGGACTCACCTGATGAAACGCCTGCTCCCCACAGATTTCTGTTCTGAGTCATTCTCTAGCCCCTGTGTTCACCGCATTCCTAAGTCCACCGCAGCCAGTAGCATGATGAAGGAGGCCACGGAGCCCAAGGGACGACCTTTAAAAGAAGAGAAGGAAAATACCTCTCCCGTCTTCTGTGAGGTCACAGCCTTAATGGAGGCTGGAAGAAGTGAACGTAAATGTCGGGAAAGAGAGTGTTTCTACATTGGTCCCTGACCTGCTGTATCCTTAACAGGGTGGTGCACGTAACTGGAGTTACTATTTCCTGGGTGCACTTAGAAGATCCGGACCCAAAGTAGAAACCTGACCATTTGGCAAAAGACGGATCAATTCAGGAATCAAACTAAGTTTTTTTTGTTTTTTTGGGTTTTTTTTTCTCACCTGTTGTTTCATTATCAGGAACTCTGCCACCACCTGCCCTCCCCTGCATCCTTGGGCAGGGCCAATCCGAAAATCAAGCAGATAAATCTGAGGAAAGAGAAAGCAGCCATGAGAAGCCAGGCTTTCAAACTATTGTTAGATCCACCAGACGTGAATCGCCAACCACCCAGCTGGGGGTGACCCCTGCCAGCTTACCCACAGGCATGCGCAGACAGAAGGAACGATTTTTCCTCCCATGGTCAAGAGCAAGGCTGCATTGGCTCCTCGGCATGTAGGGAGTACAGAATATCTCCATTTGGCAGGAAACAATGCAAATGATCGGGTGCTACACTTTGATTCGACTTACTGTTCACAGTTACTGTTTTATTAAGATTCAGTTCCTAGGGTTCACATTAATTCCCAGGTAACCCTTACCATGGTCTCCTGGAGAGTCTTGTCTCCACAGCAAGGACACCTCTTCCAAAGTTCTTATTTAATAATTCTTGGTGAAAGGAACCGTCATTTGTTCAACAACACCCATTCCAGGTCTTTAGCGCCCCACCTTCCCTGTTGCCCCCCGCCCCCACCGCTGCCCCGGATGCAATTGTCCTCAGTCACCTTGGTTCCTCCCCACGTGGGAATCAGCAACATCAGAGCCTCCACCCTAGCTCTGCCCTCCATGGCCTTGGACCTGTGGCCAGGAGATTTTCTATCCATTTAATCTGAGGACCCATGTCATTTGACATTACATGTCAAACTCTGACCTGAGCGTCAATGAAAATGTAATTGATTAAACAGAGCTCATGGATATGGTGTTGGAAACATAAAGAAGACCTAAAACTTAATCAGAAGGCTATGACCAGTGAGGGTTTACCAGACAGAAAATCTGTGGGAATTCAGCAAAGTAACATTACCTGTGAAAGTAACGAGTATGCGGAGATTTTGAATGAAGACCATCACGGAGGGCGCCGCCTAGAATTCACATGTAGGGAAATGACTGAATGAGTATGATGTGAGTAATCTTTAACAGCCTCTCTTTCCTTGTCAACAGCAGGGATTTCATGCTGGAGAAGAGCTCACAGAATGCCATGGATATGAGGACATTTCGCATACAGCAACCTTAACTCCACGTGTGTTGCACTTTCAGCCCGAATGCGAGAGACTTAAGCTAATTATACTAGAGGGAAATCATGCAGAACTCAGAATGTGGAAGGCATTTAGTCACCCTCCAACCTTAGACAACATGAGAGAGTGCACCCTGGAGTGACTCTTGCAAATGTCCTGAACGTGTGAAAATATTCGGCTGAAGCCTCGCATGTATACACCAACGGCTCGCACTGGAGGAGACGAACCTTATAAAGGTACTGCAGCCAGAGAGCTGACACTTATTCACACCAGTAAACTCAAACGGGGGAGAAGCCCTATGCTTGGAATGACTGTGGAGGAGCTTTCGGTGACCATGCAACCCTTCAATGTCATGAGCACAGTCACACAGGAGAGAAACCACAATGAATATCATTTATGTGAGAAAGCACTTAGTCGAAGCCATAACCTTAGTCATGGGTGAGAATTCACACTGATGAGAAACCCTACAAAGGCAATGAGTGTGGAAAAGCCTTGAAACGCAGCTCTCACGCTTATACGCACTAGAAAACTCACAGGAGAGACACCCTATGTCTGGAATCCAGGTGGTGCAGCCTTTACCCAGAGCTCCCGCTTTTATAAACGCCAGAGAATTCATACCGAGTAGAAACCCTGTGTCTCTAATCAATGATATTGAGCCTTCAGCCAGAAATTATCCCTTTTAACTCACCAGGAAAGTCATGTGGAGAGAAACCCGGAGCCTGTAATCATGGTGGAAGAGCCTTCAGGTGGAGCTCCAGCCTCAGGATACACAGAGAGCTCAGAGTGGGCTGCATCCCTGACACAGTAGAGAAGACAGCCCAAGGTTTACTACAAGGAGAGCCCTCTTGGGGTACACCATCTAATCACTGCTGTAGAAGAAATCGGATGAAATGAATGCTCGAGTTCCATTAGACCTGGACTCATGAGACATGACAGGGCTCACACTGAAAAAGTAGTCTCAGTGTCATGAAGGAAGGACATTCTTCAGTGGTTCCATATTCCTGACTGAACAAGAAAGGGCTCACGCTGAGGAGATGCCCATTCTAAAGATGATGTGGAAAATCTTTCACTTGCTATTCACATCAGAAAACTCTTACTGGGAAAATAGTCTATAAAGAATGTGTTAGCATGCAAGTGAGTCAATAATTAAGTCCTTCAGCCCTTGTCTTCTTTTTAAATATACAATATCAATATGTTGAGAGTGAAGGGTTTTGAGAAGTGCTGAAAGCCATACTCAGCGTCAAGTAAGGAGAAACGAAGCCAACCTGCTTCAGTAGATCAGTATTTGCAAATATATAAGCACTACTGAGTGAGTATGTGTCCTTCAAAATGATGAAATATTGTGGTGAGTAAGCGTGGGCCCGTTTTCTGTTAATACTCTGTCACTGTTGATCAATTAGATACATTCTTTCTTTATAACATTATAATCATAATTACACAGACTGGGATCAATCGGAAAACAACGATGAATGTTAACAGAAAATGTAAAATATAGTATGATACGTCTTTACCCTTCCATGAGCGTCCAAATATTTGTATACACGTTCGGGATGAACGGCTTCAAGGATAAATACACACATACTTTGTGATTAACCTCTGCTGCTTCAATTAATTCTATTACTTAACTTTCATTTACTATTTCCCATATGACTTTTTAAAAACATATACATTAATTATATTTAAAGAAAGGTGAGTAATTGTGGGTTCATGGACAGGAAGAACTCAAGAATTCAGAGTCAGAGGTGGTTTAATCCCTACTTAGCATTTTGTAGCCCAGGGTTTCTTTTTTTTTTTTTTTTTTTGTCCAAGAAGAACAGATAGATATCTTCAGGACTGAGAAGGTGAAAGATCTTTGCAGACATAAAAAGAGTTCTACTCTAAGAATGTATTAGAACGATAAGGGGTGGCATATACTACATCATAGAAACACAAAGGAGATCCCGCAGAGAGCCATTGGTGAGTCTACCTTTAAAGCTTTACTCTTTGATGTCGAAAAATGGTACTAAAACATGTTCCGGGAGAAAGATCACCATAGAGACAGTGTCTATGTTGTCAGTTAAACCTTCAAGAAGGCTAGCTAGAGAGAGCGCACAGGCCGCATGATGAGTTCTGGCCCCTTTTCCGTTCCCTTTCTTTTTCTTTGCTGGCCAAAACATTCGTTGTACCCCTGGGGCCCATTGAAGTCTAATGGGTTGAGAAATGGTATTCTAGGGCCTATAAAGGCCATCACGGGGACTTTCCTAGCATTCTAGAGGTTAAGACCTCACCTTCCAATGCAGGGAGGGCGGGTTCAATCCCTGGTCGGGGAGCTAAGATCTCACATGGCTTGCAACCAAAACACCAAAACATAAAACAGTAACAATATTGTAACAAATTCAATAAAAGTCTTTTAACATGGTCCACATCCAAAAAAAAAAAAAAATCTTAAAAATATATGTTTTTAAACCCATGACGTTAGCTGCAACATTACTGTGTGTACGTGCATCTGAGTGCACACACACACCCCCCCAGGCAAGGGAGGGACACTGTAACAACTATCTGATCATAAAGGGAAAATACGATTCAGGAATTATTAGCATAAAGGATTCATGCAGGAGAAACATAAGCTAAATCACCTTGTTCATTCATTTCTAAATTTTTCTATTGTGAAATATTTAATGAGAACTTCCAACATTTCAGAACCTGGACTGTTATGTTGATTCAACTGTAAATAACACAATGCCTTTCTCTTCATAGAACTCTATATTCTAAGGCAGGTAATAAGAATAAATTGCAAAATAATATTTCTGACATTAAGAAAAAAAGACACGTTCATACATTGTATAGTTACCAAATGCCACTACTAGTCTACAATAGAAAGTTGGCTGTACCTAAAATAAAATTGACATTTAAAGCAGTCTCAGTTCTGGAATTTTGAAAAGTAATATATTTTTAGAAAGACTGGTTAGTAAAAGTATTTTCCAAAGCTCTCAATTTTGGAAAACTTTGTCTGCATGAATTGGGGAGAGCAAAGCGAGATTTCCTGTCTTAAGATGAAGCTTTGCTCTTCTCTATATTGCAAAATAAGTACTTTAAAATTTGTTAGCATTCAAGCCTATATGTTTGAAAATTAGTAACGACTGTTCTTTTTTTTCCTGTACGCGGGCCTCTCACTGTTGTGGCCTCTCCCGTTGCGGAGCACAGGCCCCAGACGCGCAGGCTCGGCGGCCATGGCTCACGGGCCCAGCTGCTCCACGGCATGGGGGATCCTCCCGGACCGGGGCACGAACCCGTGTCCCCTGCATCGGCAGGCAGACTCTCAACCACTGCGCCACCAGGGAAGCCCAGTAACGATTTTTATAAGGATAAAAATTCCAGTGTACGTGCCTGTTAAAACTCCTTCCATCATCGATTTTATTCAAAATTCAAGGGGTTACCCCTTTAAAGGATAACAGACAAGAGGGTTGCTATCTTGCTCTTTATATTGGGCTCTTGATTTCTTTCTAATTTTTTTTTTTGAGAACCCAAAGCAACCCAAAAGAACACATTTACCATAAAATCCAGAATTTTCCGGTGTGTTCTTTAGTGTATATAGTCCCCATGCGATTATATACACTATTGGTACATTCGAAATTCAATATATTCCTAAATACAACATCAAAATCTAAAAATGCACTTACTTATATGTTTCATGATGCAATACTGCCCTTTTAAGAAAGAAATGGCTTACCAGATGCAAGAATACCTGCAAGTTGCATAGTATGTTTTTATAGTAATTCTTACAGTAGTGTCGATTTATTGTAAATCTTAAGGTTTCTTTTTTCACTACTGTTCACATTGTAGTGACTCTCACAACCAAAAGAGCCTCAATTCATGACATTTTCCCCTCGCCCCAATACCGAAATCTGCCCATCTGGTCGACCTTGCCGCCGCACACGCCAAGTGACGTGCAACTGGTGTGAACTTCCACGGGAAGTATTCAGAGGGCACACGAGCGAAGGCGCACCGCCACGCCGCTGACACCCGTCCTCGAAACAGGACACCATCGTTCCCATTTCTTGCTCTGGGGGGGTCCTGCCCTCCGCACGCGCGTCTCTAGGCCGTTCACTGTCTGCAGAGCTTCTTCAGTGAAGCTACTGACGACCGCGCCCTTGCAGGACCGCGGCCAGGCTCGTGTCTCCTCACGACTATCACGTGTGCCCCGGGCGTTCCCTGTTTCCCAAAGAGAAACGTCTACGACTTAGGACCACCGAAGCCTAGGAGGAACTGCCGCCCCTCCACGAGCGCCCTACACGCTTGCCCTCGACACACCTCGGTGAGCGGACCTGAACAGGTTCGAAACGCAAGCGCCACGCTGACGAGGCTACCAGGAAGTTGGGACGGGAGCTCCCTGCATAGACGCCCGTTTAACCTGCCGGGTGGATGCGGTCTGTTGACAGGCATCCCATGCCCCTGCCTCGGTGCAAGTTCCGCCCCCGTGACCGCCTCGCCTGGGACCCGGAGCAACTGAAGTGGCCCCTGTTGCGCAGCCAGACCGCCACGACTGCACCGGCATGACCCGGGCCCCCAAGGCGGCGAGGACGCACCGACGCATCGTGACACACGGAGTACGACGTCGGGCACGGACATCCTCTCCTGGTCACGCGTAGCAGGACGTGTGGGGGGGGGGCGGGGGTTGTCTCCGCGGGCCAAGGGACACCAGGGAGTGCTGGTCGACCGGCGCAGACCTCCCCCTAAGCCTCCCAAGGAGCTCAGCGGCGGCCCCACAACACACGGCGCTCCACATTCAATCTCCGGTGAGAGCAGGCCTCGCCCACCGCTCCGCACCAGCGGGACGGTCGCCGCCAGCGTCGCCGGCCTCCCGGAACTCTGGCCCGCGCCTGGCGGGCGAATCACATCCCTCGCCAAGTTCGCCAAAGCTCAGGAGGGAAGGGACACTATAAAAGCGGCCGCCAGGTGGCTCCCGACAACGGGCTTGAACGTCAGCGGGATGGATTCTGATCGCTGGCCGGCGACGGAGCAGCTCCGACCGCCCAAAGGCTCGCGTTCGTCTCCGTGCGTCCGCCGAAGGAGCTACCTGCCAGTTCGCCTCGGCATGGCACGACGCGACCCCAGCAGCGGACGGGGCTGGGAAGATGTGCGCAGGAGGCTGACGCGAAGGAGATGCGCTCCTCACGGTAATGTAGAGAATTCTGCAGTCAGAAGCCTGACTCTGAAGACTTGGGTTGCCTTAGTGCCCAGCCTCTTACCTCCGGATCAGGAGACCATAGCAATTCACTTGCTTTCTCCAATTCTCTCTGCCCACCCTACACCCGTGCAGCTCTTCTCTCCATGAGCCTAGAGCTGCTTTCCCAAGCAAGACAACCCCATGCCATTGCAGGTAGGAGCCAAGGAGACAACTGAACATTTGCATCTGGACCTATTAGAGAAATTTTATGTATGCAACGCAGGAAGATACAAGACTGAGAGGGTCTTAGAACTTTAGCACCACATGGCCGTAGCTTTCATGCAACAGTGACGCACACTCGGCAAGTCCAGGGGTGTCAGGAAAAAGAAACAAACACACGTGTGCGCACACACACACGCACACACACACACACACACACACACATCCCCGGGTCTAATAGGCACACTTCCCAGGGCTGCCAATGGTGGGATCAGAAAGCCCATTGTTCCCACTTCTGGGGTTCCCTGGGCTAGAACCCCAGCTCATTCAGGCAGGTCCTGGTTGTTTTACTGATGTCTCTGCGTGGGAGTGAGGTCCTGGAGCTCTCCAGACTGTCATTTGCTGTCCAGCGCTCGACATTTGGTTCTGTGTACTATGGCCCTTCTCCTCCATACACAGTCACAATTAAGAAAATAAGAATCTGCAGACATTGCATTCAACTTCCTAATTTGAATGAAGGTTAAGAACACAAAGGAAAACACTTATGTGAATAACTTTGCTAAGGAACTTACGTTTATCTTTTGGAAGCTGTCAAAATGTTTAGGAGGAGTCTGTAAAAAGTTAAGCTTTTTAAATTAGGAAAAATAAATGATTCTTTATTGCTCTCTCTCACCAAACCCCCGCTCACCACAGCACCTATGACACAGGACTCACCTGATGAAACGCCTGCTCCCCACAGATTTCTGTTCTGAGTCATTCTCTAGCCCCTGTGTTCACCGCATTCCTAAGTCCACCGCAGCCAGTAGCATGATGAAGGAGGCCACGGAGCCCAAGGGACGACCTTTAAAAGAAGAGAAGGAAAATACCTCTCCCGTCTTCTGTGAGGTCACAGCCTTAATGGAGGCTGGAAGAAGTGAACGTAAATGTCGGGAAAGAGAGTGTTTCTACATTGGTCCCTGACCTGCTGTATCCTTAACAGGGTGGTGCACGTAACTGGAGTTACTATTTCCTGGGTGCACTTAGAAGATCCGGACCCAAAGTAGAAACCTGACCATTTGGCAAAAGACGGATCAATTCAGGAATCAAACTAAGTTTTTTTTGTTTTTTTGGTTTTTTTTTTCTCACCTGTTGTTTCATTATCAGGAACTCTGCCACCACCTGCCCTCCCCTGCATCCTTGGGCAGGGCCAATCCGAAAATCAAGCAGATAAATCTGAGGAAAGAGAAAGCAGCCATGAGAAGCCAGGCTTTCAAACTATTGTTAGATCCACCAGACGTGAATCGCCAACCACCCAGCTGGGGGTGACCCCTGCCAGCTTACCCACAGGCATGCGCAGACAGAAGGAACGATTTTTCCTCCCATGGTCAAGAGCAAGGCTGCATTGGCTCCTCGGCATGTAGGGAGTACAGAATATCTCCATTTGGCAGGAAACAATGCAAATGATCGGGTGCTACACTTTGATTCGACTTACTGTTCACAGTTACTGTTTTATTAAGATTCAGTTCCTAGGGTTCACATTAATTCCCAGGTAACCCTTACCATGGTCTCCTGGAGAGTCTTGTCTCCACAGCAAGGACACCTCTTCCAAAGTTCTTATTTAATAATTCTTGGTGAAAGGAACCGTCATTTGTTCAACAACACCCATTCCAGGTCTTTAGCGCCCCACCTTCCCTGTTGCCCCCCGCCCCCACCGCTGCCCCGGATGCAATTGTCCTCAGTCACCTTGGTTCCTCCCCACGTGGGAATCAGCAACATCAGAGCCTCCACCCTAGCTCTGCCCTCCATGGCCTTGGACCTGTGGCCAGGAGATTTTCTATCCATTTAATCTGAGGACCCATGTCATTTGACATTACATGTCAAACTCTGACCTGAGCGTCAATGAAAATGTAATTGATTAAACAGAGCTCATGGATATGGTGTTGGAAACATAAAGAAGACCTAAAACTTAATCAGAAGGCTATGACCAGTGAGGGTTTACCAGACAGAAAATCTGTGGGAATTCAGCAAAGTAACATTACCTGTGAAAGTAACGAGTATGCGGAGATTTTGAATGAAGACCATCACGGAGGGCGCCGCCTAGAATTCACATGTAGGGAAATGACTGAATGAGTATGATGTGAGTAATCTTTAACAGCCTCTCTTTCCTTGTCAACAGCAGGGATTTCATGCTGGAGAAGAGCTCACAGAATGCCATGGATATGAGGACATTTCGCATACAGCAACCTTAACTCCACGTGTGTTGCACTTTCAGCCCGAATGCGAGAGACTTAAGCTAATTATACTAGAGGGAAATCATGCAGAACTCAGAATGTGGAAGGCATTTAGTCACCCTCCAACCTTAGACAACATGAGAGAGTGCACCCTGGAGTGACTCTTGCAAATGTCCTGAACGTGTGAAAATATTCGGCTGAAGCCTCGCATGTATACACCAACGGCTCGCACTGGAGGAGACGAACCTTATAAAGGTACTGCAGCCAGAGAGCTGACACTTATTCACACCAGTAAACTCAAACGGGGGAGAAGCCCTATGCTTGGAATGACTGTGGAGGAGCTTTCGGTGACCATGCAACCCTTCAATGTCATGAGCACAGTCACACAGGAGAGAAACCACAATGAATATCATTTATGTGAGAAAGCACTTAGTCGAAGCCATAACCTTAGTCATGGGTGAGAATTCACACTGAGGAGAAACCCTACAAAGGCAATGAGTGTGGAAAAGCCTTGAAACGCAGCTCTCACGCTTATACGCACTAGAAAACTCACAGGAGAGACACCCTATGTCTGGAATCCAGGTGGTGCAGCCTTTACCCAGAGCTCCCGCTTTTATAAACGCCAGAGAATTCATACCGAGTAGAAACCCTGTGTCTCTAATCAATGATATTGAGCCTTCAGCCAGAAATTATCCCTTTTAACTCACCAGGAAAGTCATGTGGAGAGAAACCCGGAGCCTGTAATCATGGTGGAAGAGCCTTCAGGTGGAGCTCCAGCCTCAGGATACACAGAGAGCTCAGAGTGGGCTGCATCCCTGACACAGTAGAGAAGACAGCCCAAGGTTTACTACAAGGAGAGCCCTCTTGGGGTACACCATCTAATCACTGCTGTAGAAGAAATCGGATGAAATGAATGCTCGAGTTCCATTAGACCTGGACTCATGAGACATGACAGGGCTCACACTGAAAAAGTAGTCTCAGTGTCATGAAGGAAGGACATTCTTCAGTGGTTCCATATTCCTGACTGAACAAGAAAGGGCTCACGCTGAGGAGATGCCCATTCTAAAGATGATGTGGAAAATCTTTCACTTGCTATTCACATCAGAAAACTCTTACTGGGAAAATAGTCTATAAAGAATGTGTTAGCATGCAAGTGAGTCAATAATTAAGTCCTTCAGCCCTTGTCTTCTTTTTAAATATACAATATCAATATGTTGAGAGTGAAGGGTTTTGAGAAGTGCTGAAAGCCATACTCAGCGTCAAGTAAGGAGAAACGAAGCCAACCTGCTTCAGTAGATCAGTATTTGCAAATATATAAGCACTACTGAGTGAGTATGTGTCCTTCAAAATGATGAAATATTGTGGTGAGTAAGCGTGGGCCCGTTTTCTGTTAATACTCTGTCACTGTTGATCAATTAGATACATTCTTTCTTTATAACATTATAATCATAATTACACAGACTGGGATCAATCGGAAAACAACGATGAATGTTAACAGAAAATGTAAAATATAGTATGATACGTCTTTACCCTTCCATGAGCGTCCAAATATTTGTATACACGTTCGGGATGAACGGCTTCAAGGATAAATACACACATACTTTGTGATTAACCTCTGCTGCTTCAATTAATTCTATTACTTAACTTTCATTTACTATTTCCCATATGACTTTTTAAAAACATATACATTAATTATATTTAAAGAAAGGTGAGTAATTGTGGGTTCATGGACAGGAAGAACTCAAGAATTCAGAGTCAGAGGTGGTTTAATCCCTACTTAGCATTTTGTAGCCCAGGGTTTCTTTTTTTTTTTTTTTTTTTGTCCAAGAAGAACAGATAGATATCTTCAGGACTGAGAAGGTGAAAGATCTTTGCAGACATAAAAAGAGTTCTACTCTAAGAATGTATTAGAACGATAAGGGGTGGCATATACTACATCATAGAAACACAAAGGAGATCCCGCAGAGAGCCATTGGTGAGTCTACCTTTAAAGCTTTACTCTTTGATGTCGAAAAATGGTACTAAAACATGTTCCGGGAGAAAGATCACCATAGAGACAGTGTCTATGTTGTCAGTTAAACCTTCAAGAAGGCTAGCTAGAGAGAGCGCACAGGCCGCATGATGAGTTCTGGCCCCTTTTCCGTTCCCTTTCTTTTTCTTTGCTGGCCAAAACATTCGTTGTACCCCTGGGGCCCATTGAAGTCTAATGGGTTGAGAAATGGTATTCTAGGGCCTATAAAGGCCATCACGGGGACTTTCCTAGCATTCTAGAGGTTAAGACCTCACCTTCCAATGCAGGGAGGGCGGGTTCAATCCCTGGTCGGGGAGCTAAGATCTCACATGGCTTGCAACCAAAACACCAAAACATAAAACAGTAACAATATTGTAACAAATTCAATAAAAGTCTTTTAACATGGTCCACATCCAAAAAAAAAAAAAAATCTTAAAAATATATGTTTTTAAACCCATGACGTTAGCTGCAACATTACTGTGTGTACGTGCATCTGAGTGCACACACACACCCCCCCAGGCAAGGGAGGGACACTGTAACAACTATCTGATCATAAAGGGAAAATACGATTCAGGAATTATTAGCATAAAGGATTCATGCAGGAGAAACATAAGCTAAATCACCTTGTTCATTCATTTCTAAATTTTTCTATTGTGAAATATTTAATGAGAACTTCCAACATTTCAGAACCTGGACTGTTATGTTGATTCAACTGTAAATAACACAATGCCTTTCTCTTCATAGAACTCTATATTCTAAGGCAGGTAATAAGAATAAATTGCAAAATAATATTTCTGACATTAAGAAAAAAAGACACGTTCATACATTGTATAGTTACCAAATGCCACTACTAGTCTACAATAGAAAGTTGGCTGTACCTAAAATAAAATTGACATTTAAAGCAGTCTCAGTTCTGGAATTTTGAAAAGTAATATATTTTTAGAAAGACTGGTTAGTAAAAGTATTTTCCAAAGCTCTCAATTTTGGAAAACTTTGTCTGCATGAATTGGGGAGAGCAAAGCGAGATTTCCTGTCTTAAGATGAAGCTTTGCTCTTCTCTATATTGCAAAATAAGTACTTTAAAATTTGTTAGCATTCAAGCCTATATGTTTGAAAATTAGTAACGACTGTTCTTTTTTTTCCTGTACGCGGGCCTCTCACTGTTGTGGCCTCTCCCGTTGCGGAGCACAGGCCCCAGACGCGCAGGCTCGGCGGCCATGGCTCACGGGCCCAGCTGCTCCACGGCATGGGGGATCCTCCCGGACCGGGGCACGAACCCGTGTCCCCTGCATCGGCAGGCAGACTCTCAACCACTGCGCCACCAGGGAAGCCCAGTAACGATTTTTATAAGGATAAAAATTCCAGTGTACGTGCCTGTTAAAACTCCTTCCATCATCGATTTTATTCAAAATTCAAGGGGTTACCCCTTTAAAGGATAACAGACAAGAGGGTTGCTATCTTGCTCTTTATATTGGGCTCTTGATTTCTTTCTAATTTTTTTTTTTGAGAACCCAAAGCAACCCAAAAGAACACATTTACCATAAAATCCAGAATTTTCCGGTGTGTTCTTTAGTGTATATAGTCCCCATGCGATTATATACACTATTGGTACATTCGAAATTCAATATATTCCTAAATACAACATCAAAATCTAAAAATGCACTTACTTATATGTTTCATGATGCAATACTGCCCTTTTAAGAAAGAAATGGCTTACCAGATGCAAGAATACCTGCAAGTTGCATAGTATGTTTTTATAGTAATTCTTACAGTAGTGTCGATTTATTGTAAATCTTAAGGTTTCTTTTTTCACTACTGTTCACATTGTAGTGACTCTCACAACCAAAAGAGCCTCAATTCATGACATTTTCCCCTCGCCCCAATACCGAAATCTGCCCATCTGGTCGACCTTGCCGCCGCACACGCCAAGTGACGTGCAACTGGTGTGAACTTCCACGGGAAGTATTCAGAGGGCACACGAGCGAAGGCGCACCGCCACGCCGCTGACACCCGTCCTCGAAACAGGACACCATCGTTCCCATTTCTTGCTCTGGGGGGGTCCTGCCCTCCGCACGCGCGTCTCTAGGCCGTTCACTGTCTGCAGAGCTTCTTCAGTGAAGCTACTGACGACCGCGCCCTTGCAGGACCGCGGCCAGGCTCGTGTCTCCTCACGACTATCACGTGTGCCCCGGGCGTTCCCTGTTTCCCAAAGAGAAACGTCTACGACTTAGGACCACCGAAGCCTAGGAGGAACTGCCGCCCCTCCACGAGCGCCCTACACGCTTGCCCTCAACACACCTCGGTGAGCGGACCTGAACAGGTTCGAAACGCAAGCGCCACGCTGACGAGGCTACCAGGAAGTTGGGACGGGAGCTCCCTGCATAGACGCCCGTTTAACCTGCCGGGTGGATGCGGTCTGTTGACAGGCATCCCATGCCCCTGCCTCGGTGCAAGTTCCGCCCCCGTGACCGCCTCGCCTGGGACCCGGAGCAACTGAAGTGGCCCCTGTTGCGCAGCCAGACCGCCACGACTGCACCGGCATGACCCGGGCCCCCAAGGCGGCGAGGACGCACCGACGCATCGTGACACACGGAGTACGACGTCGGGCACGGACATCCTCTCCTGGTCACGCGTAGCAGGACGTGTGTGGGGGGGGCGGGGGTTGTCTCCGCGGGCCAAGGGACACCAGGGAGTGCTGGTCGACCGGCGCAGACCTCCCCCTAACCCTCCCAAGGAGCTCAGCGGCGGCCCCACAACACACGGCGCTCCACATTCAATCTCCGGTGAGAGCAGGCCTCGCCCACCGCTCCGCACCAGCGGGACGGTCGCCGCCAGCGTCGCCGGCCTCCCGGAACTCTGGCCCGCGCCTGGCGGGCGAATCACATCCCTCGCCAAGTTCGCCAAAGCTCAGGAGGGAAGGGACACTATAAAAGCGGCCGCCAGGTGGCTCCCGACAACGGGCTTGAACGTCAGCGGGATGGATTCTGATCGCTGGCCGGCGACGGAGCAGCTCCGACCGCCCAAAGGCTCGCGTTCGTCTCCGTGCGTCCGCCGAAGGAGCTACCTGCCAGTTCGCCTCGGCATGGCACGACGCGACCCCAGCAGCGGACGGGGCTGGGAAGATGTGCGCAGGAGGCTGACGCGAAGGAGATGCGCTCCTCACGGTAATGTAGAGAATTCTGCAGTCAGAAGCCTGACTCTGAAGACTTGGGTTGCCTTAGTGCCCAGCCTCTTACCTCCGGATCAGGAGACCATAGCAATTCACTTGCTTTCTCCAATTCTCTCTGCCCACCCTACACCCGTGCAGCTCTTCTCTCCATGAGCCTAGAGCTGCTTTCCCAAGCAAGACAACCCCATGCCATTGCAGGTAGGAGCCAAGGAGACAACTGAACATTTGCATCTGGACCTATTAGAGAAATTTTATGTATGCAACGCAGGAAGATACAAGACTGAGAGGGTCTTAGAACTTTAGCACCACATGGCCGTAGCTTTCATGCAACAGTGACGCACACTCGGCAAGTCCAGGGGTGTCAGGAAAAAGAAACAAACACACGTGTGCGCACACACACACGCACACACACACACACACACACACATCCCCGGGTCTAATAGGCACACTTCCCAGGGCTGCCAATGGTGGGATCAGAAAGCCCATTGTTCCCACTTCTGGGGTTCCCTGGGCTAGAACCCCAGCTCATTCAGGCAGGTCCTGGTTGTTTTACTGATGTCTCTGCGTGGGAGTGAGGTCCTGGAGCTCTCCAGACTGTCATTTGCTGTCCAGCGCTCGACATTTGGTTCTGTGTACTATGGCCCTTCTCCTCCATACACAGTCACAATTAAGAAAATAAGAATCTGCAGACATTGCATTCAACTTCCTAATTTGAATGAAGGTTAAGAACACAAAGGAAAACACTTATGTGAATAACTTTGCTAAGGAACTTACGTTTATCTTTTGGAAGCTGTCAAAATGTTTAGGAGTAGTCTGTAAAAAGTTAAGCTTTTTAAATTAGGAAAAATAAATGATTCTTTATTGCCCTCTCTCACCAAACCCCCGCTCACCACAGCACCTATGACACAGGACTCACCTGATGAAACGCCTGCTCCCCACAGATTTCTGTTCTGAGTCATTCTCTAGCCCCTGTGTTCACCGCATTCCTAAGTCCACCGCAGCCAGTAGCATGATGAAGGAGGCCACGGAGCCCAAGGGACGACCTTTAAAAGAAGAGAAGGAAAATACCTCTCCCGTCTTCTGTGAGGTCACAGCCTTAATGGAGGCTGGAAGAAGTGAACGTAAATGTCGGGAAAGAGAGTGTTTCTACATTGGTCCCTGACCTGCTGTATCCTTAACAGGGTGGTGCACGTAACTGGAGTTACTATTTCCTGGGTGCACTTAGAAGATCCGGACCCAAAGTAGAAACCTGACCATTTGGCAAAAGACGGATCAATTCAGGAATCAAACTAAGTTTTTTTTGTTTTTTTGTTTTTTTTTTTCTCACCTGTTGTTTCATTATCAGGAACTCTGCCACCACCTGCCCTCCCCTGCATCCTTGGGCAGGGCCAATCCGAAAATCAAGCAGATAAATCTGAGGAAAGAGAAAGCAGCCATGAGAAGCCAGGCTTTCAAACTATTGTTAGATCCACCAGACGTGAATCGCCAACCACCCAGCTGGGGGTGACCCCTGCCAGCTTACCCACAGGCATGCGCAGACAGAAGGAACGATTTTTCCTCCCATGGTCAAGAGCAAGGCTGCATTGGCTCCTCGGCATGTAGGGAGTACAGAATATCTCCATTTGGCAGGAAACAATGCAAATGATCGGGTGCTACACTTTGATTCGACTTACTGTTCACAGTTACTGTTTTATTAAGATTCAGTTCCTAGGGTTCACATTAATTCCCAGGTAACCCTTACCATGGTCTCCTGGAGAGTCTTGTCTCCACAGCAAGGACACCTCTTCCAAAGTTCTTATTTAATAATTCTTGGTGAAAGGAACCGTCATTTGTTCAACAACACCCATTCCAGGTCTTTAGCGCCCCACCTTCCCTGTTGCCCCCCGCCCCCACCGCTGCCCCGGATGCAATTGTCCTCAGTCACCTTGGTTCCTCCCCACGTGGGAATCAGCAACATCAGAGCCTCCACCCTAGCTCTGCCCTCCATGGCCTTGGACCTGTGGCCAGGAGATTTTCTATCCATTTAATCTGAGGACCCATGTCATTTGACATTACATGTCAAACTCTGACCTGAGCGTCAATGAAAATGTAATTGATTAAACAGAGCTCATGGATATGGTGTTGGAAACATAAAGAAGACCTAAAACTTAATCAGAAGGCTATGACCAGTGAGGGTTTACCAGACAGAAAATCTGTGGGAATTCAGCAAAGTAACATTACCTGTGAAAGTAACGAGTATGCGGAGATTTTGAATGAAGACCATCACGGAGGGCGCCGCCTAGAATTCACATGTAGGGAAATGACTGAATGAGTATGATGTGTGTAATCTTTAACAGCCTCTCTTTCCTTGTCAACAGCAGGGATTTCATGCTGGAGAAGAGCTCACAGAATGCCATGGATATGAGGACATTTCGCATACAGCAACCTTAACTCCACGTGTGTTGCACTTTCAGCCCGAATGCGAGAGACTTAAGCTAATTATACTAGAGGGAAATCATGCAGAACTCAGAATGTGGAAGGCATTTAGTCACCCTCCAACCTTAGACAACATGAGAGAGTGCACCCTGGAGTGACTCTTGCAAATGTCCTGAACGTGTGAAAATATTCGGCTGAAGCCTCGCATGTATACACCAACGGCTCGCACTGGAGGAGACGAACCTTATAAAGGTACTGCAGCCAGAGAGCTGACACTTATTCACACCAGTAAACTCAAACGGGGGAGAAGCCCTATGCTTGGAATGACTGTGGAGGAGCTTTCGGTGACCATGCAACCCTTCAATGTCATGAGCACAGTCACACAGGAGAGAAACCACAATGAATATCATTTATGTGAGAAAGCACTTAGTCGAAGCCATAACCTTAGTCATGGGTGAGAATTCACACTGATGAGAAACCCTACAAAGGCAATGAGTGTGGAAAAGCCTTGAAACGCAGCTCTCACGCTTATACGCACTAGAAAACTCACAGGAGAGACACCCTATGTCTGGAATCCAGGTGGTGCAGCCTTTACCCAGAGCTCCCGCTTTTATAAACGCCAGAGAATTCATACCGAGTAGAAACCCTGTGTCTCTAATCAATGATATTGAGCCTTCAGCCAGAAATTATCCCTTTTAACTCACCAGGAAAGTCATGTGGAGAGAAACCCGGAGCCTGTAATCATGGTGGAAGAGCCTTCAGGTGGAGCTCCAGCCTCAGGATACACAGAGAGCTCAGAGTGGGCTGCATCCCTGACACAGTAGAGAAGACAGCCCAAGGTTTACTACAAGGAGAGCCCTCTTGGGGTACACCATCTAATCACTGCTGTAGAAGAAATCGGATGAAATGAATGCTCGAGTTCCATTAGACCTGGACTCATGAGACATGACAGGGCTCACACTGAAAAAGTAGTCTCAGTGTCATGAAGGAAGGACATTCTTCAGTGGTTCCATATTCCTGACTGAACAAGAAAGGGCTCACGCTGAGGAGATGCCCATTCTAAAGATGATGTGGAAAATCTTTCACTTGCTATTCACATCAGAAAACTCTTACTGGGAAAATAGTCTATAAAGAATGTGTTAGCATGCAAGTGAGTCAATAATTAAGTCCTTCAGCCCTTGTCTTCTTTTTAAATATACAATATCAATATGTTGAGAGTGAAGGGTTTTGAGAAGTGCTGAAAGCCATACTCAGCGTCAAGTAAGGAGAAACGAAGCCAACCTGCTTCAGTAGATCAGTATTTGCAAATATATAAGCACTACTGAGTGAGTATGTGTCCTTCAAAATGATGAAATATTGTGGTGAGTAAGCGTGGGCCCGTTTTCTGTTAATACTCTGTCACTGTTGATCAATTAGATACATTCTTTCTTTATAACATTATAATCATAATTACACAGACTGGGATCAATCGGAAAACAACGATGAATGTTAACAGAAAATGTAAAATATAGTATGATACGTCTTTACCCTTCCATGAGCGTCCAAATATTTGTATACACGTTCGGGATGAACGGCTTCAAGGATAAATACACACATACTTTGTGATTAACCTCTGCTGCTTCAATTAATTCTATTACTTAACTTTCATTTACTATTTCCCATATGACTTTTTAAAAACATATACATTAATTATATTTAAAGAAAGGTGAGTAATTGTGGGTTCATGGACAGGAAGAACTCAAGAATTCAGAGTCAGAGGTGGTTTAATCCCTACTTAGCATTTTGTAGCCCAGGGTTTCTATTTTTTTTTTTTTTTTTTGTCCAAGAAGAACAGATAGATATCTTCAGGACTGAGAAGGTGAAAGATCTTTGCAGACATAAAAAGAGTTCTACTCTAAGAATGTATTAGAACGATAAGGGGTGGCATATACTACATCATAGAAACACAAAGGAGGTCCCGCAGAGAGCCATTGGTGAGTCTACCTTTAAAGCTTTACTCTTTGATGTCGAAAAATGGTACTAAAACATGTTCCGGGAGAAAGATCACCATAGAGACAGTGTCTATTTTGTCAGTTAAACCTTCAAGAAGGCTAGCTAGAGAGAGCGCACAGGCCGCATGATGAGTTCTGGCCCCTTTTCCGTTCCCTTTCTTTTTCTTTGCTGGCCAAAACATTCGTTGTACCCCTGGGGCCCATTGAAGTCTAATGGGTTGAGAAATGGTATTCTAGGGCCTATAAAGGCCATCACGGGGACTTTCCTAGCATTCTAGAGGTTAAGACCTCACCTTCCAATGCAGGGAGGGCGGGTTCAATCCCTGGTCGGGGAGCTAAGATCTCACATGGCTTGCAACCAAAACACCAAAACATAAAACAGTAACAATATTGTAACAAATTCAATAAAAGTCTTTTAACATGGTCCACATCCAAAAAAAAAAAAATCTTAAAAATATATGTTTTTAAACCCATGACGTTAGCTGCAACATTACTGTGTGTACGTGCATCTGAGTGCACACACACACACCCCCAGGCAAGGGAGGGACACTGTAACAACTATCTGATCATAAAGGGAAAATACGATTCAGGAATTATTAGCATAAAGGATTCATGCAGGAGAAACATAAGCTAAATCACCTTGTTCATTCATTTCTAAATTTTTCTATTGTGAAATATTTAATGAGAACTTCCAACATTTCAGAACCTGGACTGTTATGTTGATTCAACTGTAAATAACACAATGCCTTTCTCTTCATAGAACTCTATATTCTAAGGCAGGTAATAAGAATAAATTGCAAAATAATATTTCTGACATTAAGAAAAAAAGACACGTTCATACATTGTATAGTTACCAAATGCCACTACTAGTCTACAATAGAAAGTTGGCTGTACCTAAAATAAAATTGACATTTAAAGCAGTCTCAGTTCTGGAATTTTGAAAAGTAATATATTTTTAGAAAGACTGGTTAGTAAAAGTATTTTCCAAAGCTCTCAATTTTGGAAAACTTTGTCTGCATGAATTGGGGAGAGCAAAGCGAGATTTCCTGTCTTAAGATGAAGCTTTGCTCTTCTCTATATTGCAAAATAAGTACTTTAAAATTTGTTAGCATTCAAGCCTATATGTTTGAAAATTAGTAACGACTGTTCTTTTTTTTTCCTGTACGCGGGCCTCTCACTGTTGTGGCCTCTCCCGTTGCGGAGCACAGGCCCCAGACGCGCAGGCTCGGCGGCCATGGCTCACGGGCCCAGCTGCTCCACGGCATGGGGGATCCTCCCAGACCGGGGCACGAACCCGTGTCCCCTGCATCGGCAGGCAGACTCTCAACCACTGCGCCACCAGGGAAGCCGAGTAACGATTTTTATAACGATAAAAATTCCAGTGTACGTGCCTGTTAAAACTCCTTCCATCATCGATTTTATTCAAAATTCAAGGGGTTACCCCTTTAAAGGATAACAGACAAGAGGGTTGCTATCTTGCTCTTTATATTGGGCTCTTGATTTCTTTCTAATTTTTTTTTTTGAGAACCCAAAGCAACCCAAAAGAACACATTTACCATAAAATCCAGAATTTTCCGGTGTGTTCTTTAGTGTATATACTCCCCATGCGATTATATACACTATTGGTACATTCGAAATTCAATATATTCCTAAATACAACATCAAAATCTAAAAATGCACTTACTTATATGTTTCATGATGCAATACTGCCCTTTTAAGAAAGAAATGGCTTACCAGATGCAAGAATACCTGCAAGTTGCATAGTATGTTTTTATAGAAATTCTTACAGTAGTGTCGATTTATTGTAAATCTTAAGGTTTCTTTTTTCACTACTGTTCACATTGTAGTGACTCCAACAACCAAAAGAGCCTCAATTCATGACATTTTCCCCTCGCCCCAATACCGAAATCTGCCCATCTGGTCGACCTTGCCGCCGCACACGCCAAGTGACGTGCAACTGGTGTGAACTTCCACGGGAAGTATTCAGAGGGCACACGAGCGAAGGCGCACCGCCACGCCGCTGACACCCGTCCTCGAAACAGGACACCATCGTTCCCATTTCTTGCTCTGGGGGGGTCCTGCCCTCCGCACGCGCGTCTCTAGGCCGTTCACTGTCTGCAGAGCTTCTTCAGTGAAGCTACTGACGACCGCGCCCTTGCAGGACCGCGGCCAGGCTCGTGTCTCCTCACGACTATCACGTGTGCCCCGGGCGTTCCCTGTTTCCCAAAGAGAAACGTCTACGACTTAGGACCACCGAAGCCTAGGAGGAACTGCCGCCCCTCCACGAGCGCCCTACACGCTTGCCCTCGACACACCTCGGTGAGCGGACCTGAACAGGTTCGAAACGCAAGCGCCACGCTGACGAGGCTACCAGGAAGTTGGGACGGGAGCTCCCTGCATAGACGCCCGTTTAACCTGCCGGGTGGATGCGGTCTGTTGACAGGCATCCCATGCCCCTGCCTCGGTGCAAGTTCCGCCCCCGTGACCGCCTCGCCTGGGACCCGGAGCAACTGAAGTGGCCCCTGTTGCGCAGCCAGACCGCCACGACTGCACCGGCATGACCCGGGCCCCCAAGGCGGCGAGGACGCACCGACGCATCGTGACACACGGAGTACGACGTCGGGCACGGACATCCTCTCCTGGTCACGCGTAGCAGGACGTGTGGGGGGGGGGGCGGGGGTTGTCTCCGCGGGCCAAGGGACACCAGGGAGTGCTGGTCGACCGGCGCAGACCTCCCCCTAACCCTCCCAAGGAGCTCAGCGGCGGCCCCACAACACACGGCGCTCCACATTCAATCTCCGGTGAGAGCAGGCCTCGCCCACCGCTCCGCACCAGCGGGACGGTCGCCGCCAGCGTCGCCGGCCTCCCGGAACTCTGGCCCGCGCCTGGCGGGCGAATCACATCCCTCGCCAAGTTCGCCAAAGCTCAGGAGGGAAGGGACACTATAAAAGCGGCCGCCAGGTGGCTCCCGACAACGGGCTTGAACGTCAGCGGGATGGATTCTGATCGCTGGCCGGCGACGGAGCAGCTCCGACCGCCCAAAGGCTCGCGTTCGTCTCCGTGCGTCCGCCGAAGGAGCTACCTGCCAGTTCGCCTCGGCATGGCACGACGCGACCCCAGCAGCGGACGGGGCTGGGAAGATGTGCGCAGGAGGCTGACGCGAAGGAGATGCGCTCCTCACGGTAATGTAGAGAATTCTGCAGTCAGAAGCCTGACTCTGAAGACTTGGGTTGCCTTAGTGCCCAGCCTCTTACCTCCGGATCAGGAGACCATAGCAATTCACTTGCTTTCTCCAATTCTCTCTGCCCACCCTACACCCGTGCAGCTCTTCTCTCCATGAGCCTAGAGCTGCTTTCCCAAGCAAGACAACCCCATGCCATTGCAGGTAGGAGCCAAGGAGACAACTGAACATTTGCATCTGGACCTATTAGAGAAATTTTATGTATGCAACGCAGGAAGATACAAGACTGAGAGGGTCTTAGAACTTTAGCACCACATGGCCGTAGCTTTCATGCAACAGTGACGCACACTCGGCAAGTCCAGGGGTGTCAGGAAAAAGAAACAAACACACGTGTGCGCACACACACACGCACACACACACACACACACACACATCCCCGGGTCTAATAGGCACACTTCCCAGGGCTGCCAATGGTGGGATCAGAAAGCCCATTGTTCCCACTTCTGGGGTTCCCTGGGCTAGAACCCCAGCTCATTCAGGCAGGTCCTGGTTGTTTTACTGATGTCTCTGCGTGGGAGTGAGGTCCTGGAGCTCTCCAGACTGTCATTTGCTGTCCAGCGCTCGACATTTGGTTCTGTGTACTATGGCCCTTCTCCTCCATACACAGTCACAATTAAGAAAATAAGAATCTGCAGACATTGCATTCAACTTCCTAATTTGAATGAAGGTTAAGAACACAAAGGAAAACACTTATGTGAATAACTTTGCTAAGGAACTTACGTTTATCTTTTGGAAGCTGTCAAAATGTTTAGGAGTAGTCTGTAAAAAGTTAAGCTTTTTAAATTAGGAAAAATAAATGATTCTTTATTGCCCTCTCTCACCAAACCCCCGCTCACCACAGCACCTATGACACAGGACTCACCTGATGAAACGCCTGCTCCCCACAGATTTCTGTTCTGAGTCATTCTCTAGCCCCTGTGTTCACCGCATTCCTAAGTCCACCGCAGCCAGTAGCATGATGAAGGAGGCCACGGAGCCCAAGGGACGACCTTTAAAAGAAGAGAAGGAAAATACCTCTCCCGTCTTCTGTGAGGTCACAGCCTTAATGGAGGCTGGAAGAAGTGAACGTAAATGTCGGGAAAGAGAGTGTTTCTACATTGGTCCCTGACCTGCTGTATCCTTAACAGGGTGGTGCACGTAACTGGAGTTACTATTTCCTGGGTGCACTTAGAAGATCCGGACCCAAAGTAGAAACCTGACCATTTGGCAAAAGACGGATCAATTCAGGAATCAAACTAAGTTTTTTTTGTTTTTTTGGTTTTTTTTTTCTCACCTGTTGTTTCATTATCAGGAACTCTGCCACCACCTGCCCTCCCCTGCATCCTTGGGCAGGGCCAATCCGAAAATCAAGCAGATAAATCTGAGGAAAGAGAAAGCAGCCATGAGAAGCCAGGCTTTCAAACTATTGTTAGATCCACCAGACGTGAATCGCCAACCACCCAGCTGGGGGTGACCCCTGCCAGCTTACCCACAGGCATGCGCAGACAGAAGGAACGATTTTTCCTCCCATGGTCAAGAGCAAGGCTGCATTGGCTCCTCGGCATGTAGGGAGTACAGAATATCTCCATTTGGCAGGAAACAATGCAAATGATCGGGTGCTACACTTTGATTCGACTTACTGTTCACAGTTACTGTTTTATTAAGATTCAGTTCCTAGGGTTCACATTAATTCCCAGGTAACCCTTACCATGGTCTCCTGGAGAGTCTTGTCTCCACAGCAAGGACACCTCTTCCAAAGTTCTTATTTAATAATTCTTGGTGAAAGGAACCGTCATTTGTTCAACAACACCCATTCCAGGTCTTTAGCGCCCCACCTTCCCTGTTGCCCCCCGCCCCCACCGCTGCCCCGGATGCAATTGTCCTCAGTCACCTTGGTTCCTCCCCACGTGGGAATCAGCAACATCAGAGCCTCCACCCTAGCTCTGCCCTCCATGGCCTTGGACCTGTGGCCAGGAGATTTTCTATCCATTTAATCTGAGGACCCATGTCATTTGACATTACATGTCAAACTCTGACCTGAGCGTCAATGAAAATGTAATTGATTAAACAGAGCTCATGGATATGGTGTTGGAAACATAAAGAAGACCTAAAACTTAATCAGAAGGCTATGACCAGTGAGGGTTTACCAGACAGAAAATCTGTGGGAATTCAGCAAAGTAACATTACCTGTGAAAGTAACGAGTATGCGGAGATTTTGAATGAAGACCATCACGGAGGGCGCCGCCTAGAATTCACATGTAGGGAAATGACTGAATGAGTATGATGTGAGTAATCTTTAACAGCCTCTCTTTCCTTGTCAACAGCAGGGATTTCATGCTGGAGAAGAGCTCACAGAATGCCATGGATATGAGGACATTTCGCATACAGCAACCTTAACTCCACGTGTGTTGCACTTTCAGCCCGAATGCGAGAGACTTAAGCTAATTATACTAGAGGGAAATCATGCAGAACTCAGAATGTGGAAGGCATTTAGTCACCCTCCAACCTTAGACAACATGAGAGAGTGCACCCTGGAGTGACTCTTGCAAATGTCCTGAACGTGTGAAAATATTCGGCTGAAGCCTCGCATGTATACACCAACGGCTCGCACTGGAGGAGACGAACCTTATAAAGGTACTGCAGCCAGAGAGCTGACACTTATTCACACCAGTAAACTCAAACGGGGGAGAAGCCCTATGCTTGGAATGACTGTGGAGGAGCTTTCGGTGACCATGCAACCCTTCAATGTCATGAGCACAGTCACACAGGAGAGAAACCACAATGAATATCATTTATGTGAGAAAGCACTTAGTCGAAGCCATAACCTTAGTCATGGGTGAGAATTCACACTGATGAGAAACCCTACAAAGGCAATGAGTGTGGAAAAGCCTTGAAACGCAGCTCTCACGCTTATACGCACTAGAAAACTCACAGGAGAGACACCCTATGTCTGGAATCCAGGTGGTGCAGCCTTTACCCAGAGCTCCCGCTTTTATAAACGCCAGAGAATTCATACCGAGTAGAAACCCTGTGTCTCTAATCAATGATATTGAGCCTTCAGCCAGAAATTATCCCTTTTAACTCACCAGGAAAGTCATGTGGAGAGAAACCCGGAGCCTGTAATCATGGTGGAAGAGCCTTCAGGTGGAGCTCCAGCCTCAGGATACACAGAGAGCTCAGAGTGGGCTGCATCCCTGACACAGTAGAGAAGACAGCCCAAGGTTTACTACAAGGAGAGCCCTCTTGGGGTACACCATCTAATCACTGCTGTAGAAGAAATCGGATGAAATGAATGCTCGAGTTCCATTAGACCTGGACTCATGAGACATGACAGGGCTCACACTGAAAAAGTAGTCTCAGTGTCATGAAGGAAGGACATTCTTCAGTGGTTCCATATTCCTGACTGAACAAGAAAGGGCTCACGCTGAGGAGATGCCCATTCTAAAGATGATGTGGAAAATCTTTCACTTGCTATTCACATCAGAAAACTCTTACTGGGAAAATAGTCTATAAAGAATGTGTTAGCATGCAAGTGAGTCAATAATTAAGTCCTTCAGCCCTTGTCTTCTTTTTAAATATACAATATCAATATGTTGAGAGTGAAGGGTTTTGAGAAGTGCTGAAAGCCATACTCAGCGTCAAGTAAGGAGAAACGAAGCCAACCTGCTTCAGTAGATCAGTATTTGCAAATATATAAGCACTACTGAGTGAGTATGTGTCCTTCAAAATGATGAAATATTGTGGTGAGTAAGCGTGGGCCCGTTTTCTGTTAATACTCTGTCACTGTTGATCAATTAGATACATTCTTTCTTTATAACATTATAATCATAATTACACAGACTGGGATCAATCGGAAAACAACGATGAATGTTAACAGAAAATGTAAAATATAGTATGATACGTCTTTACCCTTCCATGAGCGTCCAAATATTTGTATACACGTTCGGGATGAACGGCTTCAAGGATAAATACACACATACTTTGTGATTAACCTCTGCTGCTTCAATTAATTCTATTACTTAACTTTCATTTACTATTTCCCATATGACTTTTTAAAAACATATACATTAATTATATTTAAAGAAAGGTGAGTAATTGTGGGTTCATGGACAGGAAGAACTCAAGAATTCAGAGTCAGAGGTGGTTTAATCCCTACTTAGCATTTTGTAGCCCAGGGTTTCTATTTTTTTTTTTTTTTTGTCCAAGAAGAACAGATAGATATCTTCAGGACTGAGAAGGTGAAAGATCTTTGCAGACATAAAAAGAGTTCTACTCTAAGAATGTATTAGAACGATAAGGGGTGGCATATACTACATCATAGAAACACAAAGGAGGTCCCGCAGAGAGCCATTGGTGAGTCTACCTTTAAAGCTTTACTCTTTGATGTCGAAAAATGGTACTAAAACATGTTCCGGGAGAAAGATCACCATAGAGACAGTGTCTATTTTGTCAGTTAAACTTTCAAGAAGGCTAGCTAGAGAGAGCGCACAGGCCGCATGATGAGTTCTGGCCCCTTTTCCGTTCCCTTTCTTTTTCTTTGCTGGCCAAAACATTCGTTGTACCCCTGGGGCCCATTGAAGTCTAATGGGTTGAGAAATGGTATTCTAGGGCCTATAAAGGCCATCACGGGGACTTTCCTAGCATTCTAGAGGTTAAGACCTCACCTTCCAATGCAGGGAGGGCGGGTTCAATCCCTGGTCGGGGAGCTAAGATCTCACATGGCTTGCAACCAAAACACCAAAACATAAAACAGTAACAATATTGTAACAAATTCAATAAAAGTCTTTTAACATGGTCCACATCCAAAAAAAAAAAAATCTTAAAAATATATGTTTTTAAACCCATGACGTTAGCTGCAACATTACTGTGTGTACGTGCATCTGAGTGCACACACACACACACCCAGGCAAGGGAGGGACACTGTAACAACTATCTGATCATAAAGGGAAAATACGATTCAGGAATTATTAGCATAAAGGATTCATGCAGGAGAAACATAAGCTAAATCACCTTGTTCATTCATTTCTAAATTTTTCTATTGTGAAATATTTAATGAGAACTTCCAACATTTCAGAACCTGGACTGTTATGTTGATTCAACTGTAAATAACACAATGCCTTTCTCTTCATAGAACTCTATATTCTAAGGCAGGTAATAAGAATAAATTGCAAAATAATATTTCTGACATTAAGAAAAAAAGACACGTTCATACATTGTATAGTTACCAAATGCCACTACTAGTCTACAATAGAAAGTTGGCTGTACCTAAAATAAAATTGACATTTAAAGCAGTCTCAGTTCTGGAATTTTGAAAAGTAATATATTTTTAGAAAGACTGGTTAGTAAAAGTATTTTCCAAAGCTCTCAATTTTGGAAAACTTTGTCTGCATGAATTGGGGAGAGCAAAGCGAGATTTCCTGTCTTAAGATGAAGCTTTGCTCTTCTCTATATTGCAAAATAAGTACTTTAAAATTTGTTAGCATTCAAGCCTATATGTTTGAAAATTAGTAACGACTGTTCTTTTTTTTTCCTGTACGCGGGCCTCTCACTGTTGTGGCCTCTCCCGTTGCGGAGCACAGGCCCCAGACGCGCAGGCTCGGCGGCCATGGCTCACGGGCCCAGCTGCTCCACGGCATGGGGGATCCTCCCGGACCGGGGCACGAACCCGTGTCCCCTGCATCGGCAGGCAGACTCTCAACCACTGCGCCACCAGGGAAGCCGAGTAACGATTTTTATAACGATAAAAATTCCAGTGTACGTGCCTGTTAAAACTCCTTCCATCATCGATTTTATTCAAAATTCAAGGGGTTACCCCTTTAAAGGATAACAGACAAGAGGGTTGCTATCTTGCTCTTTATATTGGGCTCTTGATTTCTTTCTAATTTTTTTTTTGAGAACCCAAAGCAACCCAAAAGAACACATTTACCATAAAATCCAGAATTTTCCGGTGTGTTCTTTAGTGTATATACTCCCCATGCGATTATATACACTATTGGTACATTCAAAATTCAATATATTCCTAAATACAACATCAAAATCTAAAAATGCACTTACTTATATGTTTCATGATGCAATACTGCCCTTTTAAGAAAGAAATGGCTTACCAGATGCAAGAATACCTGCAAGTTGCATAGTATGTTTTTATAGAAATTCTTACAGTAGTGTCGATTTATTGTAAATCTTAAGGTTTCTTTTTTCACTACTGTTCACATTGTAGTGACTCCAACAACCAAAAGAGCCTCAATTCATGACATTTTCCCCTCGCCCCAATACCGAAATCTGCCCATCTGGTCGACCTTGCCGCCGCACACGCCAAGTGACGTGCAACTGGTGTGAACTTCCACGGGAAGTATTCAGAGGGCACACGAGCGAAGGCGCACCGCCACGCCGCTGACACCCGTCCTCGAAACAGGACACCATCGTTCCCATTTCTTGCTCTGGGGGGGTCCTGCCCTCCGCACGCGCGTCTCTAGGCCGTTCACTGTCTGCAGAGCTTCTTCAGTGAAGCTACTGACGACCGCGCCCTTGCAGGACCGCGGCCAGGCTCGTGTCTCCTCACGACTATCACGTGTGCCCCGGGCGTTCCCTGTTTCCCAAAGAGAAACGTCTACGACTTAGGACCACCGAAGCCTAGGAGGAACTGCCGCCCCTCCACGAGCGCCCTACACGCTTGCCCTCAACACACCTCGGTGAGCGGACCTGAACAGGTTCGAAACGCAAGCGCCACGCTGACGAGGCTACCAGGAAGTTGGGACGGGAGCTCCCTGCATAGACGCCCGTTTAACCTGCCGGGTGGATGCGGTCTGTTGACAGGCATCCCATGCCCCTGCCTCGGTGCAAGTTCCGCCCCCGTGACCGCCTCGCCTGGGACCCGGAGCAACTGAAGTGGCCCCTGTTGCGCAGCCAGACCGCCACGACTGCACCGGCATGACCCGGGCCCCCAAGGCGGCGAGGACGCACCGACGCATCGTGACACACGGAGTACGACGTCGGGCACGGACATCCTCTCCTGGTCACGCGTAGCAGGACGTGTGTGGGGGGGGCGGGGGTTGTCTCCGCGGGCCAAGGGACACCAGGGAGTGCTGGTCGACCGGCGCAGACCTCCCCCTAACCCTCCCAAGGAGCTCAGCGGCGGCCCCACAACACACGGCGCTCCACATTCAATCTCCGGTGAGAGCAGGCCTCGCCCACCGCTCCGCACCAGCGGGACGGTCGCCGCCAGCGTCGCCGGCCTCCCGGAACTCTGGCCCGCGCCTGGCGGGCGAATCACATCCCTCGCCAAGTTCGCCAAAGCTCAGGAGGGAAGGGACACTATAAAAGCGGCCGCCAGGTGGCTCCCGACAACGGGCTTGAACGTCAGCGGGATGGATTCTGATCGCTGGCCGGCGACGGAGCAGCTCCGACCGCCCAAAGGCTCGCGTTCGTCTCCGTGCGTCCGCCGAAGGAGCTACCTGCCAGTTCGCCTCGGCATGGCACGACGCGACCCCAGCAGCGGACGGGGCTGGGAAGATGTGCGCAGGAGGCTGACGCGAAGGAGATGCGCTCCTCACGGTAATGTAGAGAATTCTGCAGTCAGAAGCCTGACTCTGAAGACTTGGGTTGCCTTAGTGCCCAGCCTCTTACCTCCGGATCAGGAGACCATAGCAATTCACTTGCTTTCTCCAATTCTCTCTGCCCACCCTACACCCGTGCAGCTCTTCTCTCCATGAGCCTAGAGCTGCTTTCCCAAGCAAGACAACCCCATGCCATTGCAGGTAGGAGCCAAGGAGACAACTGAACATTTGCATCTGGACCTATTAGAGAAATTTTATGTATGCAACGCAGGAAGATACAAGACTGAGAGGGTCTTAGAACTTTAGCACCACATGGCCGTAGCTTTCATGCAACAGTGACGCACACTCGGCAAGTCCAGGGGTGTCAGGAAAAAGAAACAAACACACGTGTGCGCACACACACACGCACACACACACACACACACACACATCCCCGGGTCTAATAGGCACACTTCCCAGGGCTGCCAATGGTGGGATCAGAAAGCCCATTGTTCCCACTTCTGGGGTTCCCTGGGCTAGAACCCCAGCTCATTCAGGCAGGTCCTGGTTGTTTTACTGATGTCTCTACGTGGGAGTGAGGTCCTGGAGCTCTCCAGACTGTCATTTGCTGTCCAGCGCTCGACATTTGGTTCTGTGTACTATGGCCCTTCTCCTCCATACACAGTCACAATTAAGAAAATAAGAATCTGCAGACATTGCATTCAACTTCCTAATTTGAATGAAGGTTAAGAACACAAAGGAAAACACTTATGTGAATAACTTTGCTAAGGAACTTACGTTTATCTTTTGGAAGCTGTCAAAATGTTTAGGAGTAGTCTGTAAAAAGTTAAGCTTTTTAAATTAGGAAAAATAAATGATTCTTTATTGCCCTCTCTCACCAAACCCCCGCTCACCACAGCACCTATGACACAGGACTCACCTGATGAAACGCCTGCTCCCCACAGATTTCTGTTCTGAGTCATTCTCTAGCCCCTGTGTTCACCGCATTCCTAAGTCCACCGCAGCCAGTAGCATGATGAAGGAGGCCACGGAGCCCAAGGGACGACCTTTAAAAGAAGAGAAGGAAAATACCTCTCCCGTCTTCTGTGAGGTCACAGCCTTAATGGAGGCTGGAAGAAGTGAACGTAAATGTCGGGAAAGAGAGTGTTTCTACATTGGTCCCTGACCTGCTGTATCCTTAACAGGGTGGTGCACGTAACTGGAGTTACTATTTCCTGGGTGCACTTAGAAGATCCGGACCCAAAGTAGAAACCTGACCATTTGGCAAAAGACGGATCAATTCAGGAATCAAACTAAGTTTTTTTTGTTTTTTTGGTTTTTTTTTTCTCACCTGTTGTTTCATTATCAGGAACTCTGCCACCACCTGCCCTCCCCTGCATCCTTGGGCAGGGCCAATCCGAAAATCAAGCAGATAAATCTGAGGAAAGAGAAAGCAGCCATGAGAAGCCAGGCTTTCAAACTATTGTTAGATCCACCAGACGTGAATCGCCAACCACCCAGCTGGGGGTGACCCCTGCCAGCTTACCCACAGGCATGCGCAGACAGAAGGAACGATTTTTCCTCCCATGGTCAAGAGCAAGGCTGCATTGGCTCCTCGGCATGTAGGGAGTACAGAATATCTCCATTTGGCAGGAAACAATGCAAATGATCGGGTGCTACACTTTGATTCGACTTACTGTTCACAGTTACTGTTTTATTAAGATTCAGTTCCTAGGGTTCACATTAATTCCCAGGTAACCCTTACCATGGTCTCCTGGAGAGTCTTGTCTCCACAGCAAGGACACCTCTTCCAAAGTTCTTATTTAATAATTCTTGGTGAAAGGAACCGTCATTTGTTCAACAACACCCATTCCAGGTCTTTAGCGCCCCACCTTCCCTGTTGCCCCCCGCCCCCACCGCTGCCCCGGATGCAATTGTCCTCAGTCACCTTGGTTCCTCCCCACGTGGGAATCAGCAACATCAGAGCCTCCACCCTAGCTCTGCCCTCCATGGCCTTGGACCTGTGGCCAGGAGATTTTCTATCCATTTAATCTGAGGACCCATGTCATTTGACATTACATGTCAAACTCTGACCTGAGCGTCAATGAAAATGTAATTGATTAAACAGAGCTCATGGATATGGTGTTGGAAACATAAAGAAGACCTAAAACTTAATCAGAAGGCTATGACCAGTGAGGGTTTACCAGACAGAAAATCTGTGGGAATTCAGCAAAGTAACATTACCTGTGAAAGTAACGAGTATGCGGAGATTTTGAATGAAGACCATCACGGAGGGCGCCGCCTAGAATTCACATGTAGGGAAATGACTGAATGAGTATGATGTGAGTAATCTTTAACAGCCTCTCTTTCCTTGTCAACAGCAGGGATTTCATGCTGGAGAAGAGCTCACAGAATGCCATGGATATGAGGACATTTCGCATACAGCAACCTTAACTCCACGTGTGTTGCACTTTCAGCCCGAATGCGAGAGACTTAAGCTAATTATACTAGAGGGAAATCATGCAGAACTCAGAATGTGGAAGGCATTTAGTCACCCTCCAACCTTAGACAACATGAGAGAGTGCACCCTGGAGTGACTCTTGCAAATGTCCTGAACGTGTGAAAATATTCGGCTGAAGCCTCGCATGTATACACCAACGGCTCGCACTGGAGGAGACGAACCTTATAAAGGTACTGCAGCCAGAGAGCTGACACTTATTCACACCAGTAAACTCAAACGGGGGAGAAGCCCTATGCTTGGAATGACTGTGGAGGAGCTTTCGGTGACCATGCAACCCTTCAATGTCATGAGCACAGTCACACAGGAGAGAAACCACAATGAATATCATTTATGTGAGAAAGCACTTAGTCGAAGCCATAACCTTAGTCATGGGTGAGAATTCACACTGATGAGAAACCCTACAAAGGCAATGAGTGTGGAAAAGCCTTGAAACGCAGCTCTCACGCTTATACGCACTAGAAAACTCACAGGAGAGACACCCTATGTCTGGAATCCAGGTGGTGCAGCCTTTACCCAGAGCTCCCGCTTTTATAAACGCCAGAGAATTCATACCGAGTAGAAACCCTGTGTCTCTAATCAATGATATTGAGCCTTCAGCCAGAAATTATCCCTTTTAACTCACCAGGAAAGTCATGTGGAGAGAAACCCGGAGCCTGTAATCATGGTGGAAGAGCCTTCAGGTGGA
This sequence comes from Mesoplodon bidens, assembly GCF_964165515.1. Classification (NCBI taxonomy): domain Eukaryota; kingdom Metazoa; phylum Chordata; class Mammalia; order Artiodactyla; family Ziphiidae; genus Mesoplodon; species Mesoplodon bidens. The sequence continues at coordinate 170,355 of NW_027672561.1, read as the reverse complement.
GCTCCAGCCTCAGGATACACAGAGAGCTCAGAGTGGGCTGCATCCCTGACACAGTAGAGAAGACAGCCCAAGGTTTACTACAAGGAGAGCCCTCTTGGGGTACACCATCTAATCACTGCTGTAGAAGAAATCGGATGAAATGAATGCTCGAGTTCCATTAGACCTGGACTCATGAGACATGACAGGGCTCACACTGAAAAAGTAGTCTCAGTGTCATGAAGGAAGGACATTCTTCAGTGGTTCCATATTCCTGACTGAACAAGAAAGGGCTCACGCTGAGGAGATGCCCATTCTAAAGATGATGTGGAAAATCTTTCACTTGCTATTCACATCAGAAAACTCTTACTGGGAAAATAGTCTATAAAGAATGTGTTAGCATGCAAGTGAGTCAATAATTAAGTCCTTCAGCCCTTGTCTTCTTTTTAAATATACAATATCAATATGTTGAGAGTGAAGGGTTTTGAGAAGTGCTGAAAGCCATACTCAGCGTCAAGTAAGGAGAAACGAAGCCAACCTGCTTCAGTAGATCAGTATTTGCAAATATATAAGCACTACTGAGTGAGTATGTGTCCTTCAAAATGATGAAATATTGTGGTGAGTAAGCGTGGGCCCGTTTTCTGTTAATACTCTGTCACTGTTGATCAATTAGATACATTCTTTCTTTATAACATTATAATCATAATTACACAGACTGGGATCAATCGGAAAACAACGATGAATGTTAACAGAAAATGTAAAATATAGTATGATACGTCTTTACCCTTCCATGAGCGTCCAAATATTTGTATACACGTTCGGGATGAACGGCTTCAAGGATAAATACACACATACTTTGTGATTAACCTCTGCTGCTTCAATTAATTCTATTACTTAACTTTCATTTACTATTTCCCATATGACTTTTTAAAAACACATACATTAATTATATTTAAAGAAAGGTGAGTAATTGTGGGTTCATGGACAGGAAGAACTCAAGAATTCAGAGTCAGAGGTGGTTTAATCCCTACTTAGCATTTTGTAGCCCAGGGTTTCTATTTTTTTTTTTTTTTTTTTTGTCCAAGAAGAACAGATAGATATCTTCAGGACTGAGAAGGTGAAAGATCTTTGCAGACATAAAAAGAGTTCTACTCTAAGAATGTATTAGAACGATAAGGGGTGGCATATACTACATCATAGAAACACAAAGGAGATCCCGCAGAGAGCCATTGGTGAGTCTACCTTTAAAGCTTTACTCTTTGATGTCGAAAAATGGTACTAAACAATGTTCCGGGAGAAAGATCACCATAGAGACAGTGTCTATTTTGTCAGTTAAACCTTCAAGAAGGCTAGCTAGAGAGAGCGCACAGGCCGCATGATGAGTTCTGGCCCCTTTTCCGTTCCCTTTCTTTTTCTTTGCTGGCCAAAACATTCGTTGTACCCCTGGGGCCCATTGAAGTCTAATGGGTTGAGAAATGGTATTCTAGGGCCTATAAAGGCCATCACGGGGACTTTCCTAGCATTCTAGAGGTTAAGACCTCACCTTCCAATGCAGGGAGGGCGGGTTCAATCCCTGGTCGGGGAGCTAAGATCTCACATGGCTTGCAACCAAAACAGCAAAACATAAAACAGTAACAATATTGTAACAAATTCAATAAAAGTCTTTTAACATGGTCCACATCCAAAAAAAAAAAAATCTTAAAAATATATGTTTTTAAACCCATGACGTTAGCTGCAACATTACTGTGTGTACGTGCATCTGAGTGCACACACACACACCCCCAGGCAAGGGAGGGACACTGTAACAACTATCTGATCATAAAGGGAAAATACGATTCAGGAATTATTAGCATAAAGGATTCATGCAGGAGAAACATAAGCTAAATCACCTTGTTCATTCATTTCTAAATTTTTCTATTGTGAAATATTTAATGAGAACTTCCAACATTTCAGAACCTGGACTGTTATGTTGATTCAACTGTAAATAACACAATGCCTTTCTCTTCATAGAACTCTATAGTCTAAGGCAGGTAATAAGAATAAATTGCAAAATAATATTTCTGACATTAAGAAAAAAAGACACGTTCATACATTGTATAGTTACCAAAGGCCACTACTAGTCTACAATAGAAAGTTGGCTGTACCTAAAATAAAATTGACATTTAAAGCAGTCTCAGTTCTGGAATTTTGAAAAGTAATATATTTTTAGAAAGACTGGTTAGTAAAAGTATTTTCCAAAGCTCTCAATTTTGGAAAACTTTGTCTGCATGAATTGGGGAGAGCAAAGCGAGATTTCCTGTCTTAAGATGAAGCTTTGCTCTTCTCTATATTGCAAAATAAGTACTTTAAAATTTGTTAGCATTCAAGCCTATATGTTTGAAAATTAGTAACGACTGTTCTTTTTTTTCCTGTACGCGGGCCTCTCACTGTTGTGGCCTCTCCCGTTGCGGAGCACAGGCCCCAGACGCGCAGGCTCGGCGGCCATGGCTCACGGGCCCAGCTGCTCCACGGCATGGGGGATCCTCCCGGACCGGGGCACGAACCCGTGTCCCCTGCATCGGCAGGCAGACTCTCAACCACTGCGCCACCAGGGAAGCCCAGTAACGATTTTTATAAGGATAAAAATTCCAGTGTACGTGCCTGTTAAAACTCCTTCCATCATCGATTTTATTCAAAATTCAAGGGGTTACCCCTTTAAAGGATAACAGACAAGAGGGTTGCTATCTTGCTCTTTATATTGGGCTCTTGATTTCTTTCTAATTTTTTTTTTTTGAGAACCCAAAGCAACCCAAAAGAACACATTTACCATAAAATCCAGAATTTTCTGGTGTGTTCTTTAGTGTATATAGTCCCCATGCGATTATATACACTATTGGTACATTCGAAATTCAATATATTCCTAAATACAACATCAAAATCTAAAAATGCACTTACTTATATGTTTCATGATGCAATACTGCCCTTTTAAGAAAGAAATGGCTTACCAGATGCAAGAATACCTGCAAGTTGCATAGTATGTTTTTATAGTAATTCTTACAGTAGTGTCGATTTATTGTAAATCTTAAGGTTTCTTTTTTCACTACTGTTCACATTGTAGTGACTCTCACAACCAAAAGAGCCTCAATTCATGACATTTTCCCCTCGCCCCAATACCGAAATCTGCCCATCTGGTCGACCTTGCCGCCGCACACGCCAAGTGACGTGCAACTGGTGTGAACTTCCACGGGAAGTATTCAGAGGGCACACGAGCGAAGGCGCACCGCCACGCCGCTGACACCCGTCCTCGAAACAGGACACCATCGTTCCCATTTCTTGCTCTGGGGGGGTCCTGCCCTCCGCACGCGCGTCTCTAGGCCGTTCACTGTCTGCAGAGCTTCTTCAGTGAAGCTACTGACGACCGCGCCCTTGCAGGACCGCGGCCAGGCTCGTGTCTCCTCACGACTATCACGTGTGCCCCGGGCGTTCCCTGTTTCCCAAAGAGAAACGTCTACGACTTAGGACCACCGAAGCCTAGGAGGAACTGCCGCCCCTCCACGAGCGCCCTACACGCTTGCCCTCGACACACCTCGGTGAGCGGACCTGAACAGGTTCGAAACGCAAGCGCCACGCTGACGAGGCTACCAGGAAGTTGGGACGGGAGCTCCCTGCATAGACGCCCGTTTAACCTGCCGGGTGGATGCGGTCTGTTGACAGGCATCCCATGCCCCTGCCTCGGTGCAAGTTCCGCCCCCGTGACCGCCTCGCCTGGGACCCGGAGCAACTGAAGTGGCCCCTGTTGCGCAGCCAGACCGCCACGACTGCACCGGCATGACCCGGGCCCCCAAGGCGGCGAGGACGCACCGACGCATCGTGACACACGGAGTACGACGTCGGGCACGGACATCCTCTCCTGGTCACGCGTAGCAGGACGTGTGTGGGGAAGGGCGGGGGTTGTCTCCGCGGGCCAAGGGACACCAGGGAGTGCTGGTCGACCGGCGCAGACCTCCCCCTAACCCTCCCAAGGAGCTCAGCGGCGGCCCCACAACACACGGCGCTCCACATTCAATCTCCGGTGAGAGCAGGCCTCGCCCACCGCTCCGCACCAGCGGGACGGTCGCCGCCAGCGTCGCCGGCCTCCCGGAACTCTGGCCCGCGCCTGGCGGGCGAATCACATCCCTCGCCAAGTTCGCCAAAGCTCAGGAGGGAAGGGACACTATAAAAGCGGCCGCCAGGTGGCTCCCGACAACGGGCTTGAACGTCAGCGGGATGGATTCTGATCGCTGGCCGGCGACGGAGCAGCTCCGACCGCCCAAAGGCTCGCGTTCGTCTCCGTGCGTCCGCCGAAGGAGCTACCTGCCAGTTCGCCTCGGCATGGCACGACGCGACCCCAGCAGCGGACGGGGCTGGGAAGATGTGCGCAGGAGGCTGACGCGAAGGAGATGCGCTCCTCACGGTAATGTAGAGAATTCTGCAGTCAGAAGCCTGACTCTGAAGACTTGGGTTGCCTTAGTGCCCAGCCTCTTACCTCCGGATCAGGAGACCATAGCAATTCACTTGCTTTCTCCAATTCTCTCTGCCCACCCTACACCCGTGCAGCTCTTCTCTCCATGAGCCTAGAGCTGCTTTCCCAAGCAAGACAACCCCATGCCATTGCAGGTAGGAGCCAAGGAGACAACTGAACATTTGCATCTGGACCTATTAGAGAAATTTTATGTATGCAACGCAGGAAGATACAAGACTGAGAGGGTCTTAGAACTTTAGCACCACATGGCCGTAGCTTTCATGCAACAGTGACGCACACTCGGCAAGTCCAGGGGTGTCAGGAAAAAGAAACAAACACACGTGTGCGCACACACACACGCACACACACACACACACACACACATCCCCGGGTCTAATAGGCACACTTCCCAGGGCTGCCAATGGTGGGATCAGAAAGCCCATTGTTCCCACTTCTGGGGTTCCCTGGGCTAGAACCCCAGCTCATTCAGGCAGGTCCTGGTTGTTTTACTGATGTCTCTGCGTGGGAGTGAGGTCCTGGAGCTCTCCAGACTGTCATTTGCTGTCCAGCGCTCGACATTTGGTTCTGTGTACTATGGCCCTTCTCCTCCATACACAGTCACAATTAAGAAAATAAGAATCTGCAGACATTGCATTCAACTTCCTAATTTGAATGAAGGTTAAGAACACAAAGGAAAACACTTATGTGAATAACTTTGCTAAGGAACTTACGTTTATCTTTTGGAAGCTGTCAAAATGTTTAGGAGTAGTCTGTAAAAAGTTAAGCTTTTTAAATTAGGAAAAATAAATGATTCTTTATTGCTCTCTCTCACCAAACCCCCGCTCACCACAGCACCTATGACACAGGACTCACCTGATGAAACGCCTGCTCCCCACAGATTTCTGTTCTGAGTCATTCTCTAGCCCCTGTGTTCACCGCATTCCTAAGTCCACCGCAGCCAGTAGCATGATGAAGGAGGCCACGGAGCCCAAGGGACGACCTTTAAAAGAAGAGAAGGAAAATACCTCTCCCGTCTTCTGTGAGGTCACAGCCTTAATGGAGGCTGGAAGAAGTGAACGTAAATGTCGGGAAAGAGAGTGTTTCTACATTGGTCCCTGACCTGCTGTATCCTTAACAGGGTGGTGCACGTAACTGGAGTTACTATTTCCTGGGTGCACTTAGAAGATCCGGACCCAAAGTAGAAACCTGACCATTTGGCAAAAGACGGATCAATTCAGGAATCAAACTAAGTTTTTTTTGTTTTTTTGGTTTTTTTTTTCTCACCTGTTGTTTCATTATCAGGAACTCTGCCACCACCTGCCCTCCCCTGCATCCTTGGGCAGGGCCAATCCGAAAATCAAGCAGATAAATCTGAGGAAAGAGAAAGCAGCCATGAGAAGCCAGGCTTTCAAACTATTGTTAGATCCACCAGACGTGAATCGCCAACCACCCAGCTGGGGGTGACCCCTGCCAGCTTACCCACAGGCATGCGCAGACAGAAGGAACGATTTTTCCTCCCATGGTCAAGAGCAAGGCTGCATTGGCTCCTCGGCATGTAGGGAGTACAGAATATCTCCATTTGGCAGGAAACAATGCAAATGATCGGGTGCTACACTTTGATTCGACTTACTGTTCACAGTTACTGTTTTATTAAGATTCAGTTCCTAGGGTTCACATTAATTCCCAGGTAACCCTTACCATGGTCTCCTGGAGAGTCTTGTCTCCACAGCAAGGACACCTCTTCCAAAGTTCTTATTTAATAATTCTTGGTGAAAGGAACCGTCATTTGTTCAACAACACCCATTCCAGGTCTTTAGCGCCCCACCTTCCCTGTTGCCCCCCGCCCCCACCGCTGCCCCGGATGCAATTGTCCTCAGTCACCTTGGTTCCTCCCCACGTGGGAATCAGCAACATCAGAGCCTCCACCCTAGCTCTGCCCTCCATGGCCTTGGACCTGTGGCCAGGAGATTTTCTATCCATTTAATCTGAGGACCCATGTCATTTGACATTACATGTCAAACTCTGACCTGAGCGTCAATGAAAATGTAATTGATTAAACAGAGCTCATGGATATGGTGTTGGAAACATAAAGAAGACCTAAAACTTAATCAGAAGGCTATGACCAGTGAGGGTTTACCAGACAGAAAATCTGTGGGAATTCAGCAAAGTAACATTACCTGTGAAAGTAACGAGTATGCGGAGATTTTGAATGAAGACCATCACGGAGGGCGCCGCCTAGAATTCACATGTAGGGAAATGACTGAATGAGTATGATGTGAGTAATCTTTAACAGCCTCTCTTTCCTTGTCAACAGCAGGGATTTCATGCTGGAGAAGAGCTCACAGAATGCCATGGATATGAGGACATTTCGCATACAGCAACCTTAACTCCACGTGTGTTGCACTTTCAGCCCGAATGCGAGAGACTTAAGCTAATTATACTAGAGGGAAATCATGCAGAACTCAGAATGTGGAAGGCATTTAGTCACCCTCCAACCTTAGACAACATGAGAGAGTGCACCCTGGAGTGACTCTTGCAAATGTCCTGAACGTGTGAAAATATTCGGCTGAAGCCTCGCATGTATACACCAACGGCTCGCACTGGAGGAGACGAACCTTATAAAGGTACTGCAGCCAGAGAGCTGACACTTATTCACACCAGTAAACTCAAACGGGGGAGAAGCCCTATGCTTGGAATGACTGTGGAGGAGCTTTCGGTGACCATGCAACCCTTCAATGTCATGAGCACAGTCACACAGGAGAGAAACCACAATGAATATCATTTATGTGAGAAAGCACTTAGTCGAAGCCATAACCTTAGTCATGGGTGAGAATTCACACTGATGAGAAACCCTACAAAGGCAATGAGTGTGGAAAAGCCTTGAAACGCAGCTCTCACGCTTATACGCACTAGAAAACTCACAGGAGAGACACCCTATGTCTGGAATCCAGGTGGTGCAGCCTTTACCCAGAGCTCCCGCTTTTATAAACGCCAGAGAATTCATACCGAGTAGAAACCCTGTGTCTCTAATCAATGATATTGAGCCTTCAGCCAGAAATTATCCCTTTTAACTCACCAGGAAAGTCATGTGGAGAGAAACCCGGAGCCTGTAATCATGGTGGAAGAGCCTTCAGGTGGAGCTCCAGCCTCAGGATACACAGAGAGCTCAGAGTGGGCTGCATCCCTGACACAGTAGAGAAGACAGCCCAAGGTTTACTACAAGGAGAGCCCTCTTGGGGTACACCATCTAATCACTGCTGTAGAAGAAATCGGATGAAATGAATGCTCGAGTTCCATTAGACCTGGACTCATGAGACATGACAGGACTCACACTGAAAAAGTAGTCTCAGTGTCATGAAGGAAGGACATTCTTCAGTGGTTCCATATTCCTGACTGAACAAGAAAGGGCTCACGCTGAGGAGATGCCCATTCTAAAGATGATGTGGAAAATCTTTCACTTGCTATTCACATCAGAAAACTCTTACTGGGAAAATAGTCTATAAAGAATGTGTTAGCATGCAAGTGAGTCAATAATTAAGTCCTTCAGCCCTTGTCTTCTTTTTAAATATACAATATCAATATGTTGAGAGTGAAGGGTTTTGAGAAGTGCTGAAAGCCATACTCAGCGTCAAGTAAGGAGAAACGAAGCCAACCTGCTTCAGTAGATCAGTATTTGCAAATATATAAGCACTACTGAGTGAGTATGTGTCCTTCAAAATGATGAAATATTGTGGTGAGTAAGCGTGGGCCCGTTTTCTGTTAATACTCTGTCACTGTTGATCAATTAGATACATTCTTTCTTTATAACATTATAATCATAATTACACAGACTGGGATCAATCGGAAAACAACGATGAATGTTAACAGAAAATGTAAAATATAGTATGATACGTCTTTACCCTTCCATGAGCGTCCAAATATTTGTATACACGTTCGGGATGAACGGCTTCAAGGATAAATACACACATACTTTGTGATTAACCTCTGCTGCTTCAATTAATTCTATTACTTAACTTTCATTTACTATTTCCCATATGACTTTTTAAAAACATATACATTAATTATATTTAAAGAAAGGTGAGTAATTGTGGGTTCATGGACAGGAAGAACTCAAGAATTCAGAGTCAGAGGTGGTTTAATCCCTACTTAGCATTTTGTAGCCCAGGGTTTCTATTTTTTTTTTTTTTTGTCCAAGAAGAACAGATAGATATCTTCAGGACTGAGAAGGTGAAAGATCTTTGCAGACATAAAAAGAGTTCTACTCTAAGAATGTATTAGAACGATAAGGGGTGGCATATACTACATCATAGAAACACAAAGGAGATCCCGCAGAGAGCCATTGGTGAGTCTACCTTTAAAGCTTTACTCTTTGATGTCGAAAAATGGTACTAAAAAATGTTCCGGGAGAAAGATCACCATAGAGACAGTGTCTATTTTGTCAGTTAAACCTTCAAGAAGGCTAGCTAGAGAGAGCGCACAGGCCGCATGATGAGTTCTGGCCCCTTTTCCGTTCCCTTTCTTTTTCTTTGCTGGCCAAAACATTCGTTGTACCCCTGGGGCCCATTGAAGTCTAATGGGTTGAGAAATGGTATTCTAGGGCCTATAAAGGCCATCACGGGGACTTTCCTAGCATTCTAGAGGTTAAGACCTCACCTTCCAATGCAGGGAGGGCGGGTTCAATCCCTGGTCGGGGAGCTAAGATCTCACATGGCTTGCAACCAAAACACCAAAACATAAAACAGTAACAATATTGTAACAAATTCAATAAAAGTCTTTTAACATGGTCCACATCCAAAAAAAAAAAAATCTTAAAAATATATGTTTTTAAACCCATGACGTTAGCTGCAACATTACTGTGTGTACGTGCATCTGAGTGCACACACACACCCCCCCAGGCAAGGGAGGGACACTGTAACAACTATCTGATCATAAAGGGAAAATACGATTCAGGAATTATTAGCATAAAGGATTCATGCAGGAGAAACATAAGCTAAATCACCTTGTTCATTCATTTCTAAATTTTTCTATTGTGAAATATTTAATGAGAACTTCCAACATTTCAGAACCTGGACTGTTATGTTGATTCAACTGTAAATAACACAATGCCTTTCTCTTCATAGAACTCTATATTCTAAGGCAGGTAATAAGAATAAATTGCAAAATAATATTTCTGACATTAAGAAAAAAAGACACGTTCATACATTGTATAGTTACCAAATGCCACTACTAGTCTACAATAGAAAGTTGGCTGTACCTAAAATAAAATTGACATTTAAAGCAGTCTCAGTTCTGGAATTTTGAAAAGTAATATATTTTTAGAAAGACTGGTTAGTAAAAGTATTTTCCAAAGCTCTCAATTTTGGAAAACTTTGTCTGCATGAATTGGGGAGAGCAAAGCGAGATTTCCTGTCTTAAGATGAAGCTTTGCTCTTCTCTATATTGCAAAATAAGTACTTTAAAATTTGTTAGCATTCAAGCCTATATGTTTGAAAATTAGTAACGACTGTTCTTTTTTTTCCTGTACGCGGGCCTCTCACTGTTGTGGCCTCTCCCGTTGCGGAGCACAGGCCCCAGACGCGCAGGCTCGGCGGCCATGGCTCACGGGCCCAGCTGCTCCACGGCATGGGGGATCCTCCCGGACCGGGGCACGAACCCGTGTCCCCTGCATCGGCAGGCAGACTCTCAACCACTGCGCCACCAGGGAAGCCCAGTAACGATTTTTATAAGGATAAAAATTCCAGTGTACGTGCCTGTTAAAACTCCTTCCATCATCGATTTTATTCAAAATTCAAGGGGTTACCCCTTTAAAGGATAACAGACAAGAGGGTTGCTATCTTGCTCTTTATATTGGGCTCTTGATTTCTTTCTAATTTTTTTTTTTGAGAACCCAAAGCAACCCAAAAGAACACATTTACCATAAAATCCAGAATTTTCCGGTGTGTTCTTTAGTGTATATAGTCCCCATGCGATTATATACACTATTGGTACATTCGAAATTCAATATATTCCTAAATACAACATCAAAATCTAAAAATGCACTTACTTATATGTTTCATGATGCAATACTGCCCTTTTAAGAAAGAAATGGCTTACCAGATGCAAGAATACCTGCAAGTTGCATAGTATGTTTTTATAGTAATTCTTACAGTAGTGTCGATTTATTGTAAATCTTAAGGTTTCTTTTTTCACTACTGTTCACATTGTAGTGACTCTCACAACCAAAAGAGCCTCAATTCATGACATTTTCCCCTCGCCCCAATACCGAAATCTGCCCATCTGGTCGACCTTGCCGCCGCACACGCCAAGTGACGTGCAACTGGTGTGAACTTCCACGGGAAGTATTCAGAGGGCACACGAGCGAAGGCGCACCGCCACGCCGCTGACACCCGTCCTCGAAACAGGACACCATCGTTCCCATTTCTTGCTCTGGGGGGGTCCTGCCCTCCGCACGCGCGTCTCTAGGCCGTTCACTGTCTGCAGAGCTTCTTCAGTGAAGCTACTGACGACCGCGCCCTTGCAGGACCGCGGCCAGGCTCGTGTCTCCTCACGACTATCACGTGTGCCCCGGGCGTTCCCTGTTTCCCAAAGAGAAACGTCTACGACTTAGGACCACCGAAGCCTAGGAGGAACTGCCGCCCCTCCACGAGCGCCCTACACGCTTGCCCTCGACACACCTCGGTGAGCGGACCTGAACAGGTTCGAAACGCAAGCGCCACGCTGACGAGGCTACCAGGAAGTTGGGACGGGAGCTCCCTGCATAGACGCCCGTTTAACCTGCCGGGTGGATGCGGTCTGTTGACAGGCATCCCATGCCCCTGCCTCGGTGCAAGTTCCGCCCCCGTGACCGCCTCGCCTGGGACCCGGAGCAACTGAAGTGGCCCCTGTTGCGCAGCCAGACCGCCACGACTGCACCGGCATGACCCGGGCCCCCAAGGCGGCGAGGACGCACCGACGCATCGTGACACACGGAGTACGACGTCGGGCACGGACATCCTCTCCTGGTCACGCGTAGCAGGACGTGTGTGTGGGGGGCGGGGGTTGTCTCCGCGGGCCAAGGGACACCAGGGAGTGCTGGTCGACCGGCGCAGACCTCCCCCTAAGCCTCCCAAGGAGCTCAGCGGCGGCCCCACAACACACGGCGCTCCACATTCAATCTCCGGTGAGAGCAGGCCTCGCCCACCGCTCCGCACCAGCGGGACGGTCGCCGCCAGCGTCGCCGGCCTCCCGGAACTCTGGCCCGCGCCTGGCGGGCGAATCACATCCCTCGCCAAGTTCGCCAAAGCTCAGGAGGGAAGGGACACTATAAAAGCGGCCGCCAGGTGGCTCCCGACAACGGGCTTGAACGTCAGCGGGATGGATTCTGATCGCTGGCCGGCGACGGAGCAGCTCCGACCGCCCAAAGGCTCGCGTTCGTCTCCGTGCGTCCGCCGAAGGAGCTACCTGCCAGTTCGCCTCGGCATGGCACGACGCGACCCCAGCAGCGGACGGGGCTGGGAAGATGTGCGCAGGAGGCTGACGCGAAGGAGATGCGCTCCTCACGGTAATGTAGAGAATTCTGCAGTCAGAAGCCTGACTCTGAAGACTTGGGTTGCCTTAGTGCCCAGCCTCTTACCTCCGGATCAGGAGACCATAGCAATTCACTTGCTTTCTCCAATTCTCTCTGCCCACCCTACACCCGTGCAGCTCTTCTCTCCATGAGCCTAGAGCTGCTTTCCCAAGCAAGACAACCCCATGCCATTGCAGGTAGGAGCCAAGGAGACAACTGAACATTTGCATCTGGACCTATTAGAGAAATTTTATGTATGCAACGCAGGAAGATACAAGACTGAGAGGGTCTTAGAACTTTAGCACCACATGGCCGTAGCTTTCATGCAACAGTGACGCACACTCGGCAAGTCCAGGGGTGTCAGGAAAAAGAAACAAACACACGTGTGCGCACACACACACGCACACACACACACACACACACACATCCCCGGGTCTAATAGGCACACTTCCCAGGGCTGCCAATGGTGGGATCAGAAAGCCCATTGTTCCCACTTCTGGGGTTCCCTGGGCTAGAACCCCAGCTCATTCAGGCAGGTCCTGGTTGTTTTACTGATGTCTCTGCGTGGGAGTGAGGTCCTGGAGCTCTCCAGACTGTCATTTGCTGTCCAGCGCTCGACATTTGGTTCTGTGTACTATGGCCCTTCTCCTCCATACACAGTCACAATTAAGAAAATAAGAATCTGCAGACATTGCATTCAACTTCCTAATTTGAATGAAGGTTAAGAACACAAAGGAAAACACTTATGTGAATAACTTTGCTAAGGAACTTACGTTTATCTTTTGGAAGCTGTCAAAATGTTTAGGAGTAGTCTGTAAAAAGTTAAGCTTTTTAAATTAGGAAAAATAAATGATTCTTTATTGCCCTCTCTCACCAAACCCCCGCTCACCACAGCACCTATGACACAGGACTCACCTGATGAAACGCCTGCTCCCCACAGATTTCTGTTCTGAGTCATTCTCTAGCCCCTGTGTTCACCGCATTCCTAAGTCCACCGCAGCCAGTAGCATGATGAAGGAGGCCACGGAGCCCAAGGGACGACCTTTAAAAGAAGAGAAGGAAAATACCTCTCCCGTCTTCTGTGAGGTCACAGCCTTAATGGAGGCTGGAAGAAGTGAACGTAAATGTCGGGAAAGAGAGTGTTTCTACATTGGTCCCTGACCTGCTGTATCCTTAACAGGGTGGTGCACGTAACTGGAGTTACTATTTCCTGGGTGCACTTAGAAGATCCGGACCCAAAGTAGAAACCTGACCATTTGGCAAAAGACGGATCAATTCAGGAATCAAACTAAGTTTTTTTTGTTTTTTTGGTTTTTTTTTTCTCACCTGTTGTTTCATTATCAGGAACTCTGCCACCACCTGCCCTCCCCTGCATCCTTGGGCAGGGCCAATCCGAAAATCAAGCAGATAAATCTGAGGAAAGAGAAAGCAGCCATGAGAAGCCAGGCTTTCAAACTATTGTTAGATCCACCAGACGTGAATCGCCAACCACCCAGCTGGGGGTGACCCCTGCCAGCTTACCCACAGGCATGCGCAGACAGAAGGAACGATTTTTCCTCCCATGGTCAAGAGCAAGGCTGCATTGGCTCCTCGGCATGTAGGGAGTACAGAATATCTCCATTTGGCAGGAAACAATGCAAATGATCGGGTGCTACACTTTGATTCGACTTACTGTTCACAGTTACTGTTTTATTAAGATTCAGTTCCTAGGGTTCACATTAATTCCCAGGTAACCCTTACCATGGTCTCCTGGAGAGTCTTGTCTCCACAGCAAGGACACCTCTTCCAAAGTTCTTATTTAATAATTCTTGGTGAAAGGAACCGTCATTTGTTCAACAACACCCATTCCAGGTCTTTAGCGCCCCACCTTCCCTGTTGCCCCCCGCCCCCACCGCTGCCCCGGATGCAATTGTCCTCAGTCACCTTGGTTCCTCCCCACGTGGGAATCAGCAACATCAGAGCCTCCACCCTAGCTCTGCCCTCCATGGCCTTGGACCTGTGGCCAGGAGATTTTCTATCCATTTAATCTGAGGACCCATGTCATTTGACATTACATGTCAAACTCTGACCTGAGCGTCAATGAAAATGTAATTGATTAAACAGAGCTCATGGATATGGTGTTGGAAACATAAAGAAGACCTAAAACTTAATCAGAAGGCTATGACCAGTGAGGGTTTACCAGACAGAAAATCTGTGGGAATTCAGCAAAGTAACATTACCTGTGAAAGTAACGAGTATGCGGAGATTTTGAATGAAGACCATCACGGAGGGCGCCGCCTAGAATTCACATGTCGGGAAATGACTGAATGAGTATGATGTGAGTAATCTTTAACAGCCTCTCTTTCCTTGTCAACAGCAGGGATTTCATGCTGGAGAAGAGCTCACAGAATGCCATGGATATGAGGACATTTCGCATACAGCAACCTTAACTCCACGTGTGTTGCACTTTCAGCCCGAATGCGAGAGACTTAAGCTAATTATACTAGAGGGAAATCATGCAGAACTCAGAATGTGGAAGGCCTTTAGTCACCCTCCAACCTTAGACAACATGAGAGAGTGCACCCTGGAGTGACTCTTGCAAATGTCCTGAACGTGTGAAAATATTCGGCTGAAGCCTCGCATGTATACACCAACGGCTCGCACTGGAGGAGACGAACCTTATAAAGGTACTGCAGCCAGAGAGCTGACACTTATTCACACCAGTAAACTCAAACGGGGGAGAAGCCCTATGCTTGGAATGACTGTGGAGGAGCTTTCGGTGACCATGCAACCCTTCAATGTCATGAGCACAGTCACACAGGAGAGAAACCACAATGAATATCATTTATGTGAGAAAGCACTTAGTCGAAGCCATAACCTTAGTCATGGGTGAGAATTCACACTGATGAGAAACCCTACAAAGGCAATGAGTGTGGAAAAGCCTTGAAACGCAGCTCTCACGCTTATACGCACTAGAAAACTCACAGGAGAGACACCCTATGTCTGGAATCCAGGTGGTGCAGCCTTTACCCAGAGCTCCCGCTTTTATAAACGCCAGAGAATTCATACCGAGTAGAAACCCTGTGTCTCTAATCAATGATATTGAGCCTTCAGCCAGAAATTATCCCTTTTAACTCACCAGGAAAGTCATGTGGAGAGAAACCCGGAGCCTGTAATCATGGTGGAAGAGCCTTCAGGTGGAGCTCCAGCCTCAGGATACACAGAGAGCTCAGAGTGGGCTGCATCCCTGACACAGTAGAGAAGACAGCCCAAGGTTTACTACAAGGAGAGCCCTCTTGGGGTACACCATCTAATCACTGCTGTAGAAGAAATCGGATGAAATGAATGCTCGAGTTCCATTAGACCTGGACTCATGAGACATGACAGGGCTCACACTGAAAAAGTAGTCTCAGTGTCATGAAGGAAGGACATTCTTCAGTGGTTCCATATTCCTGACTGAACAAGAAAGGGCTCACGCTGAGGAGATGCCCATTCTAAAGATGATGTGGAAAATCTTTCACTTGCTATTCACATCAGAAAACTCTTACTGGGAAAATAGTCTATAAAGAATGTGTTAGCATGCAAGTGAGTCAATAATTAAGTCCTTCAGCCCTTGTCTTCTTTTTAAATATACAATATCAATATGTTGAGAGTGAAGGGTTTTGAGAAGTGCTGAAAGCCATACTCAGCGTCAAGTAAGGAGAAACGAAGCCAACCTGCTTCAGTAGATCAGTATTTGCAAATATATAAGCACTACTGAGTGAGTATGTGTCCTTCAAAATGATGAAATATTGTGGTGAGTAAGCGTGGGCCCGTTTTCTGTTAATACTCTGTCACTGTTGATCAATTAGATACATTCTTTCTTTATAACATTATAATCATAATTACACAGACTGGGATCAATCGGAAAACAACGATGAATGTTAACAGAAAATGTAAAATATAGTATGATACGTCTTTACCCTTCCATGAGCGTCCAAATATTTGTATACACGTTCGGGATGAACGGCTTCAAGGATAAATACACACATACTTTGTGATTAACCTCTGCTGCTTCAATTAATTCTATTACTTAACTTTCATTTACTATTTCCCATATGACTTTTTAAAAACATATACATTAATTATATTTAAAGAAAGGTGAGTAATTGTGGGTTCATGGACAGGAAGAACTCAAGAATTCAGAGTCAGAGGTGGTTTAATCCCTACTTAGCATTTTGTAGCCCAGGGTTTCTATTTTTTTTTTTTTTTTGTCCAAGAAGAACAGATAGATATCTTCAGGACTGAGAAGGTGAAAGATCTTTGCAGACATAAAAAGAGTTCTACTCTAAGAATGTATTAGAACGATAAGGGGTGGCATATACTACATCATAGAAACACAAAGGAGATCCCGCAGAGAGCCATTGGTGAGTCTACCTTTAAAGCTTTACTCTTTGATGTCGAAAAATGGTACTAAAAAATGTTCCGGGAGAAAGATCACCATAGAGACAGTGTCTATTTTGTCAGTTAAACCTTCAAGAAGGCTAGCTAGAGAGAGCGCACAGGCCGCATGATGAGTTCTGGCCCCTTTTCCGTTCCCTTTCTTTTTCTTTGCTGGCCAAAACATTCGTTGTACCCCTGGGGCCCATTGAAGTCTAATGGGTTGAGAAATGGTATTCTAGGGCCTATAAAGGCCATCACGGGGACTTTCCTAGCATTCTAGAGGTTAAGACCTCACCTTCCAATGCAGGGAGGGCGGGTTCAATCCCTGGTCGGGGAGCTAAGATCTCACATGGCTTGCAACCAAAACACCAAAACATAAAACAGTAACAATATTGTAACAAATTCAATAAAAGTCTTTTAACATGGTCCACATCCAAAAAAAAAAAAATCTTAAAAATATATGTTTTTAAACCCATGACGTTAGCTGCAACATTACTGTGTGTACGTGCATCTGAGTGCACACACACACCCCCCCAGGCAAGGGAGGGACACTGTAACAACTATCTGATCATAAAGGGAAAATACGATTCAGGAATTATTAGCATAAAGGATTCATGCAGGAGAAACATAAGCTAAATCACCTTGTTCATTCATTTCTAAATTTTTCTATTGTGAAATATTTAATGAGAACTTCCAACATTTCAGAACCTGGACTGTTATGTTGATTCAACTGTAAATAACACAATGCCTTTCTCTTCATAGAACTCTATATTCTAAGGCAGGTAATAAGAATAAATTGCAAAATAATATTTCTGACATTAAGAAAAAAAGACACGTTCATACATTGTATAGTTACCAAATGCCACTACTAGTCTACAATAGAAAGTTGGCTGTACCTAAAATAAAATTGACATTTAAAGCAGTCTCAGTTCTGGAATTTTGAAAAGTAATATATTTTTAGAAAGACTGGTTAGTAAAAGTATTTTCCAAAGCTCTCAATTTTGGAAAACTTTGTCTGCATGAATTGGGGAGAGCAAAGCGAGATTTCCTGTCTTAAGATGAAGCTTTGCTCTTCTCTATATTGCAAAATAAGTACTTTAAAATTTGTTAGCATTCAAGCCTATATGTTTGAAAATTAGTAACGACTGTTCTTTTTTTTCCTGTACGCGGGCCTCTCACTGTTGTGGCCTCTCCCGTTGCGGAGCACAGGCCCCAGACGCGCAGGCTCGGCGGCCATGGCTCACGGGCCCAGCTGCTCCACGGCATGGGGGATCCTCCCGGACCGGGGCACGAACCCGTGTCCCCTGCATCGGCAGGCAGACTCTCAACCACTGCGCCACCAGGGAAGCCCAGTAACGATTTTTATAAGGATAAAAATTCCAGTGTACGTGCCTGTTAAAACTCCTTCCATCATCGATTTTATTCAAAATTCAAGGGGTTACCCCTTTAAAGGATAACAGACAAGAGGGTTGCTATCTTGCTCTTTATATTGGGCTCTTGATTTCTTTCTAATTTTTTTTTTTGAGAACCCAAAGCAACCCAAAAGAACACATTTACCATAAAATCCAGAATTTTCCGGTGTGTTCTTTAGTGTATATAGTCCCCATGCGATTATATACACTATTGGTACATTCGAAATTCAATATATTCCTAAATACAACATCAAAATCTAAAAATGCACTTACTTATATGTTTCATGATGCAATACTGCCCTTTTAAGAAAGAAATGGCTTACCAGATGCAAGAATACCTGCAAGTTGCATAGTATGTTTTTATAGTAATTCTTACAGTAGTGTCGATTTATTGTAAATCTTAAGGTTTCTTTTTTCACTACTGTTCACATTGTAGTGACTCTCACAACCAAAAGAGCCTCAATTCATGACATTTTCCCCTCGCCCCAATACCGAAATCTGCCCATCTGGTCGACCTTGCCGCCGCACACGCCAAGTGACGTGCAACTGGTGTGAACTTCCACGGGAAGTATTCAGAGGGCACACGAGCGAAGGCGCACCGCCACGCCGCTGACACCCGTCCTCGAAACAGGACACCATCGTTCCCATTTCTTGCTCTGGGGGGGTCCTGCCCTCCGCACGCGCGTCTCTAGGCCGTTCACTGTCTGCAGAGCTTCTTCAGTGAAGCTACTGACGACCGCGCCCTTGCAGGACCGCGGCCAGGCTCGTGTCTCCTCACGACTATCACGTGTGCCCCGGGCGTTCCCTGTTTCCCAAAGAGAAACGTCTACGACTTAGGACCACCGAAGCCTAGGAGGAACTGCCGCCCCTCCACGAGCGCCCTACACGCTTGCCCTCGACACACCTCGGTGAGCGGACCTGAACAGGTTCGAAACGCAAGCGCCACGCTGACGAGGCTACCAGGAAGTTGGGACGGGAGCTCCCTGCATAGACGCCCGTTTAACCTGCCGGGTGGATGCGGTCTGTTGACAGGCATCCCATGCCCCTGCCTCGGTGCAAGTTCCGCCCCCGTGACCGCCTCGCCTGGGACCCGGAGCAACTGAAGTGGCCCCTGTTGCGCAGCCAGACCGCCACGACTGCACCGGCATGACCCGGGCCCCCAAGGCGGCGAGGACGCACCGACGCATCGTGACACACGGAGTACGACGTCGGGCACGGACATCCTCTCCTGGTCACGCGTAGCAGGACGTGTGTGTGGGGGGCGGGGGTTGTCTCCGCGGGCCAAGGGACACCAGGGAGTGCTGGTCGACCGGCGCAGACCTCCCCCTAAGCCTCCCAAGGAGCTCAGCGGCGGCCCCACAACACACGGCGCTCCACATTCAATCTCCGGTGAGAGCAGGCCTCGCCCACCGCTCCGCACCAGCGGGACGGTCGCCGCCAGCGTCGCCGGCCTCCCGGAACTCTGGCCCGCGCCTGGCGGGCGAATCACATCCCTCGCCAAGTTCGCCAAAGCTCAGGAGGGAAGGGACACTATAAAAGCGGCCGCCAGGTGGCTCCCGACAACGGGCTTGAACGTCAGCGGGATGGATTCTGATCGCTGGCCGGCGACGGAGCAGCTCCGACCGCCCAAAGGCTCGCGTTCGTCTCCGTGCGTCCGCCGAAGGAGCTACCTGCCAGTTCGCCTCGGCATGGCACGACGCGACCCCAGCAGCGGACGGGGCTGGGAAGATGTGCGCAGGAGGCTGACGCGAAGGAGATGCGCTCCTCACGGTAATGTAGAGAATTCTGCAGTCAGAAGCCTGACTCTGAAGACTTGGGTTGCCTTAGTGCCCAGCCTCTTACCTCCGGATCAGGAGACCATAGCAATTCACTTGCTTTCTCCAATTCTCTCTGCCCACCCTACACCCGTGCAGCTCTTCTCTCCATGAGCCTAGAGCTGCTTTCCCAAGCAAGACAACCCCATGCCATTGCAGGTAGGAGCCAAGGAGACAACTGAACATTTGCATCTGGACCTATTAGAGAAATTTTATGTATGCAACGCAGGAAGATACAAGACTGAGAGGGTCTTAGAACTTTAGCACCACATGGCCGTAGCTTTCATGCAACAGTGACGCACACTCGGCAAGTCCAGGGGTGTCAGGAAAAAGAAACAAACACACGTGTGCGCACACACACACGCACACACACACACACACACACACATCCCCGGGTCTAATAGGCACACTTCCCAGGGCTGCCAATGGTGGGATCAGAAAGCCCATTGTTCCCACTTCTGGGGTTCCCTGGGCTAGAACCCCAGCTCATTCAGGCAGGTCCTGGTTGTTTTACTGATGTCTCTGCGTGGGAGTGAGGTCCTGGAGCTCTCCAGACTGTCATTTGCTGTCCAGCGCTCGACATTTGGTTCTGTGTACTATGGCCCTTCTCCTCCATACACAGTCACAATTAAGAAAATAAGAATCTGCAGACATTGCATTCAACTTCCTAATTTGAATGAAGGTTAAGAACACAAAGGAAAACACTTATGTGAATAACTTTGCTAAGGAACTTACGTTTATCTTTTGGAAGCTGTCAAAATGTTTAGGAGTAGTCTGTAAAAAGTTAAGCTTTTTAAATTAGGAAAAATAAATGATTCTTTATTGCCCTCTCTCACCAAACCCCCGCTCACCACAGCACCTATGACACAGGACTCACCTGATGAAACGCCTGCTCCCCACAGATTTCTGTTCTGAGTCATTCTCTAGCCCCTGTGTTCACCGCATTCCTAAGTCCACCGCAGCCAGTAGCATGATGAAGGAGGCCACGGAGCCCAAGGGACGACCTTTAAAAGAAGAGAAGGAAAATACCTCTCCCGTCTTCTGTGAGGTCACAGCCTTAATGGAGGCTGGAAGAAGTGAACGTAAATGTCGGGAAAGAGAGTGTTTCTACATTGGTCCCTGACCTGCTGTATCCTTAACAGGGTGGTGCACGTAACTGGAGTTACTATTTCCTGGGTGCACTTAGAAGATCCGGACCCAAAGTAGAAACCTGACCATTTGGCAAAAGACGGATCAATTCAGGAATCAAACTAAGTTTTTTTTGTTTTTTTGGTTTTTTTTTTCTCACCTGTTGTTTCATTATCAGGAACTCTGCCACCACCTGCCCTCCCCTGCATCCTTGGGCAGGGCCAATCCGAAAATCAAGCAGATAAATCTGAGGAAAGAGAAAGCAGCCATGAGAAGCCAGGCTTTCAAACTATTGTTAGATCCACCAGACGTGAATCGCCAACCACCCAGCTGGGGGTGACCCCTGCCAGCTTACCCACAGGCATGCGCAGACAGAAGGAACGATTTTTCCTCCCATGGTCAAGAGCAAGGCTGCATTGGCTCCTCGGCATGTAGGGAGTACAGAATATCTCCATTTGGCAGGAAACAATGCAAATGATCGGGTGCTACACTTTGATTCGACTTACTGTTCACAGTTACTGTTTTATTAAGATTCAGTTCCTAGGGTTCACATTAATTCCCAGGTAACCCTTACCATGGTCTCCTGGAGAGTCTTGTCTCCACAGCAAGGACACCTCTTCCAAAGTTCTTATTTAATAATTCTTGGTGAAAGGAACCGTCATTTGTTCAACAACACCCATTCCAGGTCTTTAGCGCCCCACCTTCCCTGTTGCCCCCCGCCCCCACCGCTGCCCCGGATGCAATTGTCCTCAGTCACCTTGGTTCCTCCCCACGTGGGAATCAGCAACATCAGAGCCTCCACCCTAGCTCTGCCCTCCATGGCCTTGGACCTGTGGCCAGGAGATTTTCTATCCATTTAATCTGAGGACCCATGTCATTTGACATTACATGTCAAACTCTGACCTGAGCGTCAATGAAAATGTAATTGATTAAACAGAGCTCATGGATATGGTGTTGGAAACATAAAGAAGACCTAAAACTTAATCAGAAGGCTATGACCAGTGAGGGTTTACCAGACAGAAAATCTGTGGGAATTCAGCAAAGTAACATTACCTGTGAAAGTAACGAGTATGCGGAGATTTTGAATGAAGACCATCACGGAGGGCGCCGCCTAGAATTCACATGTAGGGAAATGACTGAATGAGTATGATGTGAGTAATCTTTAACAGCCTCTCTTTCCTTGTCAACAGCAGGGATTTCATGCTGGAGAAGAGCTCACAGAATGCCATGGATATGAGGACATTTCGCATACAGCAACCTTAACTCCACGTGTGTTGCACTTTCAGCCCGAATGCGAGAGACTTAAGCTAATTATACTAGAGGGAAATCATGCAGAACTCAGAATGTGGAAGGCATTTAGTCACCCTCCAACCTTAGACAACATGAGAGAGTGCACCCTGGAGTGACTCTTGCAAATGTCCTGAACGTGTGAAAATATTCGGCTGAAGCCTCGCATGTATACACCAACGGCTCGCACTGGAGGAGACGAACCTTATAAAGGTACTGCAGCCAGAGAGCTGACACTTATTCACACCAGTAAACTCAAACGGGGGAGAAGCCCTATGCTTGGAATGACTGTGGAGGAGCTTTCGGTGACCATGCAACCCTTCAATGTCATGAGCACAGTCACACAGGAGAGAAACCACAATGAATATCATTTATGTGAGAAAGCACTTAGTCGAAGCCATAACCTTAGTCATGGGTGAGAATTCACACTGATGAGAAACCCTACAAAGGCAATGAGTGTGGAAAAGCCTTGAAACGCAGCTCTCACGCTTATACGCACTAGAAAACTCACAGGAGAGACACCCTATGTCTGGAATCCAGGTGGTGCAGCCTTTACCCAGAGCTCCCGCTTTTATAAACGCCAGAGAATTCATACCGAGTAGAAACCCTGTGTCTCTAATCAATGATATTGAGCCTTCAGCCAGAAATTATCCCTTTTAACTCACCAGGAAAGTCATGTGGAGAGAAACCCGGAGCCTGTAATCATGGTGGAAGAGCCTTCAGGTGGAGCTCCAGCCTCAGGATACACAGAGAGCTCAGAGTGGGCTGCATCCCTGACACAGTAGAGAAGACAGCCCAAGGTTTACTACAAGGAGAGCCCTCTTGGGGTACACCATCTAATCACTGCTGTAGAAGAAATCGGATGAAATGAATGCTCGAGTTCCATTAGACCTGGACTCATGAGACATGACAGGGCTCACACTGAAAAAGTAGTCTCAGTGTCATGAAGGAAGGACATTCTTCAGTGGTTCCATATTCCTGACTGAACAAGAAAGGGCTCACGCTGAGGAGATGCCCATTCTAAAGATGATGTGGAAAATCTTTCACTTGCTATTCACATCAGAAAACTCTTACTGGGAAAATAGTCTATAAAGAATGTGTTAGCATGCAAGTGAGTCAATAATTAAGTCCTTCAGCCCTTGTCTTCTTTTTAAATATACAATATCAATATGTTGAGAGTGAAGGGTTTTGAGAAGTGCTGAAAGCCATACTCAGCGTCAAGTAAGGAGAAACGAAGCCAACCTGCTTCAGTAGATCAGTATTTGCAAATATATAAGCACTACTGAGTGAGTATGTGTCCTTCAAAATGATGAAATATTGTGGTGAGTAAGCGTGGGCCCGTTTTCTGTTAATACTCTGTCACTGTTGATCAATTAGATACATTCTTTCTTTATAACATTATAATCATAATTACACAGACTGGGATCAATCGGAAAACAACGATGAATGTTAACAGAAAATGTAAAATATAGTATGATACGTCTTTACCCTTCCATGAGCGTCCAAATATTTGTATACACGTTCGGGATGAACGGCTTCAAGGATAAATACACACATACTTTGTGATTAACCTCTGCTGCTTCAATTAATTCTATTACTTAACTTTCATTTACTATTTCCCATATGACTTTTTAAAAACATATACATTAATTATATTTAAAGAAAGGTGAGTAATTGTGGGTTCATGGACAGGAAGAACTCAAGAATTCAGAGTCAGAGGTGGTTTAATCCCTACTTAGCATTTTGTAGCCCAGGGTTTCTATTTTTTTTTTTTTTTTTTGTCCAAGAAGAACAGATAGATATCTTCAGGACTGAGAAGGTGAAAGATCTTTGCAGACATAAAAAGAGTTCTACTCTAAGAATGTATTAGAACGATAAGGGGTGGCATATACTACATCATAGAAACACAAAGGAGGTCCCGCAGAGAGCCATTGGTGAGTCTACCTTTAAAGCTTTACTCTTTGATGTCGAAAAATGGTACTAAAACATGTTCCGGGAGAAAGATCACCATAGAGACAGTGTCTATTTTGTCAGTTAAACCTTCAAGAAGGCTAGCTAGAGAGAGCGCACAGGCCGCATGATGAGTTCTGGCCCCTTTTCCGTTCCCTTTCTTTTTCTTTGCTGGCCAAAACATTCGTTGTACCCCTGGGGCCCATTGAAGTCTAATGGGTTGAGAAATGGTATTCTAGGGCCTATAAAGGCCATCACGGGGACTTTCCTAGCATTCTAGAGGTTAAGACCTCACCTTCCAATGCAGGGAGGGCGGGTTCAATCCCTGGTCGGGGAGCTAAGATCTCACATGGCTTGCAACCAAAACACCAAAACATAAAACAGTAACAATATTGTAACAAATTCAATAAAAGTCTTTTAACATGGTCCACATCCAAAAAAAAAAAAATCTTAAAAATATATGTTTTTAAACCCATGACGTTAGCTGCAACATTACTGTGTGTACGTGCATCTGAGTGCACACACACACACCCCCAGGCAAGGGAGGGACACTGTAACAACTATCTGATCATAAAGGGAAAATACGATTCAGGAATTATTAGCATAAAGGA
Organism: Mesoplodon bidens; assembly: GCF_964165515.1. Taxonomy (NCBI): domain Eukaryota; kingdom Metazoa; phylum Chordata; class Mammalia; order Artiodactyla; family Ziphiidae; genus Mesoplodon; species Mesoplodon bidens. Next base: position 145,750 of record NW_027672561.1, on the reverse strand, counting down.
TTCATGCAGGAGAAACATAAGCTAAATCACCTTGTTCATTCATTTCTAAATTTTTCTATTGTGAAATATTTAATGAGAACTTCCAACATTTCAGAACCTGGACTGTTATGTTGATTCAACTGTAAATAACACAATGCCTTTCTCTTCATAGAACTCTATATTCTAAGGCAGGTAATAAGAATAAATTGCAAAATAATATTTCTGACATTAAGAAAAAAAGACACGTTCATACATTGTATAGTTACCAAATGCCACTACTAGTCTACAATAGAAAGTTGGCTGTACCTAAAATAAAATTGACATTTAAAGCAGTCTCAGTTCTGGAATTTTGAAAAGTAATATATTTTTAGAAAGACTGGTTAGTAAAAGTATTTTCCAAAGCTCTCAATTTTGGAAAACTTTGTCTGCATGAATTGGGGAGAGCAAAGCGAGATTTCCTGTCTTAAGATGAAGCTTTGCTCTTCTCTATATTGCAAAATAAGTACTTTAAAATTTGTTAGCATTCAAGCCTATATGTTTGAAAATTAGTAACGACTGTTCTTTTTTTTTCCTGTACGCGGGCCTCTCACTGTTGTGGCCTCTCCCGTTGCGGAGCACAGGCCCCAGACGCGCAGGCTCGGCGGCCATGGCTCACGGGCCCAGCTGCTCCACGGCATGGGGGATCCTCCCGGACCGGGGCACGAACCCGTGTCCCCTGCATCGGCAGGCAGACTCTCAACCACTGCGCCACCAGGGAAGCCGAGTAACGATTTTTATAACGATAAAAATTCCAGTGTACGTGCCTGTTAAAACTCCTTCCATCATCGATTTTATTCAAAATTCAAGGGGTTACCCCTTTAAAGGATAACAGACAAGAGGGTTGCTATCTTGCTCTTTATATTGGGCTCTTGATTTCTTTCTAATTTTTTTTTTTGAGAACCCAAAGCAACCCAAAAGAACACATTTACCATAAAATCCAGAATTTTCCGGTGTGTTCTTTAGTGTATATAGTCCCCATGCGATTATATACACTATTGGTACATTCGAAATTCAATATATTCCTAAATACAACATCAAAATCTAAAAATGCACTTACTTATATGTTTCATGATGCAATACTGCCCTTTTAAGAAAGAAATGGCTTACCAGATGCAAGAATACCTGCAAGTTGCATAGTATGTTTTTATAGAAATTCTTACAGTAGTGTCGATTTATTGTAAATCTTAAGGTTTCTTTTTTCACTACTGTTCACATTGTAGTGACTCCAACAACCAAAAGAGCCTCAATTCATGACATTTTCCCCTCGCCCCAATACCGAAATCTGCCCATCTGGTCGACCTTGCCGCCGCACACGCCAAGTGACGTGCAACTGGTGTGAACTTCCACGGGAAGTATTCAGAGGGCACACGAGCGAAGGCGCACCGCCACGCCGCTGACACCCGTCCTCGAAACAGGACACCATCGTTCCCATTTCTTGCTCTGGGGGGGTCCTGCCCTCCGCACGCGCGTCTCTAGGCCGTTCACTGTCTGCAGAGCTTCTTCAGTGAAGCTACTGACGACCGCGCCCTTGCAGGACCGCGGCCAGGCTCGTGTCTCCTCACGACTATCACGTGTGCCCCGGGCGTTCCCTGTTTCCCAAAGAGAAACGTCTACGACTTAGGACCACCGAAGCCTAGGAGGAACTGCCGCCCCTCCACGAGCGCCCTACACGCTTGCCCTCAACACACCTCGGTGAGCGGACCTGAACAGGTTCGAAACGCAAGCGCCACGCTGACGAGGCTACCAGGAAGTTGGGACGGGAGCTCCCTGCATAGACGCCCGTTTAACCTGCCGGGTGGATGCGGTCTGTTGACAGGCATCCCATGCCCCTGCCTCGGTGCAAGTTCCGCCCCCGTGACCGCCTCGCCTGGGACCCGGAGCAACTGAAGTGGCCCCTGTTGCGCAGCCAGACCGCCACGACTGCACCGGCATGACCCGGGCCCCCAAGGCGGCGAGGACGCACCGACGCATCGTGACACACGGAGTACGACGTCGGGCACGGACATCCTCTCCTGGTCACGCGTAGCAGGACGTGTGTGGGGGGGGCGGGGGTTGTCTCCGCGGGCCAAGGGACACCAGGGAGTGCTGGTCGACCGGCGCAGACCTCCCCCTAACCCTCCCAAGGAGCTCAGCGGCGGCCCCACAACACACGGCGCTCCACATTCAATCTCCGGTGAGAGCAGGCCTCGCCCACCGCTCCGCACCAGCGGGACGGTCGCCGCCAGCGTCGCCGGCCTCCCGGAACTCTGGCCCGCGCCTGGCGGGCGAATCACATCCCTCGCCAAGTTCGCCAAAGCTCAGGAGGGAAGGGACACTATAAAAGCGGCCGCCAGGTGGCTCCCGACAACGGGCTTGAACGTCAGCGGGATGGATTCTGATCGCTGGCCGGCGACGGAGCAGCTCCGACCGCCCAAAGGCTCGCGTTCGTCTCCGTGCGTCCGCCGAAGGAGCTACCTGCCAGTTCGCCTCGGCATGGCACGACGCGACCCCAGCAGCGGACGGGGCTGGGAAGATGTGCGCAGGAGGCTGACGCGAAGGAGATGCGCTCCTCACGGTAATGTAGAGAATTCTGCAGTCAGAAGCCTGACTCTGAAGACTTGGGTTGCCTTAGTGCCCAGCCTCTTACCTCCGGATCAGGAGACCATAGCAATTCACTTGCTTTCTCCAATTCTCTCTGCCCACCCTACACCCGTGCAGCTCTTCTCTCCATGAGCCTAGAGCTGCTTTCCCAAGCAAGACAACCCCATGCCATTGCAGGTAGGAGCCAAGGAGACAACTGAACATTTGCATCTGGACCTATTAGAGAAATTTTATGTATGCAACGCAGGAAGATACAAGACTGAGAGGGTCTTAGAACTTTAGCACCACATGGCCGTAGCTTTCATGCAACAGTGACGCACACTCGGCAAGTCCAGGGGTGTCAGGAAAAAGAAACAAACACACGTGTGCGCACACACACACGCACACACACACACACACACACATCCCCGGGTCTAATAGGCACACTTCCCAGGGCTGCCAATGGTGGGATCAGAAAGCCCATTGTTCCCACTTCTGGGGTTCCCTGGGCTAGAACCCCAGCTCATTCAGGCAGGTCCTGGTTGTTTTACTGATGTCTCTGCGTGGGAGTGAGGTCCTGGAGCTCTCCAGACTGTCATTTGCTGTCCAGCGCTCGACATTTGGTTCTGTGTACTATGGCCCTTCTCCTCCATACACAGTCACAATTAAGAAAATAAGAATCTGCAGACATTGCATTCAACTTCCTAATTTGAATGAAGGTTAAGAACACAAAGGAAAACACTTATGTGAATAACTTTGCTAAGGAACTTACGTTTATCTTTTGGAAGCTGTCAAAATGTTTAGGAGGAGTCTGTAAAAAGTTAAGCTTTTTAAATTAGGAAAAATAAATGATTCTTTATTGCTCTCTCTCACCAAACCCCCGCTCACCACAGCACCTATGACACAGGACTCACCTGATGAAACGCCTGCTCCCCACAGATTTCTGTTCTGAGTCATTCTCTAGCCCCTGTGTTCACCGCATTCCTAAGTCCACCGCAGCCAGTAGCATGATGAAGGAGGCCACGGAGCCCAAGGGACGACCTTTAAAAGAAGAGAAGGAAAATACCTCTCCCGTCTTCTGTGAGGTCACAGCCTTAATGGAGGCTGGAAGAAGTGAACGTAAATGTCGGGAAAGAGAGTGTTTCTACATTGGTCCCTGACCTGCTGTATCCTTAACAGGGTGGTGCACGTAACTGGAGTTACTATTTCCTGGGTGCACTTAGAAGATCCGGACCCAAAGTAGAAACCTGACCATTTGGCAAAAGACGGATCAATTCAGGAATCAAACTAAGTTTTTTTTGTTTTTTTGGTTTTTTTTTTCTCACCTGTTGTTTCATTATCAGGAACTCTGCCACCACCTGCCCTCCCCTGCATCCTTGGGCAGGGCCAATCCGAAAATCAAGCAGATAAATCTGAGGAAAGAGAAAGCAGCCATGAGAAGCCAGGCTTTCAAACTATTGTTAGATCCACCAGACGTGAATCGCCAACCACCCAGCTGGGGGTGACCCCTGCCAGCTTACCCACAGGCATGCGCAGACAGAAGGAACGATTTTTCCTCCCATGGTCAAGAGCAAGGCTGCATTGGCTCCTCGGCATGTAGGGAGTACAGAATATCTCCATTTGGCAGGAAACAATGCAAATGATCGGGTGCTACACTTTGATTCGACTTACTGTTCACAGTTACTGTTTTATTAAGATTCAGTTCCTAGGGTTCACATTAATTCCCAGGTAACCCTTACCATGGTCTCCTGGAGAGTCTTGTCTCCACAGCAAGGACACCTCTTCCAAAGTTCTTATTTAATAATTCTTGGTGAAAGGAACCGTCATTTGTTCAACAACACCCATTCCAGGTCTTTAGCGCCCCACCTTCCCTGTTGCCCCCCGCCCCCACCGCTGCCCCGGATGCAATTGTCCTCAGTCACCTTGGTTCCTCCCCACGTGGGAATCAGCAACATCAGAGCCTCCACCCTAGCTCTGCCCTCCATGGCCTTGGACCTGTGGCCAGGAGATTTTCTATCCATTTAATCTGAGGACCCATGTCATTTGACATTACATGTCAAACTCTGACCTGAGCGTCAATGAAAATGTAATTGATTAAACAGAGCTCATGGATATGGTGTTGGAAACATAAAGAAGACCTAAAACTTAATCAGAAGGCTATGACCAGTGAGGGTTTACCAGACAGAAAATCTGTGGGAATTCAGCAAAGTAACATTACCTGTGAAAGTAACGAGTATGCGGAGATTTTGAATGAAGACCATCACGGAGGGCGCCGCCTAGAATTCACATGTAGGGAAATGACTGAATGAGTATGATGTGAGTAATCTTTAACAGCCTCTCTTTCCTTGTCAACAGCAGGGATTTCATGCTGGAGAAGAGCTCACAGAATGCCATGGATATGAGGACATTTCGCATACAGCAACCTTAACTCCACGTGTGTTGCACTTTCAGCCCGAATGCGAGAGACTTAAGCTAATTATACTAGAGGGAAATCATGCAGAACTCAGAATGTGGAAGGCATTTAGTCACCCTCCAACCTTAGACAACATGAGAGAGTGCACCCTGGAGTGACTCTTGCAAATGTCCTGAACGTGTGAAAATATTCGGCTGAAGCCTCGCATGTATACACCAACGGCTCGCACTGGAGGAGACGAACCTTATAAAGGTACTGCAGCCAGAGAGCTGACACTTATTCACACCAGTAAACTCAAACGGGGGAGAAGCCCTATGCTTGGAATGACTGTGGAGGAGCTTTCGGTGACCATGCAACCCTTCAATGTCATGAGCACAGTCACACAGGAGAGAAACCACAATGAATATCATTTATGTGAGAAAGCACTTAGTCGAAGCCATAACCTTAGTCATGGGTGAGAATTCACACTGATGAGAAACCCTACAAAGGCAATGAGTGTGGAAAAGCCTTGAAACGCAGCTCTCACGCTTATACGCACTAGAAAACTCACAGGAGAGACACCCTATGTCTGGAATCCAGGTGGTGCAGCCTTTACCCAGAGCTCCCGCTTTTATAAACGCCAGAGAATTCATACCGAGTAGAAACCCTGTGTCTCTAATCAATGATATTGAGCCTTCAGCCAGAAATTATCCCTTTTAACTCACCAGGAAAGTCATGTGGAGAGAAACCCGGAGCCTGTAATCATGGTGGAAGAGCCTTCAGGTGGAGCTCCAGCCTCAGGATACACAGAGAGCTCAGAGTGGGCTGCATCCCTGACACAGTAGAGAAGACAGCCCAAGGTTTACTACAAGGAGAGCCCTCTTGGGGTACACCATCTAATCACTGCTGTAGAAGAAATCGGATGAAATGAATGCTCGAGTTCCATTAGACCTGGACTCATGAGACATGACAGGGCTCACACTGAAAAAGTAGTCTCAGTGTCATGAAGGAAGGACATTCTTCAGTGGTTCCATATTCCTGACTGAACAAGAAAGGGCTCACGCTGAGGAGATGCCCATTCTAAAGATGATGTGGAAAATCTTTCACTTGCTATTCACATCAGAAAACTCTTACTGGGAAAATAGTCTATAAAGAATGTGTTAGCATGCAAGTGAGTCAATAATTAAGTCCTTCAGCCCTTGTCTTCTTTTTAAATATACAATATCAATATGTTGAGAGTGAAGGGTTTTGAGAAGTGCTGAAAGCCATACTCAGCGTCAAGTAAGGAGAAACGAAGCCAACCTGCTTCAGTAGATCAGTATTTGCAAATATATAAGCACTACTGAGTGAGTATGTGTCCTTCAAAATGATGAAATATTGTGGTGAGTAAGCGTGGGCCCGTTTTCTGTTAATACTCTGTCACTGTTGATCAATTAGATACATTCTTTCTTTATAACATTATAATCATAATTACACAGACTGGGATCAATCGGAAAACAACGATGAATGTTAACAGAAAATGTAAAATATAGTATGATACGTCTTTACCCTTCCATGAGCGTCCAAATATTTGTATACACGTTCGGGATGAACGGCTTCAAGGATAAATACACACATACTTTGTGATTAACCTCTGCTGCTTCAATTAATTCTATTACTTAACTTTCATTTACTATTTCCCATATGACTTTTTAAAAACATATACATTAATTATATTTAAAGAAAGGTGAGTAATTGTGGGTTCATGGACAGGAAGAACTCAAGAATTCAGAGTCAGAGGTGGTTTAATCCCTACTTAGCATTTTGTAGCCCAGGGTTTCTATTTTTTTTTTTTTTTTTTGTCCAAGAAGAACAGATAGATATCTTCAGGACTGAGAAGGTGAAAGATCTTTGCAGACATAAAAAGAGTTCTACTCTAAGAATGTATTAGAACGATAAGGGGTGGCATATACTACATCATAGAAACACAAAGGAGGTCCCGCAGAGAGCCATTGGTGAGTCTACCTTTAAAGCTTTACTCTTTGATGTCGAAAAATGGTACTAAAACATGTTCCGGGAGAAAGATCACCATAGAGACAGTGTCTATTTTGTCAGTTAAACCTTCAAGAAGGCTAGCTAGAGAGAGCGCACAGGCCGCATGATGAGTTCTGGCCCCTTTTCCGTTCCCTTTCTTTTTCTTTGCTGGCCAAAACATTCGTTGTACCCCTGGGGCCCATTGAAGTCTAATGGGTTGAGAAATGGTATTCTAGGGCCTATAAAGGCCATCACGGGGACTTTCCTAGCATTCTAGAGGTTAAGACCTCACCTTCCAATGCAGGGAGGGCGGGTTCAATCCCTGGTCGGGGAGCTAAGATCTCACATGGCTTGCAACCAAAACACCAAAACATAAAACAGTAACAATATTGTAACAAATTCAATAAAAGTCTTTTAACATGGTCCACATCCAAAAAAAAAAAAATCTTAAAAATATATGTTTTTAAACCCATGACGTTAGCTGCAACATTACTGTGTGTACGTGCATCTGAGTGCACACACACACACCCCCAGGCAAGGGAGGGACACTGTAACAACTATCTGATCATAAAGGGAAAATACGATTCAGGAATTATTAGCATAAAGGATTCATGCAGGAGAAACATAAGCTAAATCACCTTGTTCATTCATTTCTAAATTTTTCTATTGTGAAATATTTAATGAGAACTTCCAACATTTCAGAACCTGGACTGTTATGTTGATTCAACTGTAAATAACACAATGCCTTTCTCTTCATAGAACTCTATATTCTAAGGCAGGTAATAAGAATAAATTGCAAAATAATATTTCTGACATTAAGAAAAAAAGACACGTTCATACATTGTATAGTTACCAAATGCCACTACTAGTCTACAATAGAAAGTTGGCTGTACCTAAAATAAAATTGACATTTAAAGCAGTCTCAGTTCTGGAATTTTGAAAAGTAATATATTTTTAGAAAGACTGGTTAGTAAAAGTATTTTCCAAAGCTCTCAATTTTGGAAAACTTTGTCTGCATGAATTGGGGAGAGCAAAGCGAGATTTCCTGTCTTAAGATGAAGCTTTGCTCTTCTCTATATTGCAAAATAAGTACTTTAAAATTTGTTAGCATTCAAGCCTATATGTTTGAAAATTAGTAACGACTGTTCTTTTTTTTTCCTGTACGCGGGCCTCTCACTGTTGTGGCCTCTCCCGTTGCGGAGCACAGGCCCCAGACGCGCAGGCTCGGCGGCCATGGCTCACGGGCCCAGCTGCTCCACGGCATGGGGGATCCTCCCGGACCGGGGCACGAACCCGTGTCCCCTGCATCGGCAGGCAGACTCTCAACCACTGCGCCACCAGGGAAGCCGAGTAACGATTTTTATAACGATAAAAATTCCAGTGTACGTGCCTGTTAAAACTCCTTCCATCATCGATTTTATTCAAAATTCAAGGGGTTACCCCTTTAAAGGATAACAGACAAGAGGGTTGCTATCTTGCTCTTTATATTGGGCTCTTGATTTCTTTCTAATTTTTTTTTTTGAGAACCCAAAGCAACCCAAAAGAACACATTTACCATAAAATCCAGAATTTTCCGGTGTGTTCTTTAGTGTATATAGTCCCCATGCGATTATATACACTATTGGTACATTCGAAATTCAATATATTCCTAAATACAACATCAAAATCTAAAAATGCACTTACTTATATGTTTCATGATGCAATACTGCCCTTTTAAGAAAGAAATGGCTTACCAGATGCAAGAATACCTGCAAGTTGCATAGTATGTTTTTATAGAAATTCTTACAGTAGTGTCGATTTATTGTAAATCTTAAGGTTTCTTTTTTCACTACTGTTCACATTGTAGTGACTCCAACAACCAAAAGAGCCTCAATTCATGACATTTTCCCCTCGCCCCAATACCGAAATCTGCCCATCTGGTCGACCTTGCCGCCGCACACGCCAAGTGACGTGCAACTGGTGTGAACTTCCACGGGAAGTATTCAGAGGGCACACGAGCGAAGGCGCACCGCCACGCCGCTGACACCCGTCCTCGAAACAGGACACCATCGTTCCCATTTCTTGCTCTGGGGGGGTCCTGCCCTCCGCACGCGCGTCTCTAGGCCGTTCACTGTCTGCAGAGCTTCTTCAGTGAAGCTACTGACGACCGCGCCCTTGCAGGACCGCGGCCAGGCTCGTGTCTCCTCACGACTATCACGTGTGCCCCGGGCGTTCCCTGTTTCCCAAAGAGAAACGTCTACGACTTAGGACCACCGAAGCCTAGGAGGAACTGCCGCCCCTCCACGAGCGCCCTACACGCTTGCCCTCAACACACCTCGGTGAGCGGACCTGAACAGGTTCGAAACGCAAGCGCCACGCTGACGAGGCTACCAGGAAGTTGGGACGGGAGCTCCCTGCATAGACGCCCGTTTAACCTGCCGGGTGGATGCGGTCTGTTGACAGGCATCCCATGCCCCTGCCTCGGTGCAAGTTCCGCCCCCGTGACCGCCTCGCCTGGGACCCGGAGCAACTGAAGTGGCCCCTGTTGCGCAGCCAGACCGCCACGACTGCACCGGCATGACCCGGGCCCCCAAGGCGGCGAGGACGCACCGACGCATCGTGACACACGGAGTACGACGTCGGGCACGGACATCCTCTCCTGGTCACGCGTAGCAGGACGTGTGTGGGGGGGGCGGGGGTTGTCTCCGCGGGCCAAGGGACACCAGGGAGTGCTGGTCGACCGGCGCAGACCTCCCCCTAACCCTCCCAAGGAGCTCAGCGGCGGCCCCACAACACACGGCGCTCCACATTCAATCTCCGGTGAGAGCAGGCCTCGCCCACCGCTCCGCACCAGCGGGACGGTCGCCGCCAGCGTCGCCGGCCTCCCGGAACTCTGGCCCGCGCCTGGCGGGCGAATCACATCCCTCGCCAAGTTCGCCAAAGCTCAGGAGGGAAGGGACACTATAAAAGCGGCCGCCAGGTGGCTCCCGACAACGGGCTTGAACGTCAGCGGGATGGATTCTGATCGCTGGCCAGCGACGGAGCAGCTCCGACCGCCCAAAGGCTCGCGTTCGTCTCCGTGCGTCCGCCGAAGGAGCTACCTGCCAGTTCGCCTCGGCATGGCACGACGCGACCCCAGCAGCGGACGGGGCTGGGAAGATGTGCGCAGGAGGCTGACGCGAAGGAGATGCGCTCCTCACGGTAATGTAGAGAATTCTGCAGTCAGAAGCCTGACTCTGAAGACTTGGGTTGCCTTAGTGCCCAGCCTCTTACCTCCGGATCAGGAGACCATAGCAATTCACTTGCTTTCTCCAATTCTCTCTGCCCACCCTACACCCGTGCAGCTCTTCTCTCCATGAGCCTAGAGCTGCTTTCCCAAGCAAGACAACCCCATGCCATTGCAGGTAGGAGCCAAGGAGACAACTGAACATTTGCATCTGGACCTATTAGAGAAATTTTATGTATGCAACGCAGGAAGATACAAGACTGAGAGGGTCTTAGAACTTTAGCACCACATGGCCGTAGCTTTCATGCAACAGTGACGCACACTCGGCAAGTCCAGGGGTGTCAGGAAAAAGAAACAAACACACGTGTGCGCACACACACACGCACACACACACACACACACACACACATCCCCGGGTCTAATAGGCACACTTCCCAGGGCTGCCAATGGTGGGATCAGAAAGCCCATTGTTCCCACTTCTGGGGTTCCCTGGGCTAGAACCCCAGCTCATTCAGGCAGGTCCTGGTTGTTTTACTGATGTCTCTGCGTGGGAGTGAGGTCCTGGAGCTCTCCAGACTGTCATTTGCTGTCCAGCGCTCGACATTTGGTTCTGTGTACTATGGCCCTTCTCCTCCATACACAGTCACAATTAAGAAAATAAGAATCTGCAGACATTGCATTCAACTTCCTAATTTGAATGAAGGTTAAGAACACAAAGGAAAACACTTATGTGAATAACTTTGCTAAGGAACTTACGTTTATCTTTTGGAAGCTGTCAAAATGTTTAGGAGTAGTCTGTAAAAAGTTAAGCTTTTTAAATTAGGAAAAATAAATGATTCTTTATTGCCCTCTCTCACCAAACCCCCGCTCACCACAGCACCTATGACACAGGACTCACCTGATGAAACGCCTGCTCCCCACAGATTTCTGTTCTGAGTCATTCTCTAGCCCCTGTGTTCACCGCATTCCTAAGTCCACCGCAGCCAGTAGCATGATGAAGGAGGCCACGGAGCCCAAGGGACGACCTTTAAAAGAAGAGAAGGAAAATACCTCTCCCGTCTTCTGTGAGGTCACAGCCTTAATGGAGGCTGGAAGAAGTGAACGTAAATGTCGGGAAAGAGAGTGTTTCTACATTGGTCCCTGACCTGCTGTATCCTTAACAGGGTGGTGCACGTAACTGGAGTTACTATTTCCTGGGTGCACTTAGAAGATCCGGACCCAAAGTAGAAACCTGACCATTTGGCAAAAGACGGATCAATTCAGGAATCAAACTAAGTTTTTTTTGTTTTTTTGGTTTTTTTTTTCTCACCTGTTGTTTCATTATCAGGAACTCTGCCACCACCTGCCCTCCCCTGCATCCTTGGGCAGGGCCAATCCGAAAATCAAGCAGATAAATCTGAGGAAAGAGAAAGCAGCCATGAGAAGCCAGGCTTTCAAACTATTGTTAGATCCACCAGACGTGAATCGCCAACCACCCAGCTGGGGGTGACCCCTGCCAGCTTACCCACAGGCATGCGCAGACAGAAGGAACGATTTTTCCTCCCATGGTCAAGAGCAAGGCTGCATTGGCTCCTCGGCATGTAGGGAGTACAGAATATCTCCATTTGGCAGGAAACAATGCAAATGATCGGGTGCTACACTTTGATTCGACTTACTGTTCACAGTTACTGGTTTATTAAGATTCAGTTCCTAGGGTTCACATTAATTCCCAGGTAACCCTTACCATGGTCTCCTGGAGAGTCTTGTCTCCACAGCAAGGACACCTCTTCCAAAGTTCTTATTTAATAATTCTTGGTGAAAGGAACCGTCATTTGTTCAACAACACCCATTCCAGGTCTTTAGCGCCCCACCTTCCCTGTTGCCCCCCGCCCCCACCGCTGCCCCGGATGCAATTGTCCTCAGTCACCTTGGTTCCTCCCCACGTGGGAATCAGCAACATCAGAGCCTCCACCCTAGCTCTGCCCTCCATGGCCTTGGACCTGTGGCCAGGAGATTTTCTATCCATTTAATCTGAGGACCCATGTCATTTGACATTACATGTCAAACTCTGACCTGAGCGTCAATGAAAATGTAATTGATTAAACAGAGCTCATGGATATGGTGTTGGAAACATAAAGAAGACCTAAAACTTAATCAGAAGGCTATGACCAGTGAGGGTTTACCAGACAGAAAATCTGTGGGAATTCAGCAAAGTAACATTACCTGTGAAAGTAACGAGTATGCGGAGATTTTGAATGAAGACCATCACGGAGGGCGCCGCCTAGAATTCACATGTAGGGAAATGACTGAATGAGTATGATGTGAGTAATCTTTAACAGCCTCTCTTTCCTTGTCAACAGCAGGGATTTCATGCTGGAGAAGAGCTCACAGAATGCCATGGATATGAGGACATTTCGCATACAGCAACCTTAACTCCACGTGTGTTGCACTTTCAGCCCGAATGCGAGAGACTTAAGCTAATTATACTAGAGGGAAATCATGCAGAACTCAGAATGTGGAAGGCATTTAGTCACCCTCCAACCTTAGACAACATGAGAGAGTGCACCCTGGAGTGACTCTTGCAAATGTCCTGAACGTGTGAAAATATTCGGCTGAAGCCTCGCATGTATACACCAACGGCTCGCACTGGAGGAGACGAACCTTATAAAGGTACTGCAGCCAGAGAGCTGACACTTATTCACACCAGTAAACTCAAACGGGGGAGAAGCCCTATGCTTGGAATGACTGTGGAGGAGCTTTCGGTGACCATGCAACCCTTCAATGTCATGAGCACAGTCACACAGGAGAGAAACCACAATGAATATCATTTATGTGAGAAAGCACTTAGTCGAAGCCATAACCTTAGTCATGGGTGAGAATTCACACTGATGAGAAACCCTACAAAGGCAATGAGTGTGGAAAAGCCTTGAAACGCAGCTCTCACGCTTATACGCACTAGAAAACTCACAGGAGAGACACCCTATGTCTGGAATCCAGGTGGTGCAGCCTTTACCCAGAGCTCCCGCTTTTATAAACGCCAGAGAATTCATACCGAGTAGAAACCCTGTGTCTCTAATCAATGATATTGAGCCTTCAGCCAGAAATTATCCCTTTTAACTCACCAGGAAAGTCATGTGGAGAGAAACCCGGAGCCTGTAATCATGGTGGAAGAGCCTTCAGGTGGAGCTCCAGCCTCAGGATACACAGAGAGCTCAGAGTGGGCTGCATCCCTGACACAGTAGAGAAGACAGCCCAAGGTTTACTACAAGGAGAGCCCTCTTGGGGTACACCATCTAATCACTGCTGTAGAAGAAATCGGATGAAATGAATGCTCGAGTTCCATTAGACCTGGACTCATGAGACATGACAGGGCTCACACTGAAAAAGTAGTCTCAGTGTCATGAAGGAAGGACATTCTTCAGTGGTTCCATATTCCTGACTGAACAAGAAAGGGCTCACGCTGAGGAGATGCCCATTCTAAAGATGATGTGGAAAATCTTTCACTTGCTATTCACATCAGAAAACTCTTACTGGGAAAATAGTCTATAAAGAATGTGTTAGCATGCAAGTGAGTCAATAATTAAGTCCTTCAGCCCTTGTCTTCTTTTTAAATATACAATATCAATATGTTGAGAGTGAAGGGTTTTGAGAAGTGCTGAAAGCCATACTCAGCGTCAAGTAAGGAGAAACGAAGCCAACCTGCTTCAGTAGATCAGTATTTGCAAATATATAAGCACTACTGAGTGAGTATGTGTCCTTCAAAATGATGAAATATTGTGGTGAGTAAGCGTGGGCCCGTTTTCTGTTAATACTCTGTCACTGTTGATCAATTAGATACATTCTTTCTTTATAACATTATAATCATAATTACACAGACTGGGATCAATCGGAAAACAACGATGAATGTTAACAGAAAATGTAAAATATAGTATGATACGTCTTTACCCTTCCATGAGCGTCCAAATATTTGTATACACGTTCGGGATGAACGGCTTCAAGGATAAATACACACATACTTTGTGATTAACCTCTGCTGCTTCAATTAATTCTATTACTTAACTTTCATTTACTATTTCCCATATGACTTTTTAAAAACACATACATTAATTATATTTAAAGAAAGGTGAGTAATTGTGGGTTCATGGACAGGAAGAACTCAAGAATTCAGAGTCAGAGGTGGTTTAATCCCTACTTAGCATTTTGTAGCCCAGGGTTTCTATTTTTTTTTTTTTTTTTTTTGTCCAAGAAGAACAGATAGATATCTTCAGGACTGAGAAGGTGAAAGATCTTTGCAGACATAAAAAGAGTTCTACTCTAAGAATGTATTAGAACGATAAGGGGTGGCATATACTACATCATAGAAACACAAAGGAGATCCCGCAGAGAGCCATTGGTGAGTCTACCTTTAAAGCTTTACTCTTTGATGTCGAAAAATGGTACTAAAAAATGTTCCGGGAGAAAGATCACCATAGAGACAGTGTCTATTTTGTCAGTTAAACCTTCAAGAAGGCTAGCTAGAGAGAGCGCACAGGCCGCATGATGAGTTCTGGCCCCTTTTCCGTTCCCTTTCTTTTTCTTTGCTGGCCAAAACATTCGTTGTACCCCTGGGGCCCATTGAAGTCTAATGGGTTGAGAAATGGTATTCTAGGGCCTATAAAGGCCATCACGGGGACTTTCCTAGCATTCTAGAGGTTAAGACCTCACCTTCCAATGCAGGGAGGGCGGGTTCAATCCCTGGTCGGGGAGCTAAGATCTCACATGGCTTGCAACCAAAACAGCAAAACATAAAACAGTAACAATATTGTAACAAATTCAATAAAAGTCTTTTAACATGGTCCACATCCAAAAAAAAAAAAATCTTAAAAATATATGTTTTTAAACCCATGACGTTAGCTGCAACATTACTGTGTGTACGTGCATCTGAGTGCACACACACACACCCCCAGGCAAGGGAGGGACACTGTAACAACTATCTGATCATAAAGGGAAAATACGATTCAGGAATTATTAGCATAAAGGATTCATGCAGGAGAAACATAAGCTAAATCACCTTGTTCATTCATTTCTAAATTTTTCTATTGTGAAATATTTAATGAGAACTTCCAACATTTCAGAACCTGGACTGTTATGTTGATTCAACTGTAAATAACACAATGCCTTTCTCTTCATAGAACTCTATATTCTAAGGCAGGTAATAAGAATAAATTGCAAAATAATATTTCTGACATTAAGAAAAAAAGACACGTTCATACATTGTATAGTTACCAAATGCCACTACTAGTCTACAATAGAAAGTTGGCTGTACCTAAAATAAAATTGACATTTAAAGCAGTCTCAGTTCTGGAATTTTGAAAAGTAATATATTTTTAGAAAGACTGGTTAGTAAAAGTATTTTCCAAAGCTCTCAATTTTGGAAAACTTTGTCTGCATGAATTGGGGAGAGCAAAGCGAGATTTCCTGTCTTAAGATGAAGCTTTGCTCTTCTCTATATTGCAAAATAAGTACTTTAAAATTTGTTAGCATTCAAGCCTATATGTTTGAAAATTAGTAACGACTGTTCTTTTTTTTTCCTGTACGCGGGCCTCTCACTGTTGTGGCCTCTCCCGTTGCGGAGCACAGGCCCCAGACGCGCAGGCTCGGCGGCCATGGCTCACGGGCCCAGCTGCTCCACGGCATGGGGGATCCTCCCGGACCGGGGCACGAACCCGTGTCCCCTGCATCGGCAGGCAGACTCTCAACCACTGCGCCACCAGGGAAGCCGAGTAACGATTTTTATAACGATAAAAATTCCAGTGTACGTGCCTGTTAAAACTCCTTCCATCATCGATTTTATTCAAAATTCAAGGGGTTACCCCTTTAAAGGATAACAGACAAGAGGGTTGCTATCTTGCTCTTTATATTGGGCTCTTGATTTCTTTCTAATTTTTTTTTTGAGAACCCAAAGCAACCCAAAAGAACACATTTACCATAAAATCCAGAATTTTCTGGTGTGTTCTTTAGTGTATATACTCCCCATGCGATTATATACACTATTGGTACATTCAAAATTCAATATATTCCTAAATACAACATCAAAATCTAAAAATGCACTTACTTATATGTTTCATGATGCAATACTGCCCTTTTAAGAAAGAAATGGCTTACCAGATGCAAGAATACCTGCAAGTTGCATAGTATGTTTTTATAGAAATTCTTACAGTAGTGTCGATTTATTGTAAATCTTAAGGTTTCTTTTTTCACTACTGTTCACATTGTAGTGACTCCAACAACCAAAAGAGCCTCAATTCATGACATTTTCCCCTCGCCCCAATACCGAAATCTGCCCATCTGGTCGACCTTGCCGCCGCACACGCCAAGTGACGTGCAACTGGTGTGAACTTCCACGGGAAGTATTCAGAGGGCACACGAGCGAAGGCGCACCGCCACGCCGCTGACACCCGTCCTCGAAACAGGACACCATCGTTCCCATTTCTTGCTCTGGGGGGGTCCTGCCCTCCGCACGCGCGTCTCTAGGCCGTTCACTGTCTGCAGAGCTTCTTCAGTGAAGCTACTGACGACCGCGCCCTTGCAGGACCGCGGCCAGGCTCGTGTCTCCTCACGACTATCACGTGTGCCCCGGGCGTTCCCTGTTTCCCAAAGAGAAACGTCTACGACTTAGGACCACCGAAGCCTAGGAGGAACTGCCGCCCCTCCACGAGCGCCCTACACGCTTGCCCTCAACACACCTCGGTGAGCGGACCTGAACAGGTTCGAAACGCAAGCGCCACGCTGACGAGGCTACCAGGAAGTTGGGACGGGAGCTCCCTGCATAGACGCCCGTTTAACCTGCCGGGTGGATGCGGTCTGTTGACAGGCATCCCATGCCCCTGCCTCGGTGCAAGTTCCGCCCCCGTGACCGCCTCGCCTGGGACCCGGAGCAACTGAAGTGGCCCCTGTTGCGCAGCCAGACCGCCACGACTGCACCGGCATGACCCGGGCCCCCAAGGCGGCGAGGACGCACCGACGCATCGTGACACACGGAGTACGACGTCGGGCACGGACATCCTCTCCTGGTCACGCGTAGCAGGACGTGTGTGGGGGGGGCGGGGGTTGTCTCCGCGGGCCAAGGGACACCAGGGAGTGCTGGTCGACCGGCGCAGACCTCCCCCTAACCCTCCCAAGGAGCTCAGCGGCGGCCCCACAACACACGGCGCTCCACATTCAATCTCCGGTGAGAGCAGGCCTCGCCCACCGCTCCGCACCAGCGGGACGGTCGCCGCCAGCGTCGCCGGCCTCCCGGAACTCTGGCCCGCGCCTGGCGGGCGAATCACATCCCTCGCCAAGTTCGCCAAAGCTCAGGAGGGAAGGGACACTATAAAAGCGGCCGCCAGGTGGCTCCCGACAACGGGCTTGAACGTCAGCGGGATGGATTCTGATCGCTGGCCAGCGACGGAGCAGCTCCGACCGCCCAAAGGCTCGCGTTCGTCTCCGTGCGTCCGCCGAAGGAGCTACCTGCCAGTTCGCCTCGGCATGGCACGACGCGACCCCAGCAGCGGACGGGGCTGGGAAGATGTGCGCAGGAGGCTGACGCGAAGGAGATGCGCTCCTCACGGTAATGTAGAGAATTCTGCAGTCAGAAGCCTGACTCTGAAGACTTGGGTTGCCTTAGTGCCCAGCCTCTTACCTCCGGATCAGGAGACCATAGCAATTCACTTGCTTTCTCCAATTCTCTCTGCCCACCCTACACCCGTGCAGCTCTTCTCTCCATGAGCCTAGAGCTGCTTTCCCAAGCAAGACAACCCCATGCCATTGCAGGTAGGAGCCAAGGAGACAACTGAACATTTGCATCTGGACCTATTAGAGAAATTTTATGTATGCAACGCAGGAAGATACAAGACTGAGAGGGTCTTAGAACTTTAGCACCACATGGCCGTAGCTTTCATGCAACAGTGACGCACACTCGGCAAGTCCAGGGGTGTCAGGAAAAAGAAACAAACACACGTGTGCGCACACACACACGCACACACACACACACACACACACACATCCCCGGGTCTAATAGGCACACTTCCCAGGGCTGCCAATGGTGGGATCAGAAAGCCCATTGTTCCCACTTCTGGGGTTCCCTGGGCTAGAACCCCAGCTCATTCAGGCAGGTCCTGGTTGTTTTACTGATGTCTCTGCGTGGGAGTGAGGTCCTGGAGCTCTCCAGACTGTCATTTGCTGTCCAGCGCTCGACATTTGGTTCTGTGTACTATGGCCCTTCTCCTCCATACACAGTCACAATTAAGAAAATAAGAATCTGCAGACATTGCATTCAACTTCCTAATTTGAATGAAGGTTAAGAACACAAAGGAAAACACTTATGTGAATAACTTTGCTAAGGAACTTACGTTTATCTTTTGGAAGCTGTCAAAATGTTTAGGAGTAGTCTGTAAAAAGTTAAGCTTTTTAAATTAGGAAAAATAAATGATTCTTTATTGCCCTCTCTCACCAAACCCCCGCTCACCACAGCACCTATGACACAGGACTCACCTGATGAAACGCCTGCTCCCCACAGATTTCTGTTCTGAGTCATTCTCTAGCCCCTGTGTTCACCGCATTCCTAAGTCCACCGCAGCCAGTAGCATGATGAAGGAGGCCACGGAGCCCAAGGGACGACCTTTAAAAGAAGAGAAGGAAAATACCTCTCCCGTCTTCTGTGAGGTCACAGCCTTAATGGAGGCTGGAAGAAGTGAACGTAAATGTCGGGAAAGAGAGTGTTTCTACATTGGTCCCTGACCTGCTGTATCCTTAACAGGGTGGTGCACGTAACTGGAGTTACTATTTCCTGGGTGCACTTAGAAGATCCGGACCCAAAGTAGAAACCTGACCATTTGGCAAAAGACGGATCAATTCAGGAATCAAACTAAGTTTTTTTTGTTTTTTTGGTTTTTTTTTTCTCACCTGTTGTTTCATTATCAGGAACTCTGCCACCACCTGCCCTCCCCTGCATCCTTGGGCAGGGCCAATCCGAAAATCAAGCAGATAAATCTGAGGAAAGAGAAAGCAGCCATGAGAAGCCAGGCTTTCAAACTATTGTTAGATCCACCAGACGTGAATCGCCAACCACCCAGCTGGGGGTGACCCCTGCCAGCTTACCCACAGGCATGCGCAGACAGAAGGAACGATTTTTCCTCCCATGGTCAAGAGCAAGGCTGCATTGGCTCCTCGGCATGTAGGGAGTACAGAATATCTCCATTTGGCAGGAAACAATGCAAATGATCGGGTGCTACACTTTGATTCGACTTACTGTTCACAGTTACTGGTTTATTAAGATTCAGTTCCTAGGGTTCACATTAATTCCCAGGTAACCCTTACCATGGTCTCCTGGAGAGTCTTGTCTCCACAGCAAGGACACCTCTTCCAAAGTTCTTATTTAATAATTCTTGGTGAAAGGAACCGTCATTTGTTCAACAACACCCATTCCAGGTCTTTAGCGCCCCACCTTCCCTGTTGCCCCCCGCCCCCACCGCTGCCCCGGATGCAATTGTCCTCAGTCACCTTGGTTCCTCCCCACGTGGGAATCAGCAACATCAGAGCCTCCACCCTAGCTCTGCCCTCCATGGCCTTGGACCTGTGGCCAGGAGATTTTCTATCCATTTAATCTGAGGACCCATGTCATTTGACATTACATGTCAAACTCTGACCTGAGCGTCAATGAAAATGTAATTGATTAAACAGAGCTCATGGATATGGTGTTGGAAACATAAAGAAGACCTAAAACTTAATCAGAAGGCTATGACCAGTGAGGGTTTACCAGACAGAAAATCTGTGGGAATTCAGCAAAGTAACATTACCTGTGAAAGTAACGAGTATGCGGAGATTTTGAATGAAGACCATCACGGAGGGCGCCGCCTAGAATTCACATGTAGGGAAATGACTGAATGAGTATGATGTGAGTAATCTTTAACAGCCTCTCTTTCCTTGTCAACAGCAGGGATTTCATGCTGGAGAAGAGCTCACAGAATGCCATGGATATGAGGACATTTCGCATACAGCAACCTTAACTCCACGTGTGTTGCACTTTCAGCCCGAATGCGAGAGACTTAAGCTAATTATACTAGAGGGAAATCATGCAGAACTCAGAATGTGGAAGGCATTTAGTCACCCTCCAACCTTAGACAACATGAGAGAGTGCACCCTGGAGTGACTCTTGCAAATGTCCTGAACGTGTGAAAATATTCGGCTGAAGCCTCGCATGTATACACCAACGGCTCGCACTGGAGGAGACGAACCTTATAAAGGTACTGCAGCCAGAGAGCTGACACTTATTCACACCAGTAAACTCAAACGGGGGAGAAGCCCTATGCTTGGAATGACTGTGGAGGAGCTTTCGGTGACCATGCAACCCTTCAATGTCATGAGCACAGTCACACAGGAGAGAAACCACAATGAATATCATTTATGTGAGAAAGCACTTAGTCGAAGCCATAACCTTAGTCATGGGTGAGAATTCACACTGATGAGAAACCCTACAAAGGCAATGAGTGTGGAAAAGCCTTGAAACGCAGCTCTCACGCTTATACGCACTAGAAAACTCACAGGAGAGACACCCTATGTCTGGAATCCAGGTGGTGCAGCCTTTACCCAGAGCTCCCGCTTTTATAAACGCCAGAGAATTCATACCGAGTAGAAACCCTGTGTCTCTAATCAATGATATTGAGCCTTCAGCCAGAAATTATCCCTTTTAACTCACCAGGAAAGTCATGTGGAGAGAAACCCGGAGCCTGTAATCATGGTGGAAGAGCCTTCAGGTGGAGCTCCAGCCTCAGGATACACAGAGAGCTCAGAGTGGGCTGCATCCCTGACACAGTAGAGAAGACAGCCCAAGGTTTACTACAAGGAGAGCCCTCTTGGGGTACACCATCTAATCACTGCTGTAGAAGAAATCGGATGAAATGAATGCTCGAGTTCCATTAGACCTGGACTCATGAGACATGACAGGGCTCACACTGAAAAAGTAGTCTCAGTGTCATGAAGGAAGGACATTCTTCAGTGGTTCCATATTCCTGACTGAACAAGAAAGGGCTCACGCTGAGGAGATGCCCATTCTAAAGATGATGTGGAAAATCTTTCACTTGCTATTCACATCAGAAAACTCTTACTGGGAAAATAGTCTATAAAGAATGTGTTAGCATGCAAGTGAGTCAATAATTAAGTCCTTCAGCCCTTGTCTTCTTTTTAAATATACAATATCAATATGTTGAGAGTGAAGGGTTTTGAGAAGTGCTGAAAGCCATACTCAGCGTCAAGTAAGGAGAAACGAAGCCAACCTGCTTCAGTAGATCAGTATTTGCAAATATATAAGCACTACTGAGTGAGTATGTGTCCTTCAAAATGATGAAATATTGTGGTGAGTAAGCGTGGGCCCGTTTTCTGTTAATACTCTGTCACTGTTGATCAATTAGATACATTCTTTCTTTATAACATTATAATCATAATTACACAGACTGGGATCAATCGGAAAACAACGATGAATGTTAACAGAAAATGTAAAATATAGTATGATACGTCTTTACCCTTCCATGAGCGTCCAAATATTTGTATACACGTTCGGGATGAACGGCTTCAAGGATAAATACACACATACTTTGTGATTAACCTCTGCTGCTTCAATTAATTCTATTACTTAACTTTCATTTACTATTTCCCATATGACTTTTTAAAAACACATACATTAATTATATTTAAAGAAAGGTGAGTAATTGTGGGTTCATGGACAGGAAGAACTCAAGAATTCAGAGTCAGAGGTGGTTTAATCCCTACTTAGCATTTTGTAGCCCAGGGTTTCTATTTTTTTTTTTTTTTTTTTTGTCCAAGAAGAACAGATAGATATCTTCAGGACTGAGAAGGTGAAAGATCTTTGCAGACATAAAAAGAGTTCTACTCTAAGAATGTATTAGAACGATAAGGGGTGGCATATACTACATCATAGAAACACAAAGGAGATCCCGCAGAGAGCCATTGGTGAGTCTACCTTTAAAGCTTTACTCTTTGATGTCGAAAAATGGTACTAAAAAATGTTCCGGGAGAAAGATCACCATAGAGACAGTGTCTATTTTGTCAGTTAAACCTTCAAGAAGGCTAGCTAGAGAGAGCGCACAGGCCGCATGATGAGTTCTGGCCCCTTTTCCGTTCCCTTTCTTTTTCTTTGCTGGCCAAAACATTCGTTGTACCCCTGGGGCCCATTGAAGTCTAATGGGTTGAGAAATGGTATTCTAGGGCCTATAAAGGCCATCACGGGGACTTTCCTAGCATTCTAGAGGTTAAGACCTCACCTTCCAATGCAGGGAGGGCGGGTTCAATCCCTGGTCGGGGAGCTAAGATCTCACATGGCTTGCAACCAAAACAGCAAAACATAAAACAGTAACAATATTGTAACAAATTCAATAAAAGTCTTTTAACATGGTCCACATCCAAAAAAAAAAAAATCTTAAAAATATATGTTTTTAAACCCATGACGTTAGCTGCAACATTACTGTGTGTACGTGCATCTGAGTGCACACACACACACCCCCAGGCAAGGGAGGGACACTGTAACAACTATCTGATCATAAAGGGAAAATACGATTCAGGAATTATTAGCATAAAGGATTCATGCAGGAGAAACATAAGCTAAATCACCTTGTTCATTCATTTCTAAATTTTTCTATTGTGAAATATTTAATGAGAACTTCCAACATTTCAGAACCTGGACTGTTATGTTGATTCAACTGTAAATAACACAATGCCTTTCTCTTCATAGAACTCTATATTCTAAGGCAGGTAATAAGAATAAATTGCAAAATAATATTTCTGACATTAAGAAAAAAAGACACGTTCATACATTGTATAGTTACCAAATGCCACTACTAGTCTACAATAGAAAGTTGGCTGTACCTAAAATAAAATTGACATTTAAAGCAGTCTCAGTTCTGGAATTTTGAAAAGTAATATATTTTTAGAAAGACTGGTTAGTAAAAGTATTTTCCAAAGCTCTCAATTTTGGAAAACTTTGTCTGCATGAATTGGGGAGAGCAAAGCGAGATTTCCTGTCTTAAGATGAAGCTTTGCTCTTCTCTATATTGCAAAATAAGTACTTTAAAATTTGTTAGCATTCAAGCCTATATGTTTGAAAATTAGTAACGACTGTTCTTTTTTTTCCTGTACGCGGGCCTCTCACTGTTGTGGCCTCTCCCGTTGCGGAGCACAGGCCCCAGACGCGCAGGCTCGGCGGCCATGGCTCACGGGCCCAGCTGCTCCACGGCATGGGGGATCCTCCCGGACCGGGGCACGAACCCGTGTCCCCTGCATCGGCAGGCAGACTCTCAACCACTGCGCCACCAGGGAAGCCCAGTAACGATTTTTATAAGGATAAAAATTCCAGTGTACGTGCCTGTTAAAACTCCTTCCATCATCGATTTTATTCAAAATTCAAGGGGTTACCCCTTTAAAGGATAACAGACAAGAGGGTTGCTATCTTGCTCTTTATATTGGGCTCTTGATTTCTTTCTAATTTTTTTTTTTTGAGAACCCAAAGCAACCCAAAAGAACACATTTACCATAAAATCCAGAATTTTCTGGTGTGTTCTTTAGTGTATATAGTCCCCATGCGATTATATACACTATTGGTACATTCGAAATTCAATATATTCCTAAATACAACATCAAAATCTAAAAATGCACTTACTTATATGTTTCATGATGCAATACTGCCCTTTTAAGAAAGAAATGGCTTACCAGATGCAAGAATACCTGCAAGTTGCATAGTATGTTTTTATAGTAATTCTTACAGTAGTGTCGATTTATTGTAAATCTTAAGGTTTCTTTTTTCACTACTGTTCACATTGTAGTGACTCTCACAACCAAAAGAGCCTCAATTCATGACATTTTCCCCTCGCCCCAATACCGAAATCTGCCCATCTGGTCGACCTTGCCGCCGCACACGCCAAGTGACGTGCAACTGGTGTGAACTTCCACGGGAAGTATTCAGAGGGCACACGAGCGAAGGCGCACCGCCACGCCGCTGACACCCGTCCTCGAAACAGGACACCATCGTTCCCATTTCTTGCTCTGGGGGGGTCCTGCCCTCCGCACGCGCGTCTCTAGGCCGTTCACTGTCTGCAGAGCTTCTTCAGTGAAGCTACTGACGACCGCGCCCTTGCAGGACCGCGGCCAGGCTCGTGTCTCCTCACGACTATCACGTGTGCCCCGGGCGTTCCCTGTTTCCCAAAGAGAAACGTCTACGACTTAGGACCACCGAAGCCTAGGAGGAACTGCCGCCCCTCCACGAGCGCCCTACACGCTTGCCCTCGACACACCTCGGTGAGCGGACCTGAACAGGTTCGAAACGCAAGCGCCACGCTGACGAGGCTACCAGGAAGTTGGGACGGGAGCTCCCTGCATAGACGCCCGTTTAACCTGCCGGGTGGATGCGGTCTGTTGACAGGCATCCCATGCCCCTGCCTCGGTGCAAGTTCCGCCCCCGTGACCGCCTCGCCTGGGACCCGGAGCAACTGAAGTGGCCCCTGTTGCGCAGCCAGACCGCCACGACTGCACCGGCATGACCCGGGCCCCCAAGGCGGCGAGGACGCACCGACGCATCGTGACACACGGAGTACGACGTCGGGCACGGACATCCTCTCCTGGTCACGCGTAGCAGGACGTGTGTGGGGAAGGGCGGGGGTTGTCTCCGCGGGCCAAGGGACACCAGGGAGTGCTGGTCGACCGGCGCAGACCTCCCCCTAACCCTCCCAAGGAGCTCAGCGGCGGCCCCACAACACACGGCGCTCCACATTCAATCTCCGGTGAGAGCAGGCCTCGCCCACCGCTCCGCACCAGCGGGACGGTCGCCGCCAGCGTCGCCGGCCTCCCGGAACTCTGGCCCGCGCCTGGCGGGCGAATCACATCCCTCGCCAAGTTCGCCAAAGCTCAGGAGGGAAGGGACACTATAAAAGCGGCCGCCAGGTGGCTCCCGACAACGGGCTTGAACGTCAGCGGGATGGATTCTGATCGCTGGCCGGCGACGGAGCAGCTCCGACCGCCCAAAGGCTCGCGTTCGTCTCCGTGCGTCCGCCGAAGGAGCTACCTGCCAGTTCGCCTCGGCATGGCACGACGCGACCCCAGCAGCGGACGGGGCTGGGAAGATGTGCGCAGGAGGCTGACGCGAAGGAGATGCGCTCCTCACGGTAATGTAGAGAATTCTGCAGTCAGAAGCCTGACTCTGAAGACTTGGGTTGCCTTAGTGCCCAGCCTCTTACCTCCGGATCAGGAGACCATAGCAATTCACTTGCTTTCTCCAATTCTCTCTGCCCACCCTACACCCGTGCAGCTCTTCTCTCCATGAGCCTAGAGCTGCTTTCCCAAGCAAGACAACCCCATGCCATTGCAGGTAGGAGCCAAGGAGACAACTGAACATTTGCATCTGGACCTATTAGAGAAATTTTATGTATGCAACGCAGGAAGATACAAGACTGAGAGGGTCTTAGAACTTTAGCACCACATGGCCGTAGCTTTCATGCAACAGTGACGCACACTCGGCAAGTCCAGGGGTGTCAGGAAAAAGAAACAAACACACGTGTGCGCACACACACACGCACACACACACACACACACACACATCCCCGGGTCTAATAGGCACACTTCCCAGGGCTGCCAATGGTGGGATCAGAAAGCCCATTGTTCCCACTTCTGGGGTTCCCTGGGCTAGAACCCCAGCTCATTCAGGCAGGTCCTGGTTGTTTTACTGATGTCTCTGCGTGGGAGTGAGGTCCTGGAGCTCTCCAGACTGTCATTTGCTGTCCAGCGCTCGACATTTGGTTCTGTGTACTATGGCCCTTCTCCTCCATACACAGTCACAATTAAGAAAATAAGAATCTGCAGACATTGCATTCAACTTCCTAATTTGAATGAAGGTTAAGAACACAAAGGAAAACACTTATGTGAATAACTTTGCTAAGGAACTTACGTTTATCTTTTGGAAGCTGTCAAAATGTTTAGGAGTAGTCTGTAAAAAGTTAAGCTTTTTAAATTAGGAAAAATAAATGATTCTTTATTGCTCTCTCTCACCAAACCCCCGCTCACCACAGCACCTATGACACAGGACTCACCTGATGAAACGCCTGCTCCCCACAGATTTCTGTTCTGAGTCATTCTCTAGCCCCTGTGTTCACCGCATTCCTAAGTCCACCGCAGCCAGTAGCATGATGAAGGAGGCCACGGAGCCCAAGGGACGACCTTTAAAAGAAGAGAAGGAAAATACCTCTCCCGTCTTCTGTGAGGTCACAGCCTTAATGGAGGCTGGAAGAAGTGAACGTAAATGTCGGGAAAGAGAGTGTTTCTACATTGGTCCCTGACCTGCTGTATCCTTAACAGGGTGGTGCACGTAACTGGAGTTACTATTTCCTGGGTGCACTTAGAAGATCCGGACCCAAAGTAGAAACCTGACCATTTGGCAAAAGACGGATCAATTCAGGAATCAAACTAAGTTTTTTTTGTTTTTTTGGGGTTTTTTTTCTCACCTGTTGTTTCATTATCAGGAACTCTGCCACCACCTGCCCTCCCCTGCATCCTTGGGCAGGGCCAATCCGAAAATCAAGCAGATAAATCTGAGGAAAGAGAAAGCAGCCATGAGAAGCCAGGCTTTCAAACTATTGTTAGATCCACCAGACGTGAATCGCCAACCACCCAGCTGGGGGTGACCCCTGCCAGCTTACCCACAGGCATGCGCAGACAGAAGGAACGATTTTTCCTCCCATGGTCAAGAGCAAGGCTGCATTGGCTCCTCGGCATGTAGGGAGTACAGAATATCTCCATTTGGCAGGAAACAATGCAAATGATCGGGTGCTACACTTTGATTCGACTTACTGTTCACAGTTACTGTTTTATTAAGATTCAGTTCCTAGGGTTCACATTAATTCCCAGGTAACCCTTACCATGGTCTCCTGGAGAGTCTTGTCTCCACAGCAAGGACACCTCTTCCAAAGTTCTTATTTAATAATTCTTGGTGAAAGGAACCGTCATTTGTTCAACAACACCCATTCCAGGTCTTTAGCGCCCCACCTTCCCTGTTGCCCCCCGCCCCCACCGCTGCCCCGGATGCAATTGTCCTCAGTCACCTTGGTTCCTCCCCACGTGGGAATCAGCAACATCAGAGCCTCCACCCTAGCTCTGCCCTCCATGGCCTTGGACCTGTGGCCAGGAGATTTTCTATCCATTTAATCTGAGGACCCATGTCATTTGACATTACATGTCAAACTCTGACCTGAGCGTCAATGAAAATGTAATTGATTAAACAGAGCTCATGGATATGGTGTTGGAAACATAAAGAAGACCTAAAACTTAATCAGAAGGCTATGACCAGTGAGGGTTTACCAGACAGAAAATCTGTGGGAATTCAGCAAAGTAACATTACCTGTGAAAGTAACGAGTATGCGGAGATTTTGAATGAAGACCATCACGGAGGGCGCCGCCTAGAATTCACATGTCGGGAAATGACTGAATGAGTATGATGTGTGTAATCTTTAACAGCCTCTCTTTCCTTGTCAACAGCAGGGATTTCATGCTGGAGAAGAGCTCACAGAATGCCATGGATATGAGGACATTTCGCATACAGCAACCTTAACTCCACGTGTGTTGCACTTTCAGCCCGAATGCGAGAGACTTAAGCTAATTATACTAGAGGGAAATCATGCAGAACTCAGAATGTGGAAGGCCTTTAGTCACCCTCCAACCTTAGACAACATGAGAGAGTGCACCCTGGAGTGACTCTTGCAAATGTCCTGAACGTGTGAAAATATTCGGCTGAAGCCTCGCATGTATACACCAACGGCTCGCACTGGAGGAGACGAACCTTATAAAGGTACTGCAGCCAGAGAGCTGACACTTATTCACACCAGTAAACTCAAACGGGGGAGAAGCCCTATGCTTGGAATGACTGTGGAGGAGCTTTCGGTGACCATGCAACCCTTCAATGTCATGAGCACAGTCACACAGGAGAGAAACCACAATGAATATCATTTATGTGAGAAAGCACTTAGTCGAAGCCATAACCTTAGTCATGGGTGAGAATTCACACTGATGAGAAACCCTACAAAGGCAATGAGTGTGGAAAAGCCTTGAAACGCAGCTCTCACGCTTATACGCACCAGAAAACTCACAGGAGAGACACCCTATGTCTGGAATCCAGGTGGTGCAGCCTTTACCCAGAGCTCCCGCTTTTATAAACGCCAGAGAATTCATACCGAGTAGAAACCCTGTGTCTCTAATCAATGATATTGAGCCTTCAGCCAGAAATTATCCCTTTTAACTCACCAGGAAAGTCATGTGGAGAGAAACCCGGAGCCTGTAATCATGGTGGAAGAGCCTTCAGGTGGAGCTCCAGCCTCAGGATACACAGAGAGCTCAGAGTGGGCTGCATCCCTGACACAGTAGAGAAGACAGCCCAAGGTTTACTACAAGGAGAGCCCTCTTGGGGTACACCATCTAATCACTGCTGTAGAAGAAATCGGATGAAATGAATGCTCGAGTTCCATTAGACCTGGACTCATGAGACATGACAGGGCTCACACTGAAAAAGTAGTCTCAGTGTCATGAAGGAAGGACATTCTTCAGTGGTTCCATATTCCTGACTGAACAAGAAAGGGCTCACGCTGAGGAGATGCCCATTCTAAAGATGATGTGGAAAATCTTTCACTTGCTATTCACATCAGAAAACTCTTACTGGGAAAATAGTCTATAAAGAATGTGTTAGCATGCAAGTGAGTCAATAATTAAGTCCTTCAGCCCTTGTCTTCTTTTTAAATATACAATATCAATATGTTGAGAGTGAAGGGTTTTGAGAAGTGCTGAAAGCCATACTCAGCGTCAAGTAAGGAGAAACGAAGCCAACCTGCTTCAGTAGATCAGTATTTGCAAATATATAAGCACTACTGAGTGAGTATGTGTCCTTCAAAATGATGAAATATTGTGGTGAGTAAGCGTGGGCCCGTTTTCTGTTAATACTCTGTCACTGTTGATCAATTAGATACATTCTTTCTTTATAACATTATAATCATAATTACACAGACTGGGATCAATCGGAAAACAACGATGAATGTTAACAGAAAATGTAAAATATAGTATGATACGTCTTTACCCTTCCATGAGCGTCCAAATATTTGTATACACGTTCGGGATGAACGGCTTCAAGGATAAATACACACATACTTTGTGATTAACCTCTGCTGCTTCAATTAATTCTATTACTTAACTTTCATTTACTATTTCCCATATGACTTTTTAAAAACATATACATTAATTATATTTAAAGAAAGGTGAGTAATTGTGGGTTCATGGACAGGAAGAACTCAAGAATTCAGAGTCAGAGGTGGTTTAATCCCTACTTAGCATTTTGTAGCCCAGGGTTTCTATTTTTTTTTTTTTTTTGTCCAAGAAGAACAGATAGATATCTTCAGGACTGAGAAGGTGAAAGATCTTTGCAGACATAAAAAGAGTTCTACTCTAAGAATGTATTAGAACGATAAGGGGTGGCATATACTACATCATAGAAACACAAAGGAGATCCCGCAGAGAGCCATTGGTGAGTCTACCTTTAAAGCTTTACTCTTTGATGTCGAAAAATGGTACTAAAACATGTTCCGGGAGAAAGATCACCATAGAGACAGTGTCTATTTTGTCAGTTAAACCTTCAAGAAGGCTAGCTAGAGAGAGCGCACAGGCCGCATGATGAGTTCTGGCCCCTTTTCCGTTCCCTTTCTTTTTCTTTGCTGGCCAAAACATTCGTTGTACCCCTGGGGCCCATTGAAGTCTAATGGGTTGAGAAATGGTATTCTAGGGCCTATAAAGGCCATCACGGGGACTTTCCTAGCATTCTAGAGGTTAAGACCTCACCTTCCAATGCAGGGAGGGCGGGTTCAATCCCTGGTCGGGGAGCTAAGATCTCACATGGCTTGCAACCAAAACAGCAAAACATAAAACAGTAACAATATTGTAACAAATTCAATAAAAGTCTTTTAACATGGTCCACATCCAAAAAAAAAAAAATCTTAAAAATATATGTTTTTAAACCCATGACGTTAGCTGCAACATTACTGTGTGTACGTGCATCTGAGTGCACACACACACACCCCCAGGCAAGGGAGGGACACTGTAACAACTATCTGATCATAAAGGGAAAATACGATTCAGGAATTATTAGCATAAAGGATTCATGCAGGAGAAACATAAGCTAAATCACCTTGTTCATTCATTTCTAAATTTTTCTATTGTGAAATATTTAATGAGAACTTCCAACATTTCAGAACCTGGACTGTTATGTTGATTCAACTGTAAATAACACAATGCCTTTCTCTTCATAGAACTCTATATTCTAAGGCAGGTAATAAGAATAAATTGCAAAATAATATTTCTGACATTAAGAAAAAAAGACACGTTCATACATTGTATAGTTACCAAAGGCCACTACTAGTCTACAATAGAAAGTTGGCTGTACCTAAAATAAAATTGACATTTAAAGCAGTCTCAGTTCTGGAATTTTGAAAAGTAATATATTTTTAGAAAGACTGGTTAGTAAAAGTATTTTCCAAAGCTCTCAATTTTGGAAAACTTTGTCTGCATGAATTGGGGAGAGCAAAGCGAGATTTCCTGTCTTAAGATGAAGCTTTGCTCTTCTCTATATTGCAAAATAAGTACTTTAAAATTTGTTAGCATTCAAGCCTATATGTTTGAAAATTAGTAACGACTGTTCTTTTTTTTCCTGTACGCGGGCCTCTCACTGTTGTGGCCTCTCCCGTTGCGGAGCACAGGCCCCAGACGCGCAGGCTCGGCGGCCATGGCTCACGGGCCCAGCTGCTCCACGGCATGGGGGATCCTCCCGGACCGGGGCACGAACCCGTGTCCCCTGCATCGGCAGGCAGACTCTCAACCACTGCGCCACCAGGGAAGCCCAGTAACGATTTTTATAAGGATAAAAATTCCAGTGTACGTGCCTGTTAAAACTCCTTCCATCATCGATTTTATTCAAAATTCAAGGGGTTACCCCTTTAAAGGATAACAGACAAGAGGGTTGCTATCTTGCTCTTTATATTGGGCTCTTGATTTCTTTCTAATTTTTTTTTTTTGAGAACCCAAAGCAACCCAAAAGAACACATTTACCATAAAATCCAGAATTTTCTGGTGTGTTCTTTAGTGTATATAGTCCCCATGCGATTATATACACTATTGGTACATTCGAAATTCAATATATTCCTAAATACAACATCAAAATCTAAAAATGCACTTACTTATATGTTTCATGATGCAATACTGCCCTTTTAAGAAAGAAATGGCTTACCAGATGCAAGAATACCTGCAAGTTGCATAGTATGTTTTTATAGTAATTCTTACAGTAGTGTCGATTTATTGTAAATCTTAAGGTTTCTTTTTTCACTACTGTTCACATTGTAGTGACTCTCACAACCAAAAGAGCCTCAATTCATGACATTTTCCCCTCGCCCCAATACCGAAATCTGCCCATCTGGTCGACCTTGCCGCCGCACACGCCAAGTGACGTGCAACTGGTGTGAACTTCCACGGGAAGTATTCAGAGGGCACACGAGCGAAGGCGCACCGCCACGCCGCTGACACCCGTCCTCGAAACAGGACACCATCGTTCCCATTTCTTGCTCTGGGGGGGTCCTGCCCTCCGCACGCGCGTCTCTAGGCCGTTCACTGTCTGCAGAGCTTCTTCAGTGAAGCTACTGACGACCGCGCCCTTGCAGGACCGCGGCCAGGCTCGTGTCTCCTCACGACTATCACGTGTGCCCCGGGCGTTCCCTGTTTCCCAAAGAGAAACGTCTACGACTTAGGACCACCGAAGCCTAGGAGGAACTGCCGCCCCTCCACGAGCGCCCTACACGCTTGCCCTCGACACACCTCGGTGAGCGGACCTGAACAGGTTCGAAACGCAAGCGCCACGCTGACGAGGCTACCAGGAAGTTGGGACGGGAGCTCCCTGCATAGACGCCCGTTTAACCTGCCGGGTGGATGCGGTCTGTTGACAGGCATCCCATGCCCCTGCCTCGGTGCAAGTTCCGCCCCCGTGACCGCCTCGCCTGGGACCCGGAGCAACTGAAGTGGCCCCTGTTGCGCAGCCAGACCGCCACGACTGCACCGGCATGACCCGGGCCCCCAAGGCGGCGAGGACGCACCGACGCATCGTGACACACGGAGTACGACGTCGGGCACGGACATCCTCTCCTGGTCACGCGTAGCAGGACGTGTGTGGGGAAGGGCGGGGGTTGTCTCCGCGGGCCAAGGGACACCAGGGAGTGCTGGTCGACCGGCGCAGACCTCCCCCTAAGCCTCCCAAGGAGCTCAGCGGCGGCCCCACAACACACGGCGCTCCACATTCAATCTCCGGTGAGAGCAGGCCTCGCCCACCGCTCCGCACCAGCGGGACGGTCGCCGCCAGCGTCGCCGGCCTCCCGGAACTCTGGCCCGCGCCTGGCGGGCGAATCACATCCCTCGCCAAGTTCGCCAAAGCTCAGGAGGGAAGGGACACTATAAAAGCGGCCGCCAGGTGGCTCCCGACAACGGGCTTGAACGTCAGCGGGATGGATTCTGATCGCTGGCCGGCGACGGAGCAGCTCCGACCGCCCAAAGGCTCGCGTTCGTCTCCGTGCGTCCGCCGAAGGAGCTACCTGCCAGTTCGCCTCGGCATGGCACGACGCGACCCCAGCAGCGGACGGGGCTGGGAAGATGTGCGCAGGAGGCTGACGCGAAGGAGATGCGCTCCTCACGGTAATGTAGAGAATTCTGCAGTCAGAAGCCTGACTCTGAAGACTTGGGTTGCCTTAGTGCCCAGCCTCTTACCTCCGGATCAGGAGACCATAGCAATTCACTTGCTTTCTCCAATTCTCTCTGCCCACCCTACACCCGTGCAGCTCTTCTCTCCATGAGCCTAGAGCTGCTTTCCCAAGCAAGACAACCCCATGCCATTGCAGGTAGGAGCCAAGGAGACAACTGAACATTTGCATCTGGACCTATTAGAGAAATTTTATGTATGCAACGCAGGAAGATACAAGACTGAGAGGGTCTTAGAACTTTAGCACCACATGGCCGTAGCTTTCATGCAACAGTGACGCACACTCGGCAAGTCCAGGGGTGTCAGGAAAAAGAAACAAACACACGTGTGCGCACACACACACGCACACACACACACACACACACACATCCCCGGGTCTAATAGGCACACTTCCCAGGGCTGCCAATGGTGGGATCAGAAAGCCCATTGTTCCCACTTCTGGGGTTCCCTGGGCTAGAACCCCAGCTCATTCAGGCAGGTCCTGGTTGTTTTACTGATGTCTCTGCGTGGGAGTGAGGTCCTGGAGCTCTCCAGACTGTCATTTGCTGTCCAGCGCTCGACATTTGGTTCTGTGTACTATGGCCCTTCTCCTCCATACACAGTCACAATTAAGAAAATAAGAATCTGCAGACATTGCATTCAACTTCCTAATTTGAATGAAGGTTAAGAACACAAAGGAAAACACTTATGTGAATAACTTTGCTAAGGAACTTACGTTTATCTTTTGGAAGCTGTCAAAATGTTTAGGAGTAGTCTGTAAAAAGTTAAGCTTTTTAAATTAGGAAAAATAAATGATTCTTTATTGCTCTCTCTCACCAAACCCCCGCTCACCACAGCACCTATGACACAGGACTCACCTGATGAAACGCCTGCTCCCCACAGATTTCTGTTCTGAGTCATTCTCTAGCCCCTGTGTTCACCGCATTCCTAAGTCCACCGCAGCCAGTAGCATGATGAAGGAGGCCACGGAGCCCAAGGGACGACCTTTAAAAGAAGAGAAGGAAAATACCTCTCCCGTCTTCTGTGAGGTCACAGCCTTAATGGAGGCTGGAAGAAGTGAACGTAAATGTCGGGAAAGAGAGTGTTTCTACATTGGTCCCTGACCTGCTGTATCCTTAACAGGGTGGTGCACGTAACTGGAGTTACTATTTCCTGGGTGCACTTAGAAGATCCGGACCCAAAGTAGAAACCTGACCATTTGGCAAAAGACGGATCAATTCAGGAATCAAACTAAGTTTTTTTTGTTTTTTTGGGTTTTTTTTTCTCACCTGTTGTTTCATTATCAGGAACTCTGCCACCACCTGCCCTCCCCTGCATCCTTGGGCAGGGCCAATCCGAAAATCAAGCAGATAAATCTGAGGAAAGAGAAAGCAGCCATGAGAAGCCAGGCTTTCAAACTATTGTTAGATCCACCAGACGTGAATCGCCAACCACCCAGCTGGGGGTGACCCCTGCCAGCTTACCCACAGGCATGCGCAGACAGAAGGAACGATTTTTCCTCCCATGGTCAAGAGCAAGGCTGCATTGGCTCCTCGGCATGTAGGGAGTACAGAATATCTCCATTTGGCAGGAAACAATGCAAATGATCGGGTGCTACACTTTGATTCGACTTACTGTTCACAGTTACTGTTTTATTAAGATTCAGTTCCTAGGGTTCACATTAATTCCCAGGTAACCCTTACCATGGTCTCCTGGAGAGTCTTGTCTCCACAGCAAGGACACCTCTTCCAAAGTTCTTATTTAATAATTCTTGGTGAAAGGAACCGTCATTTGTTCAACAACACCCATTCCAGGTCTTTAGCGCCCCACCTTCCCTGTTGCCCCCCGCCCCCACCGCTGCCCCGGATGCAATTGTCCTCAGTCACCTTGGTTCCTCCCCACGTGGGAATCAGCAACATCAGGGCCTCCACCCTAGCTCTGCCCTCCATGGCCTTGGACCTGTGGCCAGGAGATTTTCTATCCATTTAATCTGAGGACCCATGTCATTTGACATTACATGTCAAACTCTGACCTGAGCGTCAATGAAAATGTAATTGATTAAACAGAGCTCATGGATATGGTGTTGGAAACATAAAGAAGACCTAAAACTTAATCAGAAGGCTATGACCAGTGAGGGTTTACCAGACAGAAAATCTGTGGGAATTCAGCAAAGTAACATTACCTGTGAAAGTAACGAGTATGCGGAGATTTTGAATGAAGACCATCACGGAGGGCGCCGCCTAGAATTCACATGTCGGGAAATGACTGAATGAGTATGATGTGAGTAATCTTTAACAGCCTCTCTTTCCTTGTCAACAGCAGGGATTTCATGCTGGAGAAGAGCTCACAGAATGCCATGGATATGAGGACATTTCGCATACAGCAACCTTAACTCCACGTGTGTTGCACTTTCAGCCCGAATGCGAGAGACTTAAGCTAATTATACTAGAGGGAAATCATGCAGAACTCAGAATGTGGAAGGCCTTTAGTCACCCTCCAACCTTAGACAACATGAGAGAGTGCACCCTGGAGTGACTCTTGCAAATGTCCTGAACGTGTGAAAATATTCGGCTGAAGCCTCGCATGTATACACCAACGGCTCGCACTGGAGGAGACGAACCTTATAAAGGTACTGCAGCCAGAGAGCTGACACTTATTCACACCAGTAAACTCAAACGGGGGAGAAGCCCTATGCTTGGAATGACTGTGGAGGAGCTTTCGGTGACCATGCAACCCTTCAATGTCATGAGCACAGTCACACAGGAGAGAAACCACAATGAATATCATTTATGTGAGAAAGCACTTAGTCGAAGCCATAACCTTAGTCATGGGTGAGAATTCACACTGATGAGAAACCCTACAAAGGCAATGAGTGTGGAAAAGCCTTGAAACGCAGCTCTCACGCTTATACGCACTAGAAAACTCACAGGAGAGACACCCTATGTCTGGAATCCAGGTGGTGCAGCCTTTACCCAGAGCTCCCGCTTTTATAAACGCCAGAGAATTCATACCGAGTAGAAACCCTGTGTCTCTAATCAATGATATTGAGCCTTCAGCCAGAAATTATCCCTTTTAACTCACCAGGAAAGTCATGTGGAGAGAAACCCGGAGCCTGTAATCATGGTGGAAGAGCCTTCAGGTGGAGCTCCAGCCTCAGGATACACAGAGAGCTCAGAGTGGGCTGCATCCCTGACACAGTAGAGAAGACAGCCCAAGGTTTACTACAAGGAGAGCCCTCTTGGGGTACACCATCTAATCACTGCTGTAGAAGAAATCGGATGAAATGAATGCTCGAGTTCCATTAGACCTGGACTCATGAGACATGACAAGGCTCACACTGAAAAAGTAGTCTCAGTGTCATGAAGGAAGGACATTCTTCAGTGGTTCCATATTCCTGACTGAACAAGAAAGGGCTCACGCTGAGGAGATGCCCATTCTAAAGATGATGTGGAAAATCTTTCACTTGCTATTCACATCAGAAAACTCTTACTGGGAAAATAGTCTATAAAGAATGTGTTAGCATGCAAGTGAGTCAATAATTAAGTCCTTCAGCCCTTGTCTTCTTTTTAAATATACAATATCAATATGTTGAGAGTGAAGGGTTTTGAGAAGTGCTGAAAGCCATACTCAGCGTCAAGTAAGGAGAAACGAAGCCAACCTGCTTCAGTAGATCAGTATTTGCAAATATATAAGCACTACTGAGTGAGTATGTGTCCTTCAAAATGATGAAATATTGTGGTGAGTAAGCGTGGGCCCGTTTTCTGTTAATACTCTGTCACTGTTGATCAATTAGATACATTCTTTCTTTATAACATTATAATCATAATTACACAGACTGGGATCAATCGGAAAACAACGATGAATGTTAACAGAAAATGTAAAATATAGTATGATACGTCTTTACCCTTCCATGAGCGTCCAAATATTTGTATACACGTTCGGGATGAACGGCTTCAAGGATAAATACACACATACTTTGTGATTAACCTCTGCTGCTTCAATTAATTCTATTACTTAACTTTCATTTACTATTTCCCATATGACTTTTTAAAAACATATACATTAATTATATTTAAAGAAAGGTGAGTAATTGTGGGTTCATGGACAGGAAGAACTCAAGAATTCAGAGTCAGAGGTGGTTTAATCCCTACTTAGCATTTTGTAGCCCAGGGTTTCTATTTTTTTTTTTTTTTTTTTTGTCCAAGAAGAACAGATAGATATCTTCAGGACTGAGAAGGTGAAAGATCTTTGCAGACATAAAAAGAGTTCTACTCTAAGAATGTATTAGAACGATAAGGGGTGGCATATACTACATCATAGAAACACAAAGGAGATCCCGCAGAGAGCCATTGGTGAGTCTACCTTTAAAGCTTTACTCTTTGATGTCGAAAAATGGTACTAAAAAATGTTCCGGGAGAAAGATCACCATAGAGACAGTGTCTATTTTGTCAGTTAAACCTTCAAGAAGGCTAGCTAGAGAGAGCGCACAGGCCGCATGATGAGTTCTGGCCCCTTTTCCGTTCCCTTTCTTTTTCTTTGCTGGCCAAAACATTCGTTGTACCCCTGGGGCCCATTGAAGTCTAATGGGTTGAGAAATGGTATTCTAGGGCCTATAAAGGCCATCACGGGGACTTTCCTAGCATTCTAGAGGTTAAGACCTCACCTTCCAATGCAGGGAGGGCGGGTTCAATCCCTGGTCGGGGAGCTAAGATCTCACATGGCTTGCAACCAAAACACCAAAACATAAAACAGTAACAATATTGTAACAAATTCAATAAAAGTCTTTTAACATGGTCCACATCCAAAAAAAAAAAAATCTTAAAAATATATGTTTTTAAACCCATGACGTTAGCTGCAACATTACTGTGTGTACGTGCATCTGAGTGCACACACACACACCCCCAGGCAAGGGAGGGACACTGTAACAACTATCTGATCATAAAGGGAAAATACGATTCAGGAATTATTAGCATAAAGGATTCATGCAGGAGAAACATAAGCTAAATCACCTTGTTCATTCATTTCTAAATTTTTCTATTGTGAAATATTTAATGAGAACTTCCAACATTTCAGAACCTGGACTGTTATGTTGATTCAACTGTAAATAACACAATGCCTTTCTCTTCATAGAACTCTATAGTCTAAGGCAGGTAATAAGAATAAATTGCAAAATAATATTTCTGACATTAAGAAAAAAAGACACGTTCATACATTGTATAGTTACCAAAGGCCACTACTAGTCTACAATAGAAAGTTGGCTGTACCTAAAATAAAATTGACATTTAAAGCAGTCTCAGTTCTGGAATTTTGAAAAGTAATATATTTTTAGAAAGACTGGTTAGTAAAAGTATTTTCCAAAGCTCTCAATTTTGGAAAACTTTGTCTGCATGAATTGGGGAGAGCAAAGCGAGATTTCCTGTCTTAAGATGAAGCTTTGCTCTTCTCTATATTGCAAAATAAGTACTTTAAAATTTGTTAGCATTCAAGCCTATATGTTTGAAAATTAGTAACGACTGTTCTTTTTTTTCCTGTACGCGGGCCTCTCACTGTTGTGGCCTCTCCCGTTGCGGAGCACAGGCCCCAGACGCGCAGGCTCGGCGGCCATGGCTCACGGGCCCAGCTGCTCCACGGCATGGGGGATCCTCCCGGACCGGGGCACGAACCCGTGTCCCCTGCATCGGCAGGCAGACTCTCAACCACTGCGCCACCAGGGAAGCCCAGTAACGATTTTTATAAGGATAAAAATTCCAGTGTACGTGCCTGTTAAAACTCCTTCCATCATCGATTTTATTCAAAATTCAAGGGGTTACCCCTTTAAAGGATAACAGACAAGAGGGTTGCTATCTTGCTCTTTATATTGGGCTCTTGATTTCTTTCTAATTTTTTTTTTTTGAGAACCCAAAGCAACCCAAAAGAACACATTTACCATAAAATCCAGAATTTTCCGGTGTGTTCTTTAGTGTATATAGTCCCCATGCGATTATATACACTATTGGTACATTCGAAATTCAATATATTCCTAAATACAACATCAAAATCTAAAAATGCACTTACTTATATGTTTCATGATGCAATACTGCCCTTTTAAGAAAGAAATGGCTTACCAGATGCAAGAATACCTGCAAGTTGCATAGTATGTTTTTATAGTAATTCTTACAGTAGTGTCGATTTATTGTAAATCTTAAGGTTTCTTTTTTCACTACTGTTCACATTGTAGTGACTCTCACAACCAAAAGAGCCTCAATTCATGACATTTTCCCCTCGCCCCAATACCGAAATCTGCCCATCTGGTCGACCTTGCCGCCGCACACGCCAAGTGACGTGCAACTGGTGTGAACTTCCACGGGAAGTATTCAGAGGGCACACGAGCGAAGGCGCACCGCCACGCCGCTGACACCCGTCCTCGAAACAGGACACCATCGTTCCCGTTTCTTGCTCTGGGGGGTCCTGCCCTCCGCACGCGCGTCTCTAGGCCGTTCACTGTCTGCAGAGCTTCTTCAGTGAAGCTACTGACGACCGCGCCCTTGCAGGACCGCGGCCAGGCTCGTGTCTCCTCACGACTATCACGTGTGCCCCGGGCGTTCCCTGTTTCCCAAAGAGAAACGTCTACGACTTAGGACCACCGAAGCCTAGGAGGAACTGCCGCCCCTCCACGAGCGCCCTACACGCTTGCCCTCGACACACCTCGGTGAGCGGACCTGAACAGGTTCGAAACGCAAGCGCCACGCTGACGAGGCTACCAGGAAGTTGGGACGGGAGCTCCCTGCATAGACGCCCGTTTAACCTGCCGGGTGGATGCGGTCTGTTGACAGGCATCCCATGCCCCTGCCTCGGTGCAAGTTCCGCCCCCGTGACCGCCTCGCCTGGGACCCGGAGCAACTGAAGTGGCCCCTGTTGCGCAGCCAGACCGCCACGACTGCACCGGCATGACCCGGGCCCCCAAGGCGGCGAGGACGCACCGACGCATCGTGACACACGGAGTACGACGTCGGGCACGGACATCCTCTCCTGGTCACGCGTAGCAGGACGTGTGTGTGGGGGACGGGGGGTGTCTCCGCGGGCCAAGGGACACCAGGGAGTGCTGGTCGACCGGCGCAGACCTCCCCCTAAGCCTCCCAAGGAGCTCAGCGGCGGCCCCACAACACACGGCGCTCCACATTCAATCTCCGGTGAGAGCAGGCCTCGCCCACCGCTCCGCACCAGCGGGACGGTCGCCGCCAGCGTCGCCGGCCTCCCGGAACTCTGGCCCGCGCCTGGCGGGCGAATCACATCCCTCGCCAAGTTCGCCAAAGCTCAGGAGGGAAGGGACACTATAAAAGCGGCCGCCAGGTGGCTCCCGACAACGGGCTTGAACGTCAGCGGGATGGATTCTGATCGCTGGCCGGCGACGGAGCAGCTCCGACCGCCCAAAGGCTCGCGTTCGTCTCCGTGCGTCCGCCGAAGGAGCTACCTGCCAGTTCGCCTCGGCATGGCACGACGCGACCCCAGCAGCGGACGGGGCTGGGAAGATGTGCGCAGGAGGCTGACGCGAAGGAGATGCGCTCCTCACGGTAATGTAGAGAATTCTGCAGTCAGAAGCCTGACTCTGAAGACTTGGGTTGCCTTAGTGCCCAGCCTCTTACCTCCGGATCAGGAGACCATAGCAATTCACTTGCTTTCTCCAATTCTCTCTGCCCACCCTACACCCGTGCAGCTCTTCTCTCCATGAGCCTAGAGCTGCTTTCCCAAGCAAGACAACCCCATGCCATTGCAGGTAGGAGCCAAGGAGACAACTGAACATTTGCATCTGGACCTATTAGAGAAATTTTATGTATGCAACGCAGGAAGATACAAGACTGAGAGGGTCTTAGAACTTTAGCACCACATGGCCGTAGCTTTCATGCAACAGTGACGCACACTCGGCAAGTCCAGGGGTGTCAGGAAAAAGAAACAAACACACGTGTGCGCACACACACACGCACACACACACACACACACACACATCCCCGGGTCTAATAGGCACACTTCCCAGGGCTGCCAATGGTGGGATCAGAAAGCCCATTGTTCCCACTTCTGGGGTTCCCTGGGCTAGAACCCCAGCTCATTCAGGCAGGTCCTGGTTGTTTTACTGATGTCTCTGCGTGGGAGTGAGGTCCTGGAGCTCTCCAGACTGTCATTTGCTGTCCAGCGCTCGACATTTGGTTCTGTGTACTATGGCCCTTCTCCTCCATACACAGTCACAATTAAGAAAATAAGAATCTGCAGACATTGCATTCAACTTCCTAATTTGAATGAAGGTTAAGAACACAAAGGAAAACACTTATGTGAATAACTTTGCTAAGGAACTTACGTTTATCTTTTGGAAGCTGTCAAAATGTTTAGGAGGAGTCTGTAAAAAGTTAAGCTTTTTAAATTAGGAAAAATAAATGATTCTTTATTGCTCTCTCTCACCAAACCCCCGCTCACCACAGCACCTATGACACAGGACTCACCTGATGAAACGCCTGCTCCCCACAGATTTCTGTTCTGAGTCATTCTCTAGCCCCTGTGTTCACCGCATTCCTAAGTCCACCGCAGCCAGTAGCATGATGAAGGAGGCCACGGAGCCCAAGGGACGACCTTTAAAAGAAGAGAAGGAAAATACCTCTCCCGTCTTCTGTGAGGTCACAGCCTTAATGGAGGCTGGAAGAAGTGAACGTAAATGTCGGGAAAGAGAGTGTTTCTACATTGGTCCCTGACCTGCTGTATCCTTAACAGGGTGGTGCACGTAACTGGAGTTACTATTTCCTGGGTGCACTTAGAAGATCCGGACCCAAAGTAGAAACCTGACCATTTGGCAAAAGACGGATCAATTCAGGAATCAAACTAAGTTTTTTTTGTTTTTTTGGGGTTTTTTTTCTCACCTGTTGTTTCATTATCAGGAACTCTGCCACCACCTGCCCTCCCCTGCATCCTTGGGCAGGGCCAATCCGAAAATCAAGCAGATAAATCTGAGGAAAGAGAAAGCAGCCATGAGAAGCCAGGCTTTCAAACTATTGTTAGATCCACCAGACGTGAATCGCCAACCACCCAGCTGGGGGTGACCCCTGCCAGCTTACCCACAGGCATGCGCAGACAGAAGGAACGATTTTTCCTCCCATGGTCAAGAGCAAGGCTGCATTGGCTCCTCGGCATGTAGGGAGTACAGAATATCTCCATTTGGCAGGAAACAATGCAAATGATCGGGTGCTACACTTTGATTCGACTTACTGTTCACAGTTACTGTTTTATTAAGATTCAGTTCCTAGGGTTCACATTAATTCCCAGGTAACCCTTACCATGGTCTCCTGGAGAGTCTTGTCTCCACAGCAAGGACACCTCTTCCAAAGTTCTTATTTAATAATTCTTGGTGAAAGGAACCGTCATTTGTTCAACAACACCCATTCCAGGTCTTTAGCGCCCCACCTTCCCTGTTGCCCCCCGCCCCCACCGCTGCCCCGGATGCAATTGTCCTCAGTCACCTTGGTTCCTCCCCACGTGGGAATCAGCAACATCAGGGCCTCCACCCTAGCTCTGCCCTCCATGGCCTTGGACCTGTGGCCAGGAGATTTTCTATCCATTTAATCTGAGGACCCATGTCATTTGACATTACATGTCAAACTCTGACCTGAGCGTCAATGAAAATGTAATTGATTAAACAGAGCTCATGGATATGGTGTTGGAAACATAAAGAAGACCTAAAACTTAATCAGAAGGCTATGACCAGTGAGGGTTTACCAGACAGAAAATCTGTGGGAATTCAGCAAAGTAACATTACCTGTGAAAGTAACGAGTATGCGGAGATTTTGAATGAAGACCATCACGGAGGGCGCCGCCTAGAATTCACATGTCGGGAAATGACTGAATGAGTATGATGTGAGTAATCTTTAACAGCCTCTCTTTCCTTGTCAACAGCAGGGATTTCATGCTGGAGAAGAGCTCACAGAATGCCATGGATATGAGGACATTTCGCATACAGCAACCTTAACTCCACGTGTGTTGCACTTTCAGCCCGAATGCGAGAGACTTAAGCTAATTATACTAGAGGGAAATCATGCAGAACTCAGAATGTGGAAGGCCTTTAGTCACCCTCCAACCTTAGACAACATGAGAGAGTGCACCCTGGAGTGACTCTTGCAAATGTCCTGAACGTGTGAAAATATTCGGCTGAAGCCTCGCATGTATACACCAACGGCTCGCACTGGAGGAGACGAACCTTATAAAGGTACTGCAGCCAGAGAGCTGACACTTATTCACACCAGTAAACTCAAACGGGGGAGAAGCCCTATGCTTGGAATGACTGTGGAGGAGCTTTCGGTGACCATGCAACCCTTCAATGTCATGAGCACAGTCACACAGGAGAGAAACCACAATGAATATCATTTATGTGAGAAAGCACTTAGTCGAAGCCATAACCTTAGTCATGGGTGAGAATTCACACTGATGAGAAACCCTACAAAGGCAATGAGTGTGGAAAAGCCTTGAAACGCAGCTCTCACGCTTATACGCACCAGAAAACTCACAGGAGAGACACCCTATGTCTGGAATCCAGGTGGTGCAGCCTTTACCCAGAGCTCCCGCTTTTATAAACGCCAGAGAATTCATACCGAGTAGAAACCCTGTGTCTCTAATCAATGATATTGAGCCTTCAGCCAGAAATTATCCCTTTTAACTCACCAGGAAAGTCATGTGGAGAGAAACCCGGAGCCTGTAATCATGGTGGAAGAGCCTTCAGGTGGAGCTCCAGCCTCAGGATACACAGAGAGCTCAGAGTGGGCTGCATCCCTGACACAGTAGAGAAGACAGCCCAAGGTTTACTACAAGGAGAGCCCTCTTGGGGTACACCATCTAATCACTGCTGTAGAAGAAATCGGATGAAATGAATGCTCGAGTTCCATTAGACCTGGACTCATGAGACATGACAGGGCTCACACTGAAAAAGTAGTCTCAGTGTCATGAAGGAAGGACATTCTTCAGTGGTTCCATATTCCTGACTGAACAAG
The DNA here is from genome assembly GCF_964165515.1 of Mesoplodon bidens. Classification (NCBI taxonomy): domain Eukaryota; kingdom Metazoa; phylum Chordata; class Mammalia; order Artiodactyla; family Ziphiidae; genus Mesoplodon; species Mesoplodon bidens. The sequence continues at coordinate 101,762 of NW_027672561.1, read as the reverse complement.
AAAGGGCTCACGCTGAGGAGATGCCCATTCTAAAGATGATGTGGAAAATCTTTCACTTGCTATTCACATCAGAAAACTCTTACTGGGAAAATAGTCTATAAAGAATGTGTTAGCATGCAAGTGAGTCAATAATTAAGTCCTTCAGCCCTTGTCTTCTTTTTAAATATACAATATCAATATGTTGAGAGTGAAGGGTTTTGAGAAGTGCTGAAAGCCATACTCAGCGTCAAGTAAGGAGAAACGAAGCCAACCTGCTTCAGTAGATCAGTATTTGCAAATATATAAGCACTACTGAGTGAGTATGTGTCCTTCAAAATGATGAAATATTGTGGTGAGTAAGCGTGGGCCCGTTTTCTGTTAATACTCTGTCACTGTTGATCAATTAGATACATTCTTTCTTTATAACATTATAATCATAATTACACAGACTGGGATCAATCGGAAAACAACGATGAATGTTAACAGAAAATGTAAAATATAGTATGATACGTCTTTACCCTTCCATGAGCGTCCAAATATTTGTATACACGTTCGGGATGAACGGCTTCAAGGATAAATACACACATACTTTGTGATTAACCTCTGCTGCTTCAATTAATTCTATTACTTAACTTTCATTTACTATTTCCCATATGACTTTTTAAAAACATATACATTAATTATATTTAAAGAAAGGTGAGTAATTGTGGGTTCATGGACAGGAAGAACTCAAGAATTCAGAGTCAGAGGTGGTTTAATCCCTACTTAGCATTTTGTAGCCCAGGGTTTCTATTTTTTTTTTTTTTTTGTCCAAGAAGAACAGATAGATATCTTCAGGACTGAGAAGGTGAAAGATCTTTGCAGACATAAAAAGAGTTCTACTCTAAGAATGTATTAGAACGATAAGGGGTGGCATATACTACATCATAGAAACACAAAGGAGATCCCGCAGAGAGCCATTGGTGAGTCTACCTTTAAAGCTTTACTCTTTGATGTCGAAAAATGGTACTAAAAAATGTTCCGGGAGAAAGATCACCATAGAGACAGTGTCTATTTTGTCAGTTAAACCTTCAAGAAGGCTAGCTAGAGAGAGCGCACAGGCCGCATGATGAGTTCTGGCCCCTTTTCCGTTCCCTTTCTTTTTCTTTGCTGGCCAAAACATTCGTTGTACCCCTGGGGCCCATTGAAGTCTAATGGGTTGAGAAATGGTATTCTAGGGCCTATAAAGGCCATCACGGGGACTTTCCTAGCATTCTAGAGGTTAAGACCTCACCTTCCAATGCAGGGAGGGCGGGTTCAATCCCTGGTCGGGGAGCTAAGATCTCACATGGCTTGCAACCAAAACACCAAAACATAAAACAGTAACAATATTGTAACAAATTCAATAAAAGTCTTTTAACATGGTCCACATCCAAAAAAAAAAAATCTTAAAAATATATGTTTTTAAACCCATGACGTTAGCTGCAACATTACTGTGTGTACGTGCATCTGAGTGCACACACACACACCCCCAGGCAAGGGAGGGACACTGTAACAACTATCTGATCATAAAGGGAAAATACGATTCAGGAATTATTAGCATAAAGGATTCATGCAGGAGAAACATAAGCTAAATCACCTTGTTCATTCATTTCTAAATTTTTCTATTGTGAAATATTTAATGAGAACTTCCAACATTTCAGAACCTGGACTGTTATGTTGATTCAACTGTAAATAACACAATGCCTTTCTCTTCATAGAACTCTATATTCTAAGGCAGGTAATAAGAATAAATTGCAAAATAATATTTCTGACATTAAGAAAAAAAGACACGTTCATACATTGTATAGTTACCAAAGGCCACTACTAGTCTACAATAGAAAGTTGGCTGTACCTAAAATAAAATTGACATTTAAAGCAGTCTCAGTTCTGGAATTTTGAAAAGTAATATATTTTTAGAAAGACTGGTTAGTAAAAGTATTTTCCAAAGCTCTCAATTTTGGAAAACTTTGTCTGCATGAATTGGGGAGAGCAAAGCGAGATTTCCTGTCTTAAGATGAAGCTTTGCTCTTCTCTATATTGCAAAATAAGTACTTTAAAATTTGTTAGCATTCAAGCCTATATGTTTGAAAATTAGTAACGACTGTTCTTTTTTTTCCTGTACGCGGGCCTCTCACTGTTGTGGCCTCTCCCGTTGCGGAGCACAGGCCCCAGACGCGCAGGCTCGGCGGCCATGGCTCACGGGCCCAGCTGCTCCACGGCATGGGGGATCCTCCCGGACCGGGGCACGAACCCGTGTCCCCTGCATCGGCAGGCAGACTCTCAACCACTGCGCCACCAGGGAAGCCCAGTAACGATTTTTATAAGGATAAAAATTCCAGTGTACGTGCCTGTTAAAACTCCTTCCATCATTGATTTTATTCAAAATTCAAGGGGTTACCCCTTTAAAGGATAACAGACAAGAGGGTTGCTATCTTGCTCTTTATATTGGGCTCTTGATTTCTTTCTAATTTTTTTTTTTTTGAGAACCCAAAGCAACCCAAAAGAACACATTTACCATAAAATCCAGAATTTTCCGGTGTGTTCTTTAGTGTATATAGTCCCCATGCGATTATATACACTATTGGTACATTCGAAATTCAATATATTCCTAAATACAACATCAAAATCTAAAAATGCACTTACTTATATGTTTCATGATGCAATACTGCCCTTTTAAGAAAGAAATGGCTTACCAGATGCAAGAATACCTGCAAGTTGCATAGTATGTTTTTATAGTAATTCTTACAGTAGTGTCGATTTATTGTAAATCTTAAGGTTTCTTTTTTCACTACTGTTCACATTGTAGTGACTCTCACAACCAAAAGAGCCTCAATTCATGACATTTTCCCCTCGCCCCAATACCGAAATCTGCCCATCTGGTCGACCTTGCCGCCGCACACGCCAAGTGACGTGCAACTGGTGTGAACTTCCACGGGAAGTATTCAGAGGGCACACGAGCGAAGGCGCACCGCCACGCCGCTGACACCCGTCCTCGAAACAGGACACCATCGTTCCCATTTCTTGCTCTGGGGGGGTCCTGCCCTCCGCACGCGCGTCTCTAGGCCGTTCACTGTCTGCAGAGCTTCTTCAGTGAAGCTACTGACGACCGCGCCCTTGCAGGACCGCGGCCAGGCTCGTGTCTCCTCACGACTATCACGTGTGCCCCGGGCGTTCCCTGTTTCCCAAAGAGAAACGTCTACGACTTAGGACCACCGAAGCCTAGGAGGAACTGCCGCCCCTCCACGAGCGCCCTACACGCTTGCCCTCGACACACCTCGGTGAGCGGACCTGAACAGGTTCGAAACGCAAGCGCCACGCTGACGAGGCTACCAGGAAGTTGGGACGGGAGCTCCCTGCATAGACGCCCGTTTAACCTGCCGGGTGGATGCGGTCTGTTGACAGGCATCCCATGCCCCTGCCTCGGTGCAAGTTCCGCCCCCGTGACCGCCTCGCCTGGGACCCGGAGCAACTGAAGTGGCCCCTGTTGCGCAGCCAGACCGCCACGACTGCACCGGCATGACCCGGGCCCCCAAGGCGGCGAGGACGCACCGACGCATCGTGACACACGGAGTACGACGTCGGGCACGGACATCCTCTCCTGGTCACGCGTAGCAGGACGTGTGTGTGGGGGGCGGGGGGTGTCTCCGCGGGCCAAGGGACACCAGGGAGTGCTGGTCGACCGGCGCAGACCTCCCCCTAAGCCTCCCAAGGAGCTCAGCGGCGGCCCCACAACACACGGCGCTCCACATTCAATCTCCGGTGAGAGCAGGCCTCGCCCACCGCTCCGCACCAGCGGGACGGTCGCCGCCAGCGTCGCCGGCCTCCCGGAACTCTGGCCCGCGCCTGGCGGGCGAATCACATCCCTCGCCAAGTTCGCCAAAGCTCAGGAGGGAAGGGACACTATAAAAGCGGCCGCCAGGTGGCTCCCGACAACGGGCTTGAACGTCAGCGGGATGGATTCTGATCGCTGGCCGGCGACGGAGCAGCTCCGACCGCCCAAAGGCTCGCGTTCGTCTCCGTGCGTCCGCCGAAGGAGCTACCTGCCAGTTCGCCTCGGCATGGCACGACGCGACCCCAGCAGCGGACGGGGCTGGGAAGATGTGCGCAGGAGGCTGACGCGAAGGAGATGCGCTCCTCACGGTAATGTAGAGAATTCTGCAGTCAGAAGCCTGACTCTGAAGACTTGGGTTGCCTTAGTGCCCAGCCTCTTACCTCCGGATCAGGAGACCATAGCAATTCACTTGCTTTCTCCAATTCTCTCTGCCCACCCTACACCCGTGCAGCTCTTCTCTCCATGAGCCTAGAGCTGCTTTCCCAAGCAAGACAACCCCATGCCATTGCAGGTAGGAGCCAAGGAGACAACTGAACATTTGCATCTGGACCTATTAGAGAAATTTTATGTATGCAACGCAGGAAGATACAAGACTGAGAGGGTCTTAGAACTTTAGCACCACATGGCCGTAGCTTTCATGCAACAGTGACGCACACTCGGCAAGTCCAGGGGTGTCAGGAAAAAGAAACAAACACACGTGTGCGCACACACACACGCACACACACACACACACACACACATCCCCGGGTCTAATAGGCACACTTCCCAGGGCTGCCAATGGTGGGATCAGAAAGCCCATTGTTCCCACTTCTGGGGTTCCCTGGGCTAGAACCCCAGCTCATTCAGGCAGGTCCTGGTTGTTTTACTGATGTCTCTGCGTGGGAGTGAGGTCCTGGAGCTCTCCAGACTGTCATTTGCTGTCCAGCGCTCGACATTTGGTTCTGTGTACTATGGCCCTTCTCCTCCATACACAGTCACAATTAAGAAAATAAGAATCTGCAGACATTGCATTCAACTTCCTAATTTGAATGAAGGTTAAGAACACAAAGGAAAACACTTATGTGAATAACTTTGCTAAGGAACTTACGTTTATCTTTTGGAAGCTGTCAAAATGTTTAGGAGTAGTCTGTAAAAAGTTAAGCTTTTTAAATTAGGAAAAATAAATGATTCTTTATTGCTCTCTCTCACCAAACCCCCGCTCACCACAGCACCTATGACACAGGACTCACCTGATGAAACGCCTGCTCCCCACAGATTTCTGTTCTGAGTCATTCTCTAGCCCCTGTGTTCACCGCATTCCTAAGTCCACCGCAGCCAGTAGCATGATGAAGGAGGCCACGGAGCCCAAGGGACGACCTTTAAAAGAAGAGAAGGAAAATACCTCTCCCGTCTTCTGTGAGGTCACAGCCTTAATGGAGGCTGGAAGAAGTGAACGTAAATGTCGGGAAAGAGAGTGTTTCTACATTGGTCCCTGACCTGCTGTATCCTTAACAGGGTGGTGCACGTAACTGGAGTTACTATTTCCTGGGTGCACTTAGAAGATCCGGACCCAAAGTAGAAACCTGACCATTTGGCAAAAGACGGATCAATTCAGGAATCAAACTAAGTTTTTTTTGTTTTTTTGGTTTTTTTTTTCTCACCTGTTGTTTCATTATCAGGAACTCTGCCACCACCTGCCCTCCCCTGCATCCTTGGGCAGGGCCAATCCGAAAATCAAGCAGATAAATCTGAGGAAAGAGAAAGCAGCCATGAGAAGCCAGGCTTTCAAACTATTGTTAGATCCACCAGACGTGAATCGCCAACCACCCAGCTGGGGGTGACCCCTGCCAGCTTACCCACAGGCATGCGCAGACAGAAGGAACGATTTTTCCTCCCATGGTCAAGAGCAAGGCTGCATTGGCTCCTCGGCATGTAGGGAGTACAGAATATCTCCATTTGGCAGGAAACAATGCAAATGATCGGGTGCTACACTTTGATTCGACTTACTGTTCACAGTTACTGGTTTATTAAGATTCAGTTCCTAGGGTTCACATTAATTCCCAGGTAACCCTTACCATGGTCTCCTGGAGAGTCTTGTCTCCACAGCAAGGACACCTCTTCCAAAGTTCTTATTTAATAATTCTTGGTGAAAGGAACCGTCATTTGTTCAACAACACCCATTCCAGGTCTTTAGCGCCCCACCTTCCCTGTTGCCCCCCGCCCCCACCGCTGCCCCGGATGCAATTGTCCTCAGTCACCTTGGTTCCTCCCCACGTGGGAATCAGCAACATCAGAGCCTCCACCCTAGCTCTGCCCTCCATGGCCTTGGACCTGTGGCCAGGAGATTTTCTATCCATTTAATCTGAGGACCCATGTCATTTGACATTACATGTCAAACTCTGACCTGAGCGTCAATGAAAATGTAATTGATTAAACAGAGCTCATGGATATGGTGTTGGAAACATAAAGAAGACCTAAAACTTAATCAGAAGGCTATGACCAGTGAGGGTTTACCAGACAGAAAATCTGTGGGAATTCAGCAAAGTAACATTACCTGTGAAAGTAACGAGTATGCGGAGATTTTGAATGAAGACCATCACGGAGGGCGCCGCCTAGAATTCACATGTAGGGAAATGACTGAATGAGTATGATGTGAGTAATCTTTAACAGCCTCTCTTTCCTTGTCAACAGCAGGGATTTCATGCTGGAGAAGAGCTCACAGAATGCCATGGATATGAGGACATTTCGCATACAGCAACCTTAACTCCACGTGTGTTGCACTTTCAGCCCGAATGCGAGAGACTTAAGCTAATTATACTAGAGGGAAATCATGCAGAACTCAGAATGTGGAAGGCATTTAGTCACCCTCCAACCTTAGACAACATGAGAGAGTGCACCCTGGAGTGACTCTTGCAAATGTCCTGAACGTGTGAAAATATTCGGCTGAAGCCTCGCATGTATACACCAACGGCTCGCACTGGAGGAGACGAACCTTATAAAGGTACTGCAGCCAGAGAGCTGACACTTATTCACACCAGTAAACTCAAACGGGGGAGAAGCCCTATGCTTGGAATGACTGTGGAGGAGCTTTCGGTGACCATGCAACCCTTCAATGTCATGAGCACAGTCACACAGGAGAGAAACCACAATGAATATCATTTATGTGAGAAAGCACTTAGTCGAAGCCATAACCTTAGTCATGGGTGAGAATTCACACTGATGAGAAACCCTACAAAGGCAATGAGTGTGGAAAAGCCTTGAAACGCAGCTCTCACGCTTATACGCACTAGAAAACTCACAGGAGAGACACCCTATGTCTGGAATCCAGGTGGTGCAGCCTTTACCCAGAGCTCCCGCTTTTATAAACGCCAGAGAATTCATACCGAGTAGAAACCCTGTGTCTCTAATCAATGATATTGAGCCTTCAGCCAGAAATTATCCCTTTTAACTCACCAGGAAAGTCATGTGGAGAGAAACCCGGAGCCTGTAATCATGGTGGAAGAGCCTTCAGGTGGAGCTCCAGCCTCAGGATACACAGAGAGCTCAGAGTGGGCTGCATCCCTGACACAGTAGAGAAGACAGCCCAAGGTTTACTACAAGGAGAGCCCTCTTGGGGTACACCATCTAATCACTGCTGTAGAAGAAATCGGATGAAATGAATGCTCGAGTTCCATTAGACCTGGACTCATGAGACATGACAGGGCTCACACTGAAAAAGTAGTCTCAGTGTCATGAAGGAAGGACATTCTTCAGTGGTTCCATATTCCTGACTGAACAAGAAAGGGCTCACGCTGAGGAGATGCCCATTCTAAAGATGATGTGGAAAATCTTTCACTTGCTATTCACATCAGAAAACTCTTACTGGGAAAATAGTCTATAAAGAATGTGTTAGCATGCAAGTGAGTCAATAATTAAGTCCTTCAGCCCTTGTCTTCTTTTTAAATATACAATATCAATATGTTGAGAGTGAAGGGTTTTGAGAAGTGCTGAAAGCCATACTCAGCGTCAAGTAAGGAGAAACGAAGCCAACCTGCTTCAGTAGATCAGTATTTGCAAATATATAAGCACTACTGAGTGAGTATGTGTCCTTCAAAATGATGAAATATTGTGGTGAGTAAGCGTGGGCCCGTTTTCTGTTAATACTCTGTCACTGTTGATCAATTAGATACATTCTTTCTTTATAACATTATAATCATAATTACACAGACTGGGATCAATCGGAAAACAACGATGAATGTTAACAGAAAATGTAAAATATAGTATGATACGTCTTTACCCTTCCATGAGCGTCCAAATATTTGTATACACGTTCGGGATGAACGGCTTCAAGGATAAATACACACATACTTTGTGATTAACCTCTGCTGCTTCAATTAATTCTATTACTTAACTTTCATTTACTATTTCCCATATGACTTTTTAAAAACATATACATTAATTATATTTAAAGAAAGGTGAGTAATTGTGGGTTCATGGACAGGAAGAACTCAAGAATTCAGAGTCAGAGGTGGTTTAATCCCTACTTAGCATTTTGTAGCCCAGGGTTTCTATTTTTTTTTTTTTTTTGTCCAAGAAGAACAGATAGATATCTTCAGGACTGAGAAGGTGAAAGATCTTTGCAGACATAAAAAGAGTTCTACTCTAAGAATGTATTAGAACGATAAGGGGTGGCATATACTACATCATAGAAACACAAAGGAGATCCCGCAGAGAGCCATTGGTGAGTCTACCTTTAAAGCTTTACTCTTTGATGTCGAAAAATGGTACTAAAAAATGTTCCGGGAGAAAGATCACCATAGAGACAGTGTCTATTTTGTCAGTTAAACCTTCAAGAAGGCTAGCTAGAGAGAGCGCACAGGCCGCATGATGAGTTCTGGCCCCTTTTCCGTTCCCTTTCTTTTTCTTTGCTGGCCAAAACATTCGTTGTACCCCTGGGGCCCATTGAAGTCTAATGGGTTGAGAAATGGTATTCTAGGGCCTATAAAGGCCATCACGGGGACTTTCCTAGCATTCTAGAGGTTAAGACCTCACCTTCCAATGCAGGGAGGGCGGGTTCAATCCCTGGTCGGGGAGCTAAGATCTCACATGGCTTGCAACCAAAACACCAAAACATAAAACAGTAACAATATTGTAACAAATTCAATAAAAGTCTTTTAACATGGTCCACATCCAAAAAAAAAAAATCTTAAAAATATATGTTTTTAAACCCATGACGTTAGCTGCAACATTACTGTGTGTACGTGCATCTGAGTGCACACACACACACCCCCAGGCAAGGGAGGGACACTGTAACAACTATCTGATCATAAAGGGAAAATACGATTCAGGAATTATTAGCATAAAGGATTCATGCAGGAGAAACATAAGCTAAATCACCTTGTTCATTCATTTCTAAATTTTTCTATTGTGAAATATTTAATGAGAACTTCCAACATTTCAGAACCTGGACTGTTATGTTGATTCAACTGTAAATAACACAATGCCTTTCTCTTCATAGAACTCTATATTCTAAGGCAGGTAATAAGAATAAATTGCAAAATAATATTTCTGACATTAAGAAAAAAAGACACGTTCATACATTGTATAGTTACCAAAGGCCACTACTAGTCTACAATAGAAAGTTGGCTGTACCTAAAATAAAATTGACATTTAAAGCAGTCTCAGTTCTGGAATTTTGAAAAGTAATATATTTTTAGAAAGACTGGTTAGTAAAAGTATTTTCCAAAGCTCTCAATTTTGGAAAACTTTGTCTGCATGAATTGGGGAGAGCAAAGCGAGATTTCCTGTCTTAAGATGAAGCTTTGCTCTTCTCTATATTGCAAAATAAGTACTTTAAAATTTGTTAGCATTCAAGCCTATATGTTTGAAAATTAGTAACGACTGTTCTTTTTTTTCCTGTACGCGGGCCTCTCACTGTTGTGGCCTCTCCCGTTGCGGAGCACAGGCCCCAGACGCGCAGGCTCGGCGGCCATGGCTCACGGGCCCAGCTGCTCCACGGCATGGGGGATCCTCCCGGACCGGGGCACGAACCCGTGTCCCCTGCATCGGCAGGCAGACTCTCAACCACTGCGCCACCAGGGAAGCCCAGTAACGATTTTTATAAGGATAAAAATTCCAGTGTACGTGCCTGTTAAAACTCCTTCCATCATTGATTTTATTCAAAATTCAAGGGGTTACCCCTTTAAAGGATAACAGACAAGAGGGTTGCTATCTTGCTCTTTATATTGGGCTCTTGATTTCTTTCTAATTTTTTTTTTTTTGAGAACCCAAAGCAACCCAAAAGAACACATTTACCATAAAATCCAGAATTTTCCGGTGTGTTCTTTAGTGTATATAGTCCCCATGCGATTATATACACTATTGGTACATTCGAAATTCAATATATTCCTAAATACAACATCAAAATCTAAAAATGCACTTACTTATATGTTTCATGATGCAATACTGCCCTTTTAAGAAAGAAATGGCTTACCAGATGCAAGAATACCTGCAAGTTGCATAGTATGTTTTTATAGTAATTCTTACAGTAGTGTCGATTTATTGTAAATCTTAAGGTTTCTTTTTTCACTACTGTTCACATTGTAGTGACTCTCACAACCAAAAGAGCCTCAATTCATGACATTTTCCCCTCGCCCCAATACCGAAATCTGCCCATCTGGTCGACCTTGCCGCCGCACACGCCAAGTGACGTGCAACTGGTGTGAACTTCCACGGGAAGTATTCAGAGGGCACACGAGCGAAGGCGCACCGCCACGCCGCTGACACCCGTCCTCGAAACAGGACACCATCGTTCCCATTTCTTGCTCTGGGGGGGTCCTGCCCTCCGCACGCGCGTCTCTAGGCCGTTCACTGTCTGCAGAGCTTCTTCAGTGAAGCTACTGACGACCGCGCCCTTGCAGGACCGCGGCCAGGCTCGTGTCTCCTCACGACTATCACGTGTGCCCCGGGCGTTCCCTGTTTCCCAAAGAGAAACGTCTACGACTTAGGACCACCGAAGCCTAGGAGGAACTGCCGCCCCTCCACGAGCGCCCTACACGCTTGCCCTCGACACACCTCGGTGAGCGGACCTGAACAGGTTCGAAACGCAAGCGCCACGCTGACGAGGCTACCAGGAAGTTGGGACGGGAGCTCCCTGCATAGACGCCCGTTTAACCTGCCGGGTGGATGCGGTCTGTTGACAGGCATCCCATGCCCCTGCCTCGGTGCAAGTTCCGCCCCCGTGACCGCCTCGCCTGGGACCCGGAGCAACTGAAGTGGCCCCTGTTGCGCAGCCAGACCGCCACGACTGCACCGGCATGACCCGGGCCCCCAAGGCGGCGAGGACGCACCGACGCATCGTGACACACGGAGTACGACGTCGGGCACGGACATCCTCTCCTGGTCACGCGTAGCAGGACGTGTGTGTGGGGGGCGGGGGGTGTCTCCGCGGGCCAAGGGACACCAGGGAGTGCTGGTCGACCGGCGCAGACCTCCCCCTAAGCCTCCCAAGGAGCTCAGCGGCGGCCCCACAACACACGGCGCTCCACATTCAATCTCCGGTGAGAGCAGGCCTCGCCCACCGCTCCGCACCAGCGGGACGGTCGCCGCCAGCGTCGCCGGCCTCCCGGAACTCTGGCCCGCGCCTGGCGGGCGAATCACATCCCTCGCCAAGTTCGCCAAAGCTCAGGAGGGAAGGGACACTATAAAAGCGGCCGCCAGGTGGCTCCCGACAACGGGCTTGAACGTCAGCGGGATGGATTCTGATCGCTGGCCGGCGACGGAGCAGCTCCGACCGCCCAAAGGCTCGCGTTCGTCTCCGTGCGTCCGCCGAAGGAGCTACCTGCCAGTTCGCCTCGGCATGGCACGACGCGACCCCAGCAGCGGACGGGGCTGGGAAGATGTGCGCAGGAGGCTGACGCGAAGGAGATGCGCTCCTCACGGTAATGTAGAGAATTCTGCAGTCAGAAGCCTGACTCTGAAGACTTGGGTTGCCTTAGTGCCCAGCCTCTTACCTCCGGATCAGGAGACCATAGCAATTCACTTGCTTTCTCCAATTCTCTCTGCCCACCCTACACCCGTGCAGCTCTTCTCTCCATGAGCCTAGAGCTGCTTTCCCAAGCAAGACAACCCCATGCCATTGCAGGTAGGAGCCAAGGAGACAACTGAACATTTGCATCTGGACCTATTAGAGAAATTTTATGTATGCAACGCAGGAAGATACAAGACTGAGAGGGTCTTAGAACTTTAGCACCACATGGCCGTAGCTTTCATGCAACAGTGACGCACACTCGGCAAGTCCGGGGGTGTCAGGAAAAAGAAACAAACACACGTGTGCGCACACACACACGCACACACACACACACACACATCCCCGGGTCTAATAGGCACACTTCCCAGGGCTGCCAATGGTGGGATCAGAAAGCCCATTGTTCCCACTTCTGGGGTTCCCTGGGCTAGAACCCCAGCTCATTCAGGCAGGTCCTGGTTGTTTTACTGATGTCTCTGCGTGGGAGTGAGGTCCTGGAGCTCTCCAGACTGTCATTTGCTGTCCAGCGCTCGACATTTGGTTCTGTGTACTATGGCCCTTCTCCTCCATACACAGTCACAATTAAGAAAATAAGAATCTGCAGACATTGCATTCAACTTCCTAATTTGAATGAAGGTTAAGAACACAAAGGAAAACACTTATGTGAATAACTTTGCTAAGGAACTTACGTTTATCTTTTGGAAGCTGTCAAAATGTTTAGGAGTAGTCTGTAAAAAGTTAAGCTTTTTAAATTAGGAAAAATAAATGATTCTTTATTGCTCTCTCTCACCAAACCCCCGCTCACCACAGCACCTATGACACAGGACTCACCTGATGAAACGCCTGCTCCCCACAGATTTCTGTTCTGAGTCATTCTCTAGCCCCTGTGTTCACCGCATTCCTAAGTCCACCGCAGCCAGTAGCATGATGAAGGAGGCCACGGAGCCCAAGGGACGACCTTTAAAAGAAGAGAAGGAAAATACCTCTCCCGTCTTCTGTGAGGTCACAGCCTTAATGGAGGCTGGAAGAAGTGAACGTAAATGTCGGGAAAGAGAGTGTTTCTACATTGGTCCCTGACCTGCTGTATCCTTAACAGGGTGGTGCACGTAACTGGAGTTACTATTTCCTGGGTGCACTTAGAAGATCCGGACCCAAAGTAGAAACCTGACCATTTGGCAAAAGACGGATCAATTCAGGAATCAAACTAAGTTTTTTTTGTTTTTTTGGGGTTTTTTTTTCTCACCTGTTGTTTCATTATCAGGAACTCTGCCACCACCTGCCCTCCCCTGCATCCTTGGGCAGGGCCAATCCGAAAATCAAGCAGATAAATCTGAGGAAAGAGAAAGCAGCCATGAGAAGCCAGGCTTTCAAACTATTGTTAGATCCACCAGACGTGAATCGCCAACCACCCAGCTGGGGGTGACCCCTGCCAGCTTACCCACAGGCATGCGCAGACAGAAGGAACGATTTTTCCTCCCATGGTCAAGAGCAAGGCTGCATTGGCTCCTCGGCATGTAGGGAGTACAGAATATCTCCATTTGGCAGGAAACAATGCAAATGATCGGGTGCTACACTTTGATTCGACTTACTGTTCACAGTTACTGGTTTATTAAGATTCAGTTCCTAGGGTTCACATTAATTCCCAGGTAACCCTTACCATGGTCTCCTGGAGAGTCTTGTCTCCACAGCAAGGACACCTCTTCCAAAGTTCTTATTTAATAATTCTTGGTGAAAGGAACCGTCATTTGTTCAACAACACCCATTCCAGGTCTTTAGCGCCCCACCTTCCCTGTTGCCCCCCGCCCCCACCGCTGCCCCGGATGCAATTGTCCTCAGTCACCTTGGTTCCTCCCCACGTGGGAATCAGCAACATCAGAGCCTCCACCCTAGCTCTGCCCTCCATGGCCTTGGACCTGTGGCCAGGAGATTTTCTATCCATTTAATCTGAGGACCCATGTCATTTGACATTACATGTCAAACTCTGACCTGAGCGTCAATGAAAATGTAATTGGTTAAACAGAGCTCATGGATATGGTGTTGGAAACATAAAGAAGACCTAAAACTTAATCAGAAGGCTATGACCAGTGAGGGTTTACCAGACAGAAAATCTGTGGGAATTCAGCAAAGTAACATTACCTGTGAAAGTAACGAGTATGCGGAGATTTTGAATGAAGACCATCACGGAGGGCGCCGCCTAGAATTCACATGTAGGGAAATGACTGAATGAGTATGATGTGAGTAATCTTTAACAGCCTCTCTTTCCTTGTCAACAGCAGGGATTTCATGCTGGAGAAGAGCTCACAGAATGCCATGGATATGAGGACATTTCGCATACAGCAACCTTAACTCCACGTGTGTTGCACTTTCAGCCCGAATGCGAGAGACTTAAGCTAATTATACTAGAGGGAAATCATGCAGAACTCAGAATGTGGAAGGCATTTAGTCACCCTCCAACCTTAGACAACATGAGAGAGTGCACCCTGGAGTGACTCTTGCAAATGTCCTGAACGTGTGAAAATATTCGGCTGAAGCCTCGCATGTATACACCAACGGCTCGCACTGGAGGAGACGAACCTTATAAAGGTACTGCAGCCAGAGAGCTGACACTTATTCACACCAGTAAACTCAAACGGGGGAGAAGCCCTATGCTTGGAATGACTGTGGAGGAGCTTTCGGTGACCATGCAACCCTTCAATGTCATGAGCACAGTCACACAGGAGAGAAACCACAATGAATATCATTTATGTGAGAAAGCACTTAGTCGAAGCCATAACCTTAGTCATGGGTGAGAATTCACACTGATGAGAAACCCTACAAAGGCAATGAGTGTGGAAAAGCCTTGAAACGCAGCTCTCACGCTTATACGCACTAGAAAACTCACAGGAGAGACACCCTATGTCTGGAATCCAGGTGGTGCAGCCTTTACCCAGAGCTCCCGCTTTTATAAACGCCAGAGAATTCATACCGAGTAGAAACCCTGTGTCTCTAATCAATGATATTGAGCCTTCAGCCAGAAATTATCCCTTTTAACTCACCAGGAAAGTCATGTGGAGAGAAACCCGGAGCCTGTAATCATGGTGGAAGAGCCTTCAGGTGGAGCTCCAGCCTCAGGATACACAGAGAGCTCAGAGTGGGCTGCATCCCTGACACAGTAGAGAAGACAGCCCAAGGTTTACTACAAGGAGAGCCCTCTTGGGGTACACCATCTAATCACTGCTGTAGAAGAAATCGGATGAAATGAATGCTCGAGTTCCATTAGACCTGGACTCATGAGACATGACAGGGCTCACACTGAAAAAGTAGTCTCAGTGTCATGAAGGAAGGACATTCTTCAGTGGTTCCATATTCCTGACTGAACAAGAAAGGGCTCACGCTGAGGAGATGCCCATTCTAAAGATGATGTGGAAAATCTTTCACTTGCTATTCACATCAGAAAACTCTTACTGGGAAAATAGTCTATAAAGAATGTGTTAGCATGCAAGTGAGTCAATAATTAAGTCCTTCAGCCCTTGTCTTCTTTTTAAATATACAATATCAATATGTTGAGAGTGAAGGGTTTTGAGAAGTGCTGAAAGCCATACTCAGCGTCAAGTAAGGAGAAACGAAGCCAACCTGCTTCAGTAGATCAGTATTTGCAAATATATAAGCACTACTGAGTGAGTATGTGTCCTTCAAAATGATGAAATATTGTGGTGAGTAAGCGTGGGCCCGTTTTCTGTTAATACTCTGTCACTGTTGATCAATTAGATACATTCTTTCTTTATAACATTATAATCATAATTACACAGACTGGGATCAATCGGAAAACAACGATGAATGTTAACAGAAAATGTAAAATATAGTATGATACGTCTTTACCCTTCCATGAGCGTCCAAATATTTGTATACACGTTCGGGATGAACGGCTTCAAGGATAAATACACACATACTTTGTGATTAACCTCTGCTGCTTCAATTAATTCTATTACTTAACTTTCATTTACTATTTCCCATATGACTTTTTAAAAACATATACATTAATTATATTTAAAGAAAGGTGAGTAATTGTGGGTTCATGGACAGGAAGAACTCAAGAATTCAGAGTCAGAGGTGGTTTAATCCCTACTTAGCATTTTGTAGCCCAGGGTTTCTATTTTTTTTTTTTTTTTTTGTCCAAGAAGAACAGATAGATATCTTCAGGACTGAGAAGGTGAAAGATCTTTGCAGACATAAAAAGAGTTCTACTCTAAGAATGTATTAGAACGATAAGGGGTGGCATATACTACATCATAGAAACACAAAGGAGATCCCGCAGAGAGCCATTGGTGAGTCTACCTTTAAAGCTTTACTCTTTGATGTCGAAAAATGGTACTAAAAAATGTTCCGGGAGAAAGATCACCATAGAGACAGTGTCTATTTTGTCAGTTAAACCTTCAAGAAGGCTAGCTAGAGAGAGCGCACAGGCCGCATGATGAGTTCTGGCCCCTTTTCCGTTCCCTTTCTTTTTCTTTGCTGGCCAAAACATTCGTTGTACCCCTGGGGCCCATTGAAGTCTAATGGGTTGAGAAATGGTATTCTAGGGCCTATAAAGGCCATCACGGGGACTTTCCTAGCATTCTAGAGGTTAAGACCTCACCTTCCAATGCAGGGAGGGCGGGTTCAATCCCTGGTCGGGGAGCTAAGATCTCACATGGCTTGCAACCAAAACACCAAAACATAAAACAGTAACAATATTGTAACAAATTCAATAAAAGTCTTTTAACATGGTCCACATCCAAAAAAAAAAAAATCTTAAAAATATATGTTTTTAAACCCATGACGTTAGCTGCAACATTACTGTGTGTACGTGCATCTGAGTGCACACACACACACCCCCAGGCAAGGGAGGGACACTGTAACAACTATCTGATCATAAAGGGAAAATACGATTCAGGAATTATTAGCATAAAGGATTCATGCAGGAGAAACATAAGCTAAATCACCTTGTTCATTCATTTCTAAATTTTTCTATTGTGAAATATTTAATGAGAACTTCCAACATTTCAGAACCTGGACTGTTATGTTGATTCAACTGTAAATAACACAATGCCTTTCTCTTCATAGAACTCTATAGTCTAAGGCAGGTAATAAGAATAAATTGCAAAATAATATTTCTGACATTAAGAAAAAAAGACACGTTCATACATTGTATAGTTACCAAAGGCCACTACTAGTCTACAATAGAAAGTTGGCTGTACCTAAAATAAAATTGACATTTAAAGCAGTCTCAGTTCTGGAATTTTGAAAAGTAATATATTTTTAGAAAGACTGGTTAGTAAAAGTATTTTCCAAAGCTCTCAATTTTGGAAAACTTTGTCTGCATGAATTGGGGAGAGCAAAGCGAGATTTCCTGTCTTAAGATGAAGCTTTGCTCTTCTCTATATTGCAAAATAAGTACTTTAAAATTTGTTAGCATTCAAGCCTATATGTTTGAAAATTAGTAACGACTGTTCTTTTTTTTCCTGTACGCGGGCCTCTCACTGTTGTGGCCTCTCCCGTTGCGGAGCACAGGCCCCAGACGCGCAGGCTCGGCGGCCATGGCTCACGGGCCCAGCTGCTCCACGGCATGGGGGATCCTCCCGGACCGGGGCACGAACCCGTGTCCCCTGCATCGGCAGGCAGACTCTCAACCACTGCGCCACCAGGGAAGCCCAGTAACGATTTTTATAAGGATAAAAATTCCAGTGTACGTGCCTGTTAAAACTCCTTCCATCATCGATTTTATTCAAAATTCAAGGGGTTACCCCTTTAAAGGATAACAGACAAGAGGGTTGCTATCTTGCTCTTTATATTGGGCTCTTGATTTCTTTCTAATTTTTTTTTTTTGAGAACCCAAAGCAACCCAAAAGAACACATTTACCATAAAATCCAGAATTTTCCGGTGTGTTCTTTAGTGTATATAGTCCCCATGCGATTATATACACTATTGGTACATTCGAAATTCAATATATTCCTAAATACAACATCAAAATCTAAAAATGCACTTACTTATATGTTTCATGATGCAATACTGCCCTTTTAAGAAAGAAATGGCTTACCAGATGCAAGAATACCTGCAAGTTGCATAGTATGTTTTTATAGTAATTCTTACAGTAGTGTCGATTTATTGTAAATCTTAAGGTTTCTTTTTTCACTACTGTTCACATTGTAGTGACTCCAACAACCAAAAGAGCCTCAATTCATGACATTTTCCCCTCGCCCCAATACCGAAATCTGCCCATCTGGTCGACCTTGCCGCCGCACACGCCAAGTGACGTGCAACTGGTGTGAACTTCCACGGGAAGTATTCAGAGGGCACACGAGCGAAGGCGCACCGCCACGCCGCTGACACCCGTCCTCGAAACAGGACACCATCGTTCCCATTTCTTGCTCTGGGGGGGTCCTGCCCTCCGCACGCGCGTCTCTAGGCCGTTCACTGTCTGCAGAGCTTCTTCAGTGAAGCTACTGACGACCGCGCCCTTGCAGGACCGCGGCCAGGCTCGTGTCTCCTCACGACTATCACGTGTGCCCCGGGCGTTCCCTGTTTCCCAAAGAGAAACGTCTACGACTTAGGACCACCGAAGCCTAGGAGGAACTGCCGCCCCTCCACGAGCGCCCTACACGCTTGCCCTCGACACACCTCGGTGAGCGGACCTGAACAGGTTCGAAACGCAAGCGCCACGCTGACGAGGCTACCAGGAAGTTGGGACGGGAGCTCCCTGCATAGACGCCCGTTTAACCTGCCGGGTGGATGCGGTCTGTTGACAGGCATCCCATGCCCCTGCCTCGGTGCAAGTTCCGCCCCCGTGACCGCCTCGCCTGGGACCCGGAGCAACTGAAGTGGCCCCTGTTGCGCCGCCAGACCGCCACGACTGCACCGGCATGACCCGGGCCCCCAAGGCGGCGAGGACGCACCGACGCATCGTGACACACGGAGTACGACGTCGGGCACGGACATCCTCTCCTGGTCAAGCATAGCAGGACGTGGTTGGGGGGGCCGGGGGGTGTCTCCGCGGGCCAAGGGACACCAGGGAGTGCTGGTCGACCGGCGCAGACCTCCCCCTAACCCTCCCAAGGAGCTCAGCGGCGGCCCCACAACACACGGCGCTCCACATTCAATCTCCGGTGAGAGCAGGCCTCGCCCACCGCTCCGCACCAGCGGGACGGTCGCCGCCAGCGTCGCCGGCCTCCCGGAACTCTGGCCCGCGCCTGGCGGGCGAATCACATCCCTCGCCAAGTTCGCCAAAGCTCAGGAGGGAAGGGACACTATAAAAGCGGCCGCCAGGTGGCTCCCGACAACGGGCTTGAACGTCAGCGGGATGGATTCTGATCGCTGGCCGGCGACGGAGCAGCTCCGACCGCCCAAAGGCTCGCGTTCGTCTCCGTGCGTCCGCCGAAGGAGCTACCTGCCAGTTCGCCTCGGCATGGCACGACGCGACCCCAGCAGCGGACGGGGCTGGGAAGATGTGCGCAGGAGGCTGACGCGAAGGAGATGCGCTCCTCACGGTAATGTAGAGAATTCTGCAGTCAGAAGCCTGACTCTGAAGACTTGGGTTGCCTTAGTGCCCAGCCTCTTACCTCCGGATCAGGAGACCATAGCAATTCACTTGCTTTCTCCAATTCTCTCTGCCCACCCTACACCCGTGCAGCTCTTCTCTCCATGAGCCTAGAGCTGCTTTCCCAAGCAAGACAACCCCATGCCATTGCAGGTAGGAGCCAAGGAGACAACTGAACATTTGCATCTGGACCTATTAGAGAAATTTTATGTATGCAACGCAGGAAGATACAAGACTGAGAGGGTCTTAGAACTTTAGCACCACATGGCCGTAGCTTTCATGCAACAGTGACGCACACTCGGCAAGTCCAGGGGTGTCAGGAAAAAGAAACAAACACACGTGTGCGCACACACACACGCACACACACACACACACACACATCCCCGGGTCTAATAGGCACACTTCCCAGGGCTGCCAATGGTGGGATCAGAAAGCCCATTGTTCCCACTTCTGGGGTTCCCTGGGCTAGAACCCCAGCTCATTCAGGCAGGTCCTGGTTGTTTTACTGATGTCTCTGCGTGGGAGTGAGGTCCTGGAGCTCTCCAGACTGTCATTTGCTGTCCAGCGCTCGACATTTGGTTCTGTGTACTATGGCCCTTCTCCTCCATACACAGTCACAATTAAGAAAATAAGAATCTGCAGACATTGCATTCAACTTCCTAATTTGAATGAAGGTTAAGAACACAAAGGAAAACACTTATGTGAATAACTTTGCTAAGGAACTTACGTTTATCTTTTGGAAGCTGTCAAAATGTTTAGGAGGAGTCTGTAAAAAGTTAAGCTTTTTAAATTAGGAAAAATAAATGATTCTTTATTGCTCTCTCTCACCAAACCCCCGCTCACCACAGCACCTATGACACAGGACTCACCTGATGAAACGCCTGCTCCCCACAGATTTCTGTTCTGAGTCATTCTCTAGCCCCTGTGTTCACCGCATTCCTAAGTCCACCGCAGCCAGTAGCATGATGAAGGAGGCCACGGAGCCCAAGGGACGACCTTTAAAAGAAGAGAAGGAAAATACCTCTCCCGTCTTCTGTGAGGTCACAGCCTTAATGGAGGCTGGAAGAAGTGAACGTAAATGTCGGGAAAGAGAGTGTTTCTACATTGGTCCCTGACCTGCTGTATCCTTAACAGGGTGGTGCACGTAACTGGAGTTACTATTTCCTGGGTGCACTTAGAAGATCCGGACCCAAAGTAGAAACCTGACCATTTGGCAAAAGACGGATCAATTCAGGAATCAAACTAAGTTTTTTTTGTTTTTTTGGGGTTTTTTTTTCTCACCTGTTGTTTCATTATCAGGAACTCTGCCACCACCTGCCCTCCCCTGCATCCTTGGGCAGGGCCAATCCGAAAATCAAGCAGATAAATCTGAGGAAAGAGAAAGCAGCCATGAGAAGCCAGGCTTTCAAACTATTGTTAGATCCACCAGACGTGAATCGCCAACCACCCAGCTGGGGGTGACCCCTGCCAGCTTACCCACAGGCATGCGCAGACAGAAGGAACGATTTTTCCTCCCATGGTCAAGAGCAAGGCTGCATTGGCTCCTCGGCATGTAGGGAGTACAGAATATCTCCATTTGGCAGGAAACAATGCAAATGATCGGGTGCTACACTTTGATTCGACTTACTGTTCACAGTTACTGGTTTATTAAGATTCAGTTCCTAGGGTTCACATTAATTCCCAGGTAACCCTTACCATGGTCTCCTGGAGAGTCTTGTCTCCACAGCAAGGACACCTCTTCCAAAGTTCTTATTTAATAATTCTTGGTGAAAGGAACCGTCATTTGTTCAACAACACCCATTCCAGGTCTTTAGCGCCCCACCTTCCCTGTTGCCCCCCGCCCCCACCGCTGCCCCGGATGCAATTGTCCTCAGTCACCTTGGTTCCTCCCCACGTGGGAATCAGCAACATCAGAGCCTCCACCCTAGCTCTGCCCTCCATGGCCTTGGACCTGTGGCCAGGAGATTTTCTATCCATTTAATCTGAGGACCCATGTCATTTGACATTACATGTCAAACTCTGACCTGAGCGTCAATGAAAATGTAATTGGTTAAACAGAGCTCATGGATATGGTGTTGGAAACATAAAGAAGACCTAAAACTTAATCAGAAGGCTATGACCAGTGAGGGTTTACCAGACAGAAAATCTGTGGGAATTCAGCAAAGTAACATTACCTGTGAAAGTAACGAGTATGCGGAGATTTTGAATGAAGACCATCACGGAGGGCGCCGCCTAGAATTCACATGTAGGGAAATGACTGAATGAGTATGATGTGAGTAATCTTTAACAGCCTCTCTTTCCTTGTCAACAGCAGGGATTTCATGCTGGAGAAGAGCTCACAGAATGCCATGGATATGAGGACATTTCGCATACAGCAACCTTAACTCCACGTGTGTTGCACTTTCAGCCCGAATGCGAGAGACTTAAGCTAATTATACTAGAGGGAAATCATGCAGAACTCAGAATGTGGAAGGCATTTAGTCACCCTCCAACCTTAGACAACATGAGAGAGTGCACCCTGGAGTGACTCTTGCAAATGTCCTGAACGTGTGAAAATATTCGGCTGAAGCCTCGCATGTATACACCAACGGCTCGCACTGGAGGAGACGAACCTTATAAAGGTACTGCAGCCAGAGAGCTGACACTTATTCACACCAGTAAACTCAAACGGGGGAGAAGCCCTATGCTTGGAATGACTGTGGAGGAGCTTTCGGTGACCATGCAACCCTTCAATGTCATGAGCACAGTCACACAGGAGAGAAACCACAATGAATATCATTTATGTGAGAAAGCACTTAGTCGAAGCCATAACCTTAGTCATGGGTGAGAATTCACACTGAGGAGAAACCCTACAAAGGCAATGAGTGTGGAAAAGCCTTGAAACGCAGCTCTCACGCTTATACGCACTAGAAAACTCACAGGAGAGACACCCTATGTCTGGAATCCAGGTGGTGCAGCCTTTACCCAGAGCTCCCGCTTTTATAAACGCCAGAGAATTCATACCGAGTAGAAACCCTGTGTCTCTAATCAATGATATTGAGCCTTCAGCCAGAAATTATCCCTTTTAACTCACCAGGAAAGTCATGTGGAGAGAAACCCGGAGCCTGTAATCATGGTGGAAGAGCCTTCAGGTGGAGCTCCAGCCTCAGGATACACAGAGAGCTCAGAGTGGGCTGCATCCCTGACACAGTAGAGAAGACAGCCCAAGGTTTACTACAAGGAGAGCCCTCTTGGGGTACACCATCTAATCACTGCTGTAGAAGAAATCGGATGAAATGAATGCTCGAGTTCCATTAGACCTGGACTCATGAGACATGACAGGGCTCACACTGAAAAAGTAGTCTCAGTGTCATGAAGGAAGGACATTCTTCAGTGGTTCCATATTCCTGACTGAACAAGAAAGGGCTCACGCTGAGGAGATGCCCATTCTAAAGATGATGTGGAAAATCTTTCACTTGCTATTCACATCAGAAAACTCTTACTGGGAAAATAGTCTATAAAGAATGTGTTAGCATGCAAGTGAGTCAATAATTAAGTCCTTCAGCCCTTGTCTTCTTTTTAAATATACAATATCAATATGTTGAGAGTGAAGGGTTTTGAGAAGTGCTGAAAGCCATACTCAGCGTCAAGTAAGGAGAAACGAAGCCAACCTGCTTCAGTAGATCAGTATTTGCAAATATATAAGCACTACTGAGTGAGTATGTGTCCTTCAAAATGATGAAATATTGTGGTGAGTAAGCGTGGGCCCGTTTTCTGTTAATACTCTGTCACTGTTGATCAATTAGATACATTCTTTCTTTATAACATTATAATCATAATTACACAGACTGGGATCAATCGGAAAACAACGATGAATGTTAACAGAAAATGTAAAATATAGTATGATACGTCTTTACCCTTCCATGAGCGTCCAAATATTTGTATACACGTTCGGGATGAACGGCTTCAAGGATAAATACACACATACTTTGTGATTAACCTCTGCTGCTTCAATTAATTCTATTACTTAACTTTCATTTACTATTTCCCATATGACTTTTTAAAAACATATACATTAATTATATTTAAAGAAAGGTGAGTAATTGTGGGTTCATGGACAGGAAGAACTCAAGAATTCAGAGTCAGAGGTGGTTTAATCCCTACTTAGCATTTTGTAGCCCAGGGTTTCTATTTTTTTTTTTTTTTTTTTTGTCCAAGAAGAACAGATAGATATCTTCAGGACTGAGAAGGTGAAAGATCTTTGCAGACATAAAAAGAGTTCTACTCTAAGAATGTATTAGAACGATAAGGGGTGGCATATACTACATCATAGAAACACAAAGGAGATCCCGCAGAGAGCCATTGGTGAGTCTACCTTTAAAGCTTTACTCTTTGATGTCGAAAAATGGTACTAAAACATGTTCCGGGAGAAAGATCACCATAGAGACAGTGTCTATTTTGTCAGTTAAACCTTCAAGAAGGCTAGCTAGAGAGAGCGCACAGGCCGCATGATGAGTTCTGGCCCCTTTTCCGTTCCCTTTCTTTTTCTTTGCTGGCCAAAACATTCGTTGTACCCCTGGGGCCCATTGAAGTCTAATGGGTTGAGAAATGGTATTCTAGGGCCTATAAAGGCCATCACGGGGACTTTCCTAGCATTCTAGAGGTTAAGACCTCACCTTCCAATGCAGGGAGGGCGGGTTCAATCCCTGGTCGGGGAGCTAAGATCTCACATGGCTTGCAACCAAAACACCAAAACATAAAACAGTAACAATATTGTAACAAATTCAATAAAAGTCTTTTAACATGGTCCACATCCAAAAAAAAAAAAATCTTAAAAATATATGTTTTTAAACCCATGACGTTAGCTGCAACATTACTGTGTGTACGTGCATCTGAGTGCACACACACACACCCCCAGGCAAGGGAGGGACACTGTAACAACTATCTGATCATAAAGGGAAAATACGATTCAGGAATTATTAGCATAAAGGATTCATGCAGGAGAAACATAAGCTAAATCACCTTGTTCATTCATTTCTAAATTTTTCTATTGTGAAATATTTAATGAGAACTTCCAACATTTCAGAACCTGGACTGTTATGTTGATTCAACTGTAAATAACACAATGCCTTTCTCTTCATAGAACTCTATAGTCTAAGGCAGGTAATAAGAATAAATTGCAAAATAATATTTCTGACATTAAGAAAAAAAGACACGTTCATACATTGTATAGTTACCAAAGGCCACTACTAGTCTACAATAGAAAGTTGGCTGTACCTAAAATAAAATTGACATTTAAAGCAGTCTCAGTTCTGGAATTTTGAAAAGTAATATATTTTTAGAAAGACTGGTTAGTAAAAGTATTTTCCAAAGCTCTCAATTTTGGAAAACTTTGTCTGCATGAATTGGGGAGAGCAAAGCGAGATTTCCTGTCTTAAGATGAAGCTTTGCTCTTCTCTATATTGCAAAATAAGTACTTTAAAATTTGTTAGCATTCAAGCCTATATGTTTGAAAATTAGTAACGACTGTTCTTTTTTTTCCTGTACGCGGGCCTCTCACTGTTGTGGCCTCTCCCGTTGCGGAGCACAGGCCCCAGACGCGCAGGCTCGGCGGCCATGGCTCACGGGCCCAGCTGCTCCACGGCATGGGGGATCCTCCCGGACCGGGGCACGAACCCGTGTCCCCTGCATCGGCAGGCAGACTCTCAACCACTGCGCCACCAGGGAAGCCCAGTAACGATTTTTATAAGGATAAAAATTCCAGTGTACGTGCCTGTTAAAACTCCTTCCATCATCGATTTTATTCAAAATTCAAGGGGTTACCCCTTTAAAGGATAACAGACAAGAGGGTTGCTATCTTGCTCTTTATATTGGGCTCTTGATTTCTTTCTAATTTTTTTTTTTTGAGAACCCAAAGCAACCCAAAAGAACACATTTACCATAAAATCCAGAATTTTCCGGTGTGTTCTTTAGTGTATATAGTCCCCATGCGATTATATACACTATTGGTACATTCGAAATTCAATATATTCCTAAATACAACATCAAAATCTAAAAATGCACTTACTTATATGTTTCATGATGCAATACTGCCCTTTTAAGAAAGAAATGGCTTACCAGATGCAAGAATACCTGCAAGTTGCATAGTATGTTTTTATAGTAATTCTTACAGTAGTGTCGATTTATTGTAAATCTTAAGGTTTCTTTTTTCACTACTGTTCACATTGTAGTGACTCTCACAACCAAAAGAGCCTCAATTCATGACATTTTCCCCTCGCCCCAATACCGAAATCTGCCCATCTGGTCGACCTTGCCGCCGCACACGCCAAGTGACGTGCAACTGGTGTGAACTTCCACGGGAAGTATTCAGAGGGCACACGAGCGAAGGCGCACCGCCACGCCGCTGACACCCGTCCTCGAAACAGGACACCATCGTTCCCATTTCTTGCTCTGGGGGGGTCCTGCCCTCCGCACGCGCGTCTCTAGGCCGTTCACTGTCTGCAGAGCTTCTTCAGTGAAGCTACTGACGACCGCGCCCTTGCAGGACCGCGGCCAGGCTCGTGTCTCCTCACGACTATCACGTGTGCCCCGGGCGTTCCCTGTTTCCCAAAGAGAAACGTCTACGACTTAGGACCACCGAAGCCTAGGAGGAACTGCCGCCCCTCCACGAGCGCCCTACACGCTTGCCCTCGACACACCTCGGTGAGCGGACCTGAACAGGTTCGAAACGCAAGCGCCACGCTGACGAGGCTACCAGGAAGTTGGGACGGGAGCTCCCTGCATAGACGCCCGTTTAACCTGCCGGGTGGATGCGGTCTGTTGACAGGCATCCCATGCCCCTGCCTCGGTGCAAGTTCCGCCCCCGTGACCGCCTCGCCTGGGACCCGGAGCAACTGAAGTGGCCCCTGTTGCGCAGCCAGACCGCCACGACTGCACCGGCATGACCCGGGCCCCCAAGGCGGCGAGGACGCACCGACGCATCGTGACACACGGAGTACGACGTCGGGCACGGACATCCTCTCCTGGTCACGCGTAGCAGGACGTGTGTGTGGGGGGCGGGGGTTGTCTCCGCGGGCCAAGGGACACCAGGGAGTGCTGGTCGACCGGCGCAGACCTCCCCCTAAGCCTCCCAAGGAGCTCAGCGGCGGCCCCACAACACACGGCGCTCCACATTCAATCTCCGGTGAGAGCAGGCCTCGCCCACCGCTCCGCACCAGCGGGACGGTCGCCGCCAGCGTCGCCGGCCTCCCGGAACTCTGGCCCGCGCCTGGCGGGCGAATCACATCCCTCGCCAAGTTCGCCAAAGCTCAGGAGGGAAGGGACACTATAAAAGCGGCCGCCAGGTGGCTCCCGACAACGGGCTTGAACGTCAGCGGGATGGATTCTGATCGCTGGCCGGCGACGGAGCAGCTCCGACCGCCCAAAGGCTCGCGTTCGTCTCCGTGCGTCCGCCGAAGGAGCTACCTGCCAGTTCGCCTCGGCATGGCACGACGCGACCCCAGCAGCGGACGGGGCTGGGAAGATGTGCGCAGGAGGCTGACGCGAAGGAGATGCGCTCCTCACGGTAATGTAGAGAATTCTGCAGTCAGAAGCCTGACTCTGAAGACTTGGGTTGCCTTAGTGCCCAGCCTCTTACCTCCGGATCAGGAGACCATAGCAATTCACTTGCTTTCTCCAATTCTCTCTGCCCACCCTACACCCGTGCAGCTCTTCTCTCCATGAGCCTAGAGCTGCTTTCCCAAGCAAGACAACCCCATGCCATTGCAGGTAGGAGCCAAGGAGACAACTGAACATTTGCATCTGGACCTATTAGAGAAATTTTATGTATGCAACGCAGGAAGATACAAGACTGAGAGGGTCTTAGAACTTTAGCACCACATGGCCGTAGCTTTCATGCAACAGTGACGCACACTCGGCAAGTCCAGGGGTGTCAGGAAAAAGAAACAAACACACGTGTGCGCACACACACACGCACACACACACACACACACACACATCCCCGGGTCTAATAGGCACACTTCCCAGGGCTGCCAATGGTGGGATCAGAAAGCCCATTGTTCCCACTTCTGGGGTTCCCTGGGCTAGAACCCCAGCTCATTCAGGCAGGTCCTGGTTGTTTTACTGATGTCTCTGCGTGGGAGTGAGGTCCTGGAGCTCTCCAGACTGTCATTTGCTGTCCAGCGCTCGACATTTGGTTCTGTGTACTATGGCCCTTCTCCTCCATACACAGTCACAATTAAGAAAATAAGAATCTGCAGACATTGCATTCAACTTCCTAATTTGAATGAAGGTTAAGAACACAAAGGAAAACACTTATGTGAATAACTTTGCTAAGGAACTTACGTTTATCTTTTGGAAGCTGTCAAAATGTTTAGGAGTAGTCTGTAAAAAGTTAAGCTTTTTAAATTAGGAAAAATAAATGATTCTTTATTGCCCTCTCTCACCAAACCCCCGCTCACCACAGCACCTATGACACAGGACTCACCTGATGAAACGCCTGCTCCCCACAGATTTCTGTTCTGAGTCATTCTCTAGCCCCTGTGTTCACCGCATTCCTAAGTCCACCGCAGCCAGTAGCATGATGAAGGAGGCCACGGAGCCCAAGGGACGACCTTTAAAAGAAGAGAAGGAAAATACCTCTCCCGTCTTCTGTGAGGTCACAGCCTTAATGGAGGCTGGAAGAAGTGAACGTAAATGTCGGGAAAGAGAGTGTTTCTACATTGGTCCCTGACCTGCTGTATCCTTAACAGGGTGGTGCACGTAACTGGAGTTACTATTTCCTGGGTGCACTTAGAAGATCCGGACCCAAAGTAGAAACCTGACCATTTGGCAAAAGACGGATCAATTCAGGAATCAAACTAAGTTTTTTTTGTTTTTTTGGTTTTTTTTTTCTCACCTGTTGTTTCATTATCAGGAACTCTGCCACCACCTGCCCTCCCCTGCATCCTTGGGCAGGGCCAATCCGAAAATCAAGCAGATAAATCTGAGGAAAGAGAAAGCAGCCATGAGAAGCCAGGCTTTCAAACTATTGTTAGATCCACCAGACGTGAATCGCCAACCACCCAGCTGGGGGTGACCCCTGCCAGCTTACCCACAGGCATGCGCAGACAGAAGGAACGATTTTTCCTCCCATGGTCAAGAGCAAGGCTGCATTGGCTCCTCGGCATGTAGGGAGTACAGAATATCTCCATTTGGCAGGAAACAATGCAAATGATCGGGTGCTACACTTTGATTCGACTTACTGTTCACAGTTACTGGTTTATTAAGATTCAGTTCCTAGGGTTCACATTAATTCCCAGGTAACCCTTACCATGGTCTCCTGGAGAGTCTTGTCTCCACAGCAAGGACACCTCTTCCAAAGTTCTTATTTAATAATTCTTGGTGAAAGGAACCGTCATTTGTTCAACAACACCCATTCCAGGTCTTTAGCGCCCCACCTTCCCTGTTGCCCCCCGCCCCCACCGCTGCCCCGGATGCAATTGTCCTCAGTCACCTTGGTTCCTCCCCACGTGGGAATCAGCAACATCAGAGCCTCCACCCTAGCTCTGCCCTCCATGGCCTTGGACCTGTGGCCAGGAGATTTTCTATCCATTTAATCTGAGGACCCATGTCATTTGACATTACATGTCAAACTCTGACCTGAGCGTCAATGAAAATGTAATTGATTAAACAGAGCTCATGGATATGGTGTTGGAAACATAAAGAAGACCTAAAACTTAATCAGAAGGCTATGACCAGTGAGGGTTTACCAGACAGAAAATCTGTGGGAATTCAGCAAAGTAACATTACCTGTGAAAGTAACGAGTATGCGGAGATTTTGAATGAAGACCATCACGGAGGGCGCCGCCTAGAATTCACATGTAGGGAAATGACTGAATGAGTATGATGTGAGTAATCTTTAACAGCCTCTCTTTCCTTGTCAACAGCAGGGATTTCATGCTGGAGAAGAGCTCACAGAATGCCATGGATATGAGGACATTTCGCATACAGCAACCTTAACTCCACGTGTGTTGCACTTTCAGCCCGAATGCGAGAGACTTAAGCTAATTATACTAGAGGGAAATCATGCAGAACTCAGAATGTGGAAGGCATTTAGTCACCCTCCAACCTTAGACAACATGAGAGAGTGCACCCTGGAGTGACTCTTGCAAATGTCCTGAACGTGTGAAAATATTCGGCTGAAGCCTCGCATGTATACACCAACGGCTCGCACTGGAGGAGACGAACCTTATAAAGGTACTGCAGCCAGAGAGCTGACACTTATTCACACCAGTAAACTCAAACGGGGGAGAAGCCCTATGCTTGGAATGACTGTGGAGGAGCTTTCGGTGACCATGCAACCCTTCAATGTCATGAGCACAGTCACACAGGAGAGAAACCACAATGAATATCATTTATGTGAGAAAGCACTTAGTCGAAGCCATAACCTTAGTCATGGGTGAGAATTCACACTGAGGAGAAACCCTACAAAGGCAATGAGTGTGGAAAAGCCTTGAAACGCAGCTCTCACGCTTATACGCACTAGAAAACTCACAGGAGAGACACCCTATGTCTGGAATCCAGGTGGTGCAGCCTTTACCCAGAGCTCCCGCTTTTATAAACGCCAGAGAATTCATACCGAGTAGAAACCCTGTGTCTCTAATCAATGATATTGAGCCTTCAGCCAGAAATTATCCCTTTTAACTCACCAGGAAAGTCATGTGGAGAGAAACCCGGAGCCTGTAATCATGGTGGAAGAGCCTTCAGGTGGAGCTCCAGCCTCAGGATACACAGAGAGCTCAGAGTGGGCTGCATCCCTGACACAGTAGAGAAGACAGCCCAAGGTTTACTACAAGGAGAGCCCTCTTGGGGTACACCATCTAATCACTGCTGTAGAAGAAATCGGATGAAATGAATGCTCGAGTTCCATTAGACCTGGACTCATGAGACATGACAGGGCTCACACTGAAAAAGTAGTCTCAGTGTCATGAAGGAAGGACATTCTTCAGTGGTTCCATATTCCTGACTGAACAAGAAAGGGCTCACGCTGAGGAGATGCCCATTCTAAAGATGATGTGGAAAATCTTTCACTTGCTATTCACATCAGAAAACTCTTACTGGGAAAATAGTCTATAAAGAATGTGTTAGCATGCAAGTGAGTCAATAATTAAGTCCTTCAGCCCTTGTCTTCTTTTTAAATATACAATATCAATATGTTGAGAGTGAAGGGTTTTGAGAAGTGCTGAAAGCCATACTCAGCGTCAAGTAAGGAGAAACGAAGCCAACCTGCTTCAGTAGATCAGTATTTGCAAATATATAAGCACTACTGAGTGAGTATGTGTCCTTCAAAATGATGAAATATTGTGGTGAGTAAGCGTGGGCCCGTTTTCTGTTAATACTCTGTCACTGTTGATCAATTAGATACATTCTTTCTTTATAACATTATAATCATAATTACACAGACTGGGATCAATCGGAAAACAACGATGAATGTTAACAGAAAATGTAAAATATAGTATGATACGTCTTTACCCTTCCATGAGCGTCCAAATATTTGTATACACGTTCGGGATGAACGGCTTCAAGGATAAATACACACATACTTTGTGATTAACCTCTGCTGCTTCAATTAATTCTATTACTTAACTTTCATTTACTATTTCCCATATGACTTTTTAAAAACATATACATTAATTATATTTAAAGAAAGGTGAGTAATTGTGGGTTCATGGACAGGAAGAACTCAAGAATTCAGAGTCAGAGGTGGTTTAATCCCTACTTAGCATTTTGTAGCCCAGGGTTTCTTTTTTTTTTTTTTTTTTTGTCCAAGAAGAACAGATAGATATCTTCAGGACTGAGAAGGTGAAAGATCTTTGCAGACATAAAAAGAGTTCTACTCTAAGAATGTATTAGAACGATAAGGGGTGGCATATACTACATCATAGAAACACAAAGGAGATCCCGCAGAGAGCCATTGGTGAGTCTACCTTTAAAGCTTTACTCTTTGATGTCGAAAAATGGTACTAAAACATGTTCCGGGAGAAAGATCACCATAGAGACAGTGTCTATGTTGTCAGTTAAACCTTCAAGAAGGCTAGCTAGAGAGAGCGCACAGGCCGCATGATGAGTTCTGGCCCCTTTTCCGTTCCCTTTCTTTTTCTTTGCTGGCCAAAACATTCGTTGTACCCCTGGGGCCCATTGAAGTCTAATGGGTTGAGAAATGGTATTCTAGGGCCTATAAAGGCCATCACGGGGACTTTCCTAGCATTCTAGAGGTTAAGACCTCACCTTCCAATGCAGGGAGGGCGGGTTCAATCCCTGGTCGGGGAGCTAAGATCTCACATGGCTTGCAACCAAAACACCAAAACATAAAACAGTAACAATATTGTAACAAATTCAATAAAAGTCTTTTAACATGGTCCACATCCAAAAAAAAAAAAAAATCTTAAAAATATATGTTTTTAAACCCATGACGTTAGCTGCAACATTACTGTGTGTACGTGCATCTGAGTGCACACACACACCCCCCCAGGCAAGGGAGGGACACTGTAACAACTATCTGATCATAAAGGGAAAATACGATTCAGGAATTATTAGCATAAAGGATTCATGCAGGAGAAACATAAGCTAAATCACCTTGTTCATTCATTTCTAAATTTTTCTATTGTGAAATATTTAATGAGAACTTCCAACATTTCAGAACCTGGACTGTTATGTTGATTCAACTGTAAATAACACAATGCCTTTCTCTTCATAGAACTCTATATTCTAAGGCAGGTAATAAGAATAAATTGCAAAATAATATTTCTGACATTAAGAAAAAAAGACACGTTCATACATTGTATAGTTACCAAATGCCACTACTAGTCTACAATAGAAAGTTGGCTGTACCTAAAATAAAATTGACATTTAAAGCAGTCTCAGTTCTGGAATTTTGAAAAGTAATATATTTTTAGAAAGACTGGTTAGTAAAAGTATTTTCCAAAGCTCTCAATTTTGGAAAACTTTGTCTGCATGAATTGGGGAGAGCAAAGCGAGATTTCCTGTCTTAAGATGAAGCTTTGCTCTTCTCTATATTGCAAAATAAGTACTTTAAAATTTGTTAGCATTCAAGCCTATATGTTTGAAAATTAGTAACGACTGTTCTTTTTTTTCCTGTACGCGGGCCTCTCACTGTTGTGGCCTCTCCCGTTGCGGAGCACAGGCCCCAGACGCGCAGGCTCGGCGGCCATGGCTCACGGGCCCAGCTGCTCCACGGCATGGGGGATCCTCCCGGACCGGGGCACGAACCCGTGTCCCCTGCATCGGCAGGCAGACTCTCAACCACTGCGCCACCAGGGAAGCCCAGTAACGATTTTTATAAGGATAAAAATTCCAGTGTACGTGCCTGTTAAAACTCCTTCCATCATCGATTTTATTCAAAATTCAAGGGGTTACCCCTTTAAAGGATAACAGACAAGAGGGTTGCTATCTTGCTCTTTATATTGGGCTCTTGATTTCTTTCTAATTTTTTTTTTTGAGAACCCAAAGCAACCCAAAAGAACACATTTACCATAAAATCCAGAATTTTCCGGTGTGTTCTTTAGTGTATATAGTCCCCATGCGATTATATACACTATTGGTACATTCGAAATTCAATATATTCCTAAATACAACATCAAAATCTAAAAATGCACTTACTTATATGTTTCATGATGCAATACTGCCCTTTTAAGAAAGAAATGGCTTACCAGATGCAAGAATACCTGCAAGTTGCATAGTATGTTTTTATAGTAATTCTTACAGTAGTGTCGATTTATTGTAAATCTTAAGGTTTCTTTTTTCACTACTGTTCACATTGTAGTGACTCTCACAACCAAAAGAGCCTCAATTCATGACATTTTCCCCTCGCCCCAATACCGAAATCTGCCCATCTGGTCGACCTTGCCGCCGCACACGCCAAGTGACGTGCAACTGGTGTGAACTTCCACGGGAAGTATTCAGAGGGCACACGAGCGAAGGCGCACCGCCACGCCGCTGACACCCGTCCTCGAAACAGGACACCATCGTTCCCATTTCTTGCTCTGGGGGGGTCCTGCCCTCCGCACGCGCGTCTCTAGGCCGTTCACTGTCTGCAGAGCTTCTTCAGTGAAGCTACTGACGACCGCGCCCTTGCAGGACCGCGGCCAGGCTCGTGTCTCCTCACGACTATCACGTGTGCCCCGGGCGTTCCCTGTTTCCCAAAGAGAAACGTCTACGACTTAGGACCACCGAAGCCTAGGAGGAACTGCCGCCCCTCCACGAGCGCCCTACACGCTTGCCCTCGACACACCTCGGTGAGCGGACCTGAACAGGTTCGAAACGCAAGCGCCACGCTGACGAGGCTACCAGGAAGTTGGGACGGGAGCTCCCTGCATAGACGCCCGTTTAACCTGCCGGGTGGATGCGGTCTGTTGACAGGCATCCCATGCCCCTGCCTCGGTGCAAGTTCCGCCCCCGTGACCGCCTCGCCTGGGACCCGGAGCAACTGAAGTGGCCCCTGTTGCGCAGCCAGACCGCCACGACTGCACCGGCATGACCCGGGCCCCCAAGGCGGCGAGGACGCACCGACGCATCGTGACACACGGAGTACGACGTCGGGCACGGACATCCTCTCCTGGTCACGCGTAGCAGGACGTGTGTGGGGGGGGCGGGGGTTGTCTCCGCGGGCCAAGGGACACCAGGGAGTGCTGGTCGACCGGCGCAGACCTCCCCCTAAGCCTCCCAAGGAGCTCAGCGGCGGCCCCACAACACACGGCGCTCCACATTCAATCTCCGGTGAGAGCAGGCCTCGCCCACCGCTCCGCACCAGCGGGACGGTCGCCGCCAGCGTCGCCGGCCTCCCGGAACTCTGGCCCGCGCCTGGCGGGCGAATCACATCCCTCGCCAAGTTCGCCAAAGCTCAGGAGGGAAGGGACACTATAAAAGCGGCCGCCAGGTGGCTCCCGACAACGGGCTTGAACGTCAGCGGGATGGATTCTGATCGCTGGCCGGCGACGGAGCAGCTCCGACCGCCCAAAGGCTCGCGTTCGTCTCCGTGCGTCCGCCGAAGGAGCTACCTGCCAGTTCGCCTCGGCATGGCACGACGCGACCCCAGCAGCGGACGGGGCTGGGAAGATGTGCGCAGGAGGCTGACGCGAAGGAGATGCGCTCCTCACGGTAATGTAGAGAATTCTGCAGTCAGAAGCCTGACTCTGAAGACTTGGGTTGCCTTAGTGCCCAGCCTCTTACCTCCGGATCAGGAGACCATAGCAATTCACTTGCTTTCTCCAATTCTCTCTGCCCACCCTACACCCGTGCAGCTCTTCTCTCCATGAGCCTAGAGCTGCTTTCCCAAGCAAGACAACCCCATGCCATTGCAGGTAGGAGCCAAGGAGACAACTGAACATTTGCATCTGGACCTATTAGAGAAATTTTATGTATGCAACGCAGGAAGATACAAGACTGAGAGGGTCTTAGAACTTTAGCACCACATGGCCGTAGCTTTCATGCAACAGTGACGCACACTCGGCAAGTCCAGGGGTGTCAGGAAAAAGAAACAAACACACGTGTGCGCACACACACACGCACACACACACACACACACACACATCCCCGGGTCTAATAGGCACACTTCCCAGGGCTGCCAATGGTGGGATCAGAAAGCCCATTGTTCCCACTTCTGGGGTTCCCTG
The DNA here is from genome assembly GCF_964165515.1 of Mesoplodon bidens. NCBI lineage: Eukaryota > Metazoa > Chordata > Mammalia > Artiodactyla > Ziphiidae > Mesoplodon > Mesoplodon bidens. The sequence continues at coordinate 66,743 of NW_027672561.1, read as the reverse complement.
GGCTAGAACCCCAGCTCATTCAGGCAGGTCCTGGTTGTTTTACTGATGTCTCTGCGTGGGAGTGAGGTCCTGGAGCTCTCCAGACTGTCATTTGCTGTCCAGCGCTCGACATTTGGTTCTGTGTACTATGGCCCTTCTCCTCCATACACAGTCACAATTAAGAAAATAAGAATCTGCAGACATTGCATTCAACTTCCTAATTTGAATGAAGGTTAAGAACACAAAGGAAAACACTTATGTGAATAACTTTGCTAAGGAACTTACGTTTATCTTTTGGAAGCTGTCAAAATGTTTAGGAGTAGTCTGTAAAAAGTTAAGCTTTTTAAATTAGGAAAAATAAATGATTCTTTATTGCCCTCTCTCACCAAACCCCCGCTCACCACAGCACCTATGACACAGGACTCACCTGATGAAACGCCTGCTCCCCACAGATTTCTGTTCTGAGTCATTCTCTAGCCCCTGTGTTCACCGCATTCCTAAGTCCACCGCAGCCAGTAGCATGATGAAGGAGGCCACGGAGCCCAAGGGACGACCTTTAAAAGAAGAGAAGGAAAATACCTCTCCCGTCTTCTGTGAGGTCACAGCCTTAATGGAGGCTGGAAGAAGTGAACGTAAATGTCGGGAAAGAGAGTGTTTCTACATTGGTCCCTGACCTGCTGTATCCTTAACAGGGTGGTGCACGTAACTGGAGTTACTATTTCCTGGGTGCACTTAGAAGATCCGGACCCAAAGTAGAAACCTGACCATTTGGCAAAAGACGGATCAATTCAGGAATCAAACTAAGTTTTTTTTGTTTTTTTGTTTTTTTTTTTCTCACCTGTTGTTTCATTATCAGGAACTCTGCCACCACCTGCCCTCCCCTGCATCCTTGGGCAGGGCCAATCCGAAAATCAAGCAGATAAATCTGAGGAAAGAGAAAGCAGCCATGAGAAGCCAGGCTTTCAAACTATTGTTAGATCCACCAGACGTGAATCGCCAACCACCCAGCTGGGGGTGACCCCTGCCAGCTTACCCACAGGCATGCGCAGACAGAAGGAACGATTTTTCCTCCCATGGTCAAGAGCAAGGCTGCATTGGCTCCTCGGCATGTAGGGAGTACAGAATATCTCCATTTGGCAGGAAACAATGCAAATGATCGGGTGCTACACTTTGATTCGACTTACTGTTCACAGTTACTGGTTTATTAAGATTCAGTTCCTAGGGTTCACATTAATTCCCAGGTAACCCTTACCATGGTCTCCTGGAGAGTCTTGTCTCCACAGCAAGGACACCTCTTCCAAAGTTCTTATTTAATAATTCTTGGTGAAAGGAACCGTCATTTGTTCAACAACACCCATTCCAGGTCTTTAGCGCCCCACCTTCCCTGTTGCCCCCCGCCCCCACCGCTGCCCCGGATGCAATTGTCCTCAGTCACCTTGGTTCCTCCCCACGTGGGAATCAGCAACATCAGAGCCTCCACCCTAGCTCTGCCCTCCATGGCCTTGGACCTGTGGCCAGGAGATTTTCTATCCATTTAATCTGAGGACCCATGTCATTTGACATTACATGTCAAACTCTGACCTGAGCGTCAATGAAAATGTAATTGATTAAACAGAGCTCATGGATATGGTGTTGGAAACATAAAGAAGACCTAAAACTTAATCAGAAGGCTATGACCAGTGAGGGTTTACCAGACAGAAAATCTGTGGGAATTCAGCAAAGTAACATTACCTGTGAAAGTAACGAGTATGCGGAGATTTTGAATGAAGACCATCACGGAGGGCGCCGCCTAGAATTCACATGTAGGGAAATGACTGAATGAGTATGATGTGTGTAATCTTTAACAGCCTCTCTTTCCTTGTCAACAGCAGGGATTTCATGCTGGAGAAGAGCTCACAGAATGCCATGGATATGAGGACATTTCGCATACAGCAACCTTAACTCCACGTGTGTTGCACTTTCAGCCCGAATGCGAGAGACTTAAGCTAATTATACTAGAGGGAAATCATGCAGAACTCAGAATGTGGAAGGCATTTAGTCACCCTCCAACCTTAGACAACATGAGAGAGTGCACCCTGGAGTGACTCTTGCAAATGTCCTGAACGTGTGAAAATATTCGGCTGAAGCCTCGCATGTATACACCAACGGCTCGCACTGGAGGAGACGAACCTTATAAAGGTACTGCAGCCAGAGAGCTGACACTTATTCACACCAGTAAACTCAAACGGGGGAGAAGCCCTATGCTTGGAATGACTGTGGAGGAGCTTTCGGTGACCATGCAACCCTTCAATGTCATGAGCACAGTCACACAGGAGAGAAACCACAATGAATATCATTTATGTGAGAAAGCACTTAGTCGAAGCCATAACCTTAGTCATGGGTGAGAATTCACACTGATGAGAAACCCTACAAAGGCAATGAGTGTGGAAAAGCCTTGAAACGCAGCTCTCACGCTTATACGCACTAGAAAACTCACAGGAGAGACACCCTATGTCTGGAATCCAGGTGGTGCAGCCTTTACCCAGAGCTCCCGCTTTTATAAACGCCAGAGAATTCATACCGAGTAGAAACCCTGTGTCTCTAATCAATGATATTGAGCCTTCAGCCAGAAATTATCCCTTTTAACTCACCAGGAAAGTCATGTGGAGAGAAACCCGGAGCCTGTAATCATGGTGGAAGAGCCTTCAGGTGGAGCTCCAGCCTCAGGATACACAGAGAGCTCAGAGTGGGCTGCATCCCTGACACAGTAGAGAAGACAGCCCAAGGTTTACTACAAGGAGAGCCCTCTTGGGGTACACCATCTAATCACTGCTGTAGAAGAAATCGGATGAAATGAATGCTCGAGTTCCATTAGACCTGGACTCATGAGACATGACAGGGCTCACACTGAAAAAGTAGTCTCAGTGTCATGAAGGAAGGACATTCTTCAGTGGTTCCATATTCCTGACTGAACAAGAAAGGGCTCACGCTGAGGAGATGCCCATTCTAAAGATGATGTGGAAAATCTTTCACTTGCTATTCACATCAGAAAACTCTTACTGGGAAAATAGTCTATAAAGAATGTGTTAGCATGCAAGTGAGTCAATAATTAAGTCCTTCAGCCCTTGTCTTCTTTTTAAATATACAATATCAATATGTTGAGAGTGAAGGGTTTTGAGAAGTGCTGAAAGCCATACTCAGCGTCAAGTAAGGAGAAACGAAGCCAACCTGCTTCAGTAGATCAGTATTTGCAAATATATAAGCACTACTGAGTGAGTATGTGTCCTTCAAAATGATGAAATATTGTGGTGAGTAAGCGTGGGCCCGTTTTCTGTTAATACTCTGTCACTGTTGATCAATTAGATACATTCTTTCTTTATAACATTATAATCATAATTACACAGACTGGGATCAATCGGAAAACAACGATGAATGTTAACAGAAAATGTAAAATATAGTATGATACGTCTTTACCCTTCCATGAGCGTCCAAATATTTGTATACACGTTCGGGATGAACGGCTTCAAGGATAAATACACACATACTTTGTGATTAACCTCTGCTGCTTCAATTAATTCTATTACTTAACTTTCATTTACTATTTCCCATATGACTTTTTAAAAACATATACATTAATTATATTTAAAGAAAGGTGAGTAATTGTGGGTTCATGGACAGGAAGAACTCAAGAATTCAGAGTCAGAGGTGGTTTAATCCCTACTTAGCATTTTGTAGCCCAGGGTTTCTTTTTTTTTTTTTTTTTTTGTCCAAGAAGAACAGATAGATATCTTCAGGACTGAGAAGGTGAAAGATCTTTGCAGACATAAAAAGAGTTCTACTCTAAGAATGTATTAGAACGATAAGGGGTGGCATATACTACATCATAGAAACACAAAGGAGATCCCGCAGAGAGCCATTGGTGAGTCTACCTTTAAAGCTTTACTCTTTGATGTCGAAAAATGGTACTAAAACATGTTCCGGGAGAAAGATCACCATAGAGACAGTGTCTATGTTGTCAGTTAAACCTTCAAGAAGGCTAGCTAGAGAGAGCGCACAGGCCGCATGATGAGTTCTGGCCCCTTTTCCGTTCCCTTTCTTTTTCTTTGCTGGCCAAAACATTCGTTGTACCCCTGGGGCCCATTGAAGTCTAATGGGTTGAGAAATGGTATTCTAGGGCCTATAAAGGCCATCACGGGGACTTTCCTAGCATTCTAGAGGTTAAGACCTCACCTTCCAATGCAGGGAGGGCGGGTTCAATCCCTGGTCGGGGAGCTAAGATCTCACATGGCTTGCAACCAAAACACCAAAACATAAAACAGTAACAATATTGTAACAAATTCAATAAAAGTCTTTTAACATGGTCCACATCCAAAAAAAAAAAAATCTTAAAAATATATGTTTTTAAACCCATGACGTTAGCTGCAACATTACTGTGTGTACGTGCATCTGAGTGCACACACACACCCCCCCAGGCAAGGGAGGGACACTGTAACAACTATCTGATCATAAAGGGAAAATACGATTCAGGAATTATTAGCATAAAGGATTCATGCAGGAGAAACATAAGCTAAATCACCTTGTTCATTCATTTCTAAATTTTTCTATTGTGAAATATTTAATGAGAACTTCCAACATTTCAGAACCTGGACTGTTATGTTGATTCAACTGTAAATAACACAATGCCTTTCTCTTCATAGAACTCTATATTCTAAGGCAGGTAATAAGAATAAATTGCAAAATAATATTTCTGACATTAAGAAAAAAAGACACGTTCATACATTGTATAGTTACCAAATGCCACTACTAGTCTACAATAGAAAGTTGGCTGTACCTAAAATAAAATTGACATTTAAAGCAGTCTCAGTTCTGGAATTTTGAAAAGTAATATATTTTTAGAAAGACTGGTTAGTAAAAGTATTTTCCAAAGCTCTCAATTTTGGAAAACTTTGTCTGCATGAATTGGGGAGAGCAAAGCGAGATTTCCTGTCTTAAGATGAAGCTTTGCTCTTCTCTATATTGCAAAATAAGTACTTTAAAATTTGTTAGCATTCAAGCCTATATGTTTGAAAATTAGTAACGACTGTTCTTTTTTTTCCTGTACGCGGGCCTCTCACTGTTGTGGCCTCTCCCGTTGCGGAGCACAGGCCCCAGACGCGCAGGCTCGGCGGCCATGGCTCACGGGCCCAGCTGCTCCACGGCATGGGGGATCCTCCCGGACCGGGGCACGAACCCGTGTCCCCTGCATCGGCAGGCAGACTCTCAACCACTGCGCCACCAGGGAAGCCCAGTAACGATTTTTATAAGGATAAAAATTCCAGTGTACGTGCCTGTTAAAACTCCTTCCATCATCGATTTTATTCAAAATTCAAGGGGTTACCCCTTTAAAGGATAACAGACAAGAGGGTTGCTATCTTGCTCTTTATATTGGGCTCTTGATTTCTTTCTAATTTTTTTTTTTGAGAACCCAAAGCAACCCAAAAGAACACATTTACCATAAAATCCAGAATTTTCCGGTGTGTTCTTTAGTGTATATAGTCCCCATGCGATTATATACACTATTGGTACATTCGAAATTCAATATATTCCTAAATACAACATCAAAATCTAAAAATGCACTTACTTATATGTTTCATGATGCAATACTGCCCTTTTAAGAAAGAAATGGCTTACCAGATGCAAGAATACCTGCAAGTTGCATAGTATGTTTTTATAGTAATTCTTACAGTAGTGTCGATTTATTGTAAATCTTAAGGTTTCTTTTTTCACTACTGTTCACATTGTAGTGACTCTCACAACCAAAAGAGCCTCAATTCATGACATTTTCCCCTCGCCCCAATACCGAAATCTGCCCATCTGGTCGACCTTGCCGCCGCACACGCCAAGTGACGTGCAACTGGTGTGAACTTCCACGGGAAGTATTCAGAGGGCACACGAGCGAAGGCGCACCGCCACGCCGCTGACACCCGTCCTCGAAACAGGACACCATCGTTCCCATTTCTTGCTCTGGGGGGGTCCTGCCCTCCGCACGCGCGTCTCTAGGCCGTTCACTGTCTGCAGAGCTTCTTCAGTGAAGCTACTGACGACCGCGCCCTTGCAGGACCGCGGCCAGGCTCGTGTCTCCTCACGACTATCACGTGTGCCCCGGGCGTTCCCTGTTTCCCAAAGAGAAACGTCTACGACTTAGGACCACCGAAGCCTAGGAGGAACTGCCGCCCCTCCACGAGCGCCCTACACGCTTGCCCTCGACACACCTCGGTGAGCGGACCTGAACAGGTTCGAAACGCAAGCGCCACGCTGACGAGGCTACCAGGAAGTTGGGACGGGAGCTCCCTGCATAGACGCCCGTTTAACCTGCCGGGTGGATGCGGTCTGTTGACAGGCATCCCATGCCCCTGCCTCGGTGCAAGTTCCGCCCCCGTGACCGCCTCGCCTGGGACCCGGAGCAACTGAAGTGGCCCCTGTTGCGCAGCCAGACCGCCACGACTGCACCGGCATGACCCGGGCCCCCAAGGCGGCGAGGACGCACCGACGCATCGTGACACACGGAGTACGACGTCGGGCACGGACATCCTCTCCTGGTCACGCGTAGCAGGACGTGTGTGGGGGGGGCGGGGGTTGTCTCCGCGGGCCAAGGGACACCAGGGAGTGCTGGTCGACCGGCGCAGACCTCCCCCTAACCCTCCCAAGGAGCTCAGCGGCGGCCCCACAACACACGGCGCTCCACATTCAATCTCCGGTGAGAGCAGGCCTCGCCCACCGCTCCGCACCAGCGGGACGGTCGCCGCCAGCGTCGCCGGCCTCCCGGAACTCTGGCCCGCGCCTGGCGGGCGAATCACATCCCTCGCCAAGTTCGCCAAAGCTCAGGAGGGAAGGGACACTATAAAAGCGGCCGCCAGGTGGCTCCCGACAACGGGCTTGAACGTCAGCGGGATGGATTCTGATCGCTGGCCGGCGACGGAGCAGCTCCGACCGCCCAAAGGCTCGCGTTCGTCTCCGTGCGTCCGCCGAAGGAGCTACCTGCCAGTTCGCCTCGGCATGGCACGACGCGACCCCAGCAGCGGACGGGGCTGGGAAGATGTGCGCAGGAGGCTGACGCGAAGGAGATGCGCTCCTCACGGTAATGTAGAGAATTCTGCAGTCAGAAGCCTGACTCTGAAGACTTGGGTTGCCTTAGTGCCCAGCCTCTTACCTCCGGATCAGGAGACCATAGCAATTCACTTGCTTTCTCCAATTCTCTCTGCCCACCCTACACCCGTGCAGCTCTTCTCTCCATGAGCCTAGAGCTGCTTTCCCAAGCAAGACAACCCCATGCCATTGCAGGTAGGAGCCAAGGAGACAACTGAACATTTGCATCTGGACCTATTAGAGAAATTTTATGTATGCAACGCAGGAAGATACAAGACTGAGAGGGTCTTAGAACTTTAGCACCACATGGCCGTAGCTTTCATGCAACAGTGACGCACACTCGGCAAGTCCAGGGGTGTCAGGAAAAAGAAACAAACACACGTGTGCGCACACACACACGCACACACACACACACACACACACATCCCCGGGTCTAATAGGCACACTTCCCAGGGCTGCCAATGGTGGGATCAGAAAGCCCATTGTTCCCACTTCTGGGGTTCCCTGGGCTAGAACCCCAGCTCATTCAGGCAGGTCCTGGTTGTTTTACTGATGTCTCTGCGTGGGAGTGAGGTCCTGGAGCTCTCCAGACTGTCATTTGCTGTCCAGCGCTCGACATTTGGTTCTGTGTACTATGGCCCTTCTCCTCCATACACAGTCACAATTAAGAAAATAAGAATCTGCAGACATTGCATTCAACTTCCTAATTTGAATGAAGGTTAAGAACACAAAGGAAAACACTTATGTGAATAACTTTGCTAAGGAACTTACGTTTATCTTTTGGAAGCTGTCAAAATGTTTAGGAGTAGTCTGTAAAAAGTTAAGCTTTTTAAATTAGGAAAAATAAATGATTCTTTATTGCCCTCTCTCACCAAACCCCCGCTCACCACAGCACCTATGACACAGGACTCACCTGATGAAACGCCTGCTCCCCACAGATTTCTGTTCTGAGTCATTCTCTAGCCCCTGTGTTCACCGCATTCCTAAGTCCACCGCAGCCAGTAGCATGATGAAGGAGGCCACGGAGCCCAAGGGACGACCTTTAAAAGAAGAGAAGGAAAATACCTCTCCCGTCTTCTGTGAGGTCACAGCCTTAATGGAGGCTGGAAGAAGTGAACGTAAATGTCGGGAAAGAGAGTGTTTCTACATTGGTCCCTGACCTGCTGTATCCTTAACAGGGTGGTGCACGTAACTGGAGTTACTATTTCCTGGGTGCACTTAGAAGATCCGGACCCAAAGTAGAAACCTGACCATTTGGCAAAAGACGGATCAATTCAGGAATCAAACTAAGTTTTTTTTGTTTTTTTGTTTTTTTTTTTCTCACCTGTTGTTTCATTATCAGGAACTCTGCCACCACCTGCCCTCCCCTGCATCCTTGGGCAGGGCCAATCCGAAAATCAAGCAGATAAATCTGAGGAAAGAGAAAGCAGCCATGAGAAGCCAGGCTTTCAAACTATTGTTAGATCCACCAGACGTGAATCGCCAACCACCCAGCTGGGGGTGACCCCTGCCAGCTTACCCACAGGCATGCGCAGACAGAAGGAACGATTTTTCCTCCCATGGTCAAGAGCAAGGCTGCATTGGCTCCTCGGCATGTAGGGAGTACAGAATATCTCCATTTGGCAGGAAACAATGCAAATGATCGGGTGCTACACTTTGATTCGACTTACTGTTCACAGTTACTGTTTTATTAAGATTCAGTTCCTAGGGTTCACATTAATTCCCAGGTAACCCTTACCATGGTCTCCTGGAGAGTCTTGTCTCCACAGCAAGGACACCTCTTCCAAAGTTCTTATTTAATAATTCTTGGTGAAAGGAACCGTCATTTGTTCAACAACACCCATTCCAGGTCTTTAGCGCCCCACCTTCCCTGTTGCCCCCCGCCCCCACCGCTGCCCCGGATGCAATTGTCCTCAGTCACCTTGGTTCCTCCCCACGTGGGAATCAGCAACATCAGAGCCTCCACCCTAGCTCTGCCCTCCATGGCCTTGGACCTGTGGCCAGGAGATTTTCTATCCATTTAATCTGAGGACCCATGTCATTTGACATTACATGTCAAACTCTGACCTGAGCGTCAATGAAAATGTAATTGATTAAACAGAGCTCATGGATATGGTGTTGGAAACATAAAGAAGACCTAAAACTTAATCAGAAGGCTATGACCAGTGAGGGTTTACCAGACAGAAAATCTGTGGGAATTCAGCAAAGTAACATTACCTGTGAAAGTAACGAGTATGCGGAGATTTTGAATGAAGACCATCACGGAGGGCGCCGCCTAGAATTCACATGTAGGGAAATGACTGAATGAGTATGATGTGTGTAATCTTTAACAGCCTCTCTTTCCTTGTCAACAGCAGGGATTTCATGCTGGAGAAGAGCTCACAGAATGCCATGGATATGAGGACATTTCGCATACAGCAACCTTAACTCCACGTGTGTTGCACTTTCAGCCCGAATGCGAGAGACTTAAGCTAATTATACTAGAGGGAAATCATGCAGAACTCAGAATGTGGAAGGCATTTAGTCACCCTCCAACCTTAGACAACATGAGAGAGTGCACCCTGGAGTGACTCTTGCAAATGTCCTGAACGTGTGAAAATATTCGGCTGAAGCCTCGCATGTATACACCAACGGCTCGCACTGGAGGAGACGAACCTTATAAAGGTACTGCAGCCAGAGAGCTGACACTTATTCACACCAGTAAACTCAAACGGGGGAGAAGCCCTATGCTTGGAATGACTGTGGAGGAGCTTTCGGTGACCATGCAACCCTTCAATGTCATGAGCACAGTCACACAGGAGAGAAACCACAATGAATATCATTTATGTGAGAAAGCACTTAGTCGAAGCCATAACCTTAGTCATGGGTGAGAATTCACACTGATGAGAAACCCTACAAAGGCAATGAGTGTGGAAAAGCCTTGAAACGCAGCTCTCACGCTTATACGCACTAGAAAACTCACAGGAGAGACACCCTATGTCTGGAATCCAGGTGGTGCAGCCTTTACCCAGAGCTCCCGCTTTTATAAACGCCAGAGAATTCATACCGAGTAGAAACCCTGTGTCTCTAATCAATGATATTGAGCCTTCAGCCAGAAATTATCCCTTTTAACTCACCAGGAAAGTCATGTGGAGAGAAACCCGGAGCCTGTAATCATGGTGGAAGAGCCTTCAGGTGGAGCTCCAGCCTCAGGATACACAGAGAGCTCAGAGTGGGCTGCATCCCTGACACAGTAGAGAAGACAGCCCAAGGTTTACTACAAGGAGAGCCCTCTTGGGGTACACCATCTAATCACTGCTGTAGAAGAAATCGGATGAAATGAATGCTCGAGTTCCATTAGACCTGGACTCATGAGACATGACAGGGCTCACACTGAAAAAGTAGTCTCAGTGTCATGAAGGAAGGACATTCTTCAGTGGTTCCATATTCCTGACTGAACAAGAAAGGGCTCACGCTGAGGAGATGCCCATTCTAAAGATGATGTGGAAAATCTTTCACTTGCTATTCACATCAGAAAACTCTTACTGGGAAAATAGTCTATAAAGAATGTGTTAGCATGCAAGTGAGTCAATAATTAAGTCCTTCAGCCCTTGTCTTCTTTTTAAATATACAATATCAATATGTTGAGAGTGAAGGGTTTTGAGAAGTGCTGAAAGCCATACTCAGCGTCAAGTAAGGAGAAACGAAGCCAACCTGCTTCAGTAGATCAGTATTTGCAAATATATAAGCACTACTGAGTGAGTATGTGTCCTTCAAAATGATGAAATATTGTGGTGAGTAAGCGTGGGCCCGTTTTCTGTTAATACTCTGTCACTGTTGATCAATTAGATACATTCTTTCTTTATAACATTATAATCATAATTACACAGACTGGGATCAATCGGAAAACAACGATGAATGTTAACAGAAAATGTAAAATATAGTATGATACGTCTTTACCCTTCCATGAGCGTCCAAATATTTGTATACACGTTCGGGATGAACGGCTTCAAGGATAAATACACACATACTTTGTGATTAACCTCTGCTGCTTCAATTAATTCTATTACTTAACTTTCATTTACTATTTCCCATATGACTTTTTAAAAACACATACATTAATTATATTTAAAGAAAGGTGAGTAATTGTGGGTTCATGGACAGGAAGAACTCAAGAATTCAGAGTCAGAGGTGGTTTAATCCCTACTTAGCATTTTGTAGCCCAGGGTTTCTATTTTTTTTTTTTTTTTTTTTGTCCAAGAAGAACAGATAGATATCTTCAGGACTGAGAAGGTGAAAGATCTTTGCAGACATAAAAAGAGTTCTACTCTAAGAATGTATTAGAACGATAAGGGGTGGCATATACTACATCATAGAAACACAAAGGAGATCCCGCAGAGAGCCATTGGTGAGTCTACCTTTAAAGCTTTACTCTTTGATGTCGAAAAATGGTACTAAAAAATGTTCCGGGAGAAAGATCACCATAGAGACAGTGTCTATGTTGTCAGTTAAACCTTCAAGAAGGCTAGCTAGAGAGAGCGCACAGGCCGCATGATGAGTTCTGGCCCCTTTTCCGTTCCCTTTCTTTTTCTTTGCTGGCCAAAACATTCGTTGTACCCCTGGGGCCCATTGAAGTCTAATGGGTTGAGAAATGGTATTCTAGGGCCTATAAAGGCCATCACGGGGACTTTCCTAGCATTCTAGAGGTTAAGACCTCACCTTCCAATGCAGGGAGGGCGGGTTCAATCCCTGGTCGGGGAGCTAAGATCTCACATGGCTTGCAACCAAAACACCAAAACATAAAACAGTAACAATATTGTAACAAATTCAATAAAAGTCTTTTAACATGGTCCACATCCAAAAAAAAAAAAATCTTAAAAATATATGTTTTTAAACCCATGACGTTAGCTGCAACATTACTGTGTGTACGTGCATCTGAGTGCACACACACACACACCCAGGCAAGGGAGGGACACTGTAACAACTATCTGATCATAAAGGGAAAATACGATTCAGGAATTATTAGCATAAAGGATTCATGCAGGAGAAACATAAGCTAAATCACCTTGTTCATTCATTTCTAAATTTTTCTATTGTGAAATATTTAATGAGAACTTCCAACATTTCAGAACCTGGACTGTTATGTTGATTCAACTGTAAATAACACAATGCCTTTCTCTTCATAGAACTCTATATTCTAAGGCAGGTAATAAGAATAAATTGCAAAATAATATTTCTGACATTAAGAAAAAAAGACACGTTCATACATTGTATAGTTACCAAATGCCACTACTAGTCTACAATAGAAAGTTGGCTGTACCTAAAATAAAATTGACATTTAAAGCAGTCTCAGTTCTGGAATTTTGAAAAGTAATATATTTTTAGAAAGACTGGTTAGTAAAAGTATTTTCCAAAGCTCTCAATTTTGGAAAACTTTGTCTGCATGAATTGGGGAGAGCAAAGCGAGATTTCCTGTCTTAAGATGAAGCTTTGCTCTTCTCTATATTGCAAAATAAGTACTTTAAAATTTGTTAGCATTCAAGCCTATATGTTTGAAAATTAGTAACGACTGTTCTTTTTTTTTCCTGTACGCGGGCCTCTCACTGTTGTGGCCTCTCCCGTTGCGGAGCACAGGCCCCAGACGCGCAGGCTCGGCGGCCATGGCTCACGGGCCCAGCTGCTCCACGGCATGGGGGATCCTCCCGGACCGGGGCACGAACCCGTGTCCCCTGCATCGGCAGGCAGACTCTCAACCACTGCGCCACCAGGGAAGCCGAGTAACGATTTTTATAACGATAAAAATTCCAGTGTACGTGCCTGTTAAAACTCCTTCCATCATCGATTTTATTCAAAATTCAAGGGGTTACCCCTTTAAAGGATAACAGACAAGAGGGTTGCTATCTTGCTCTTTATATTGGGCTCTTGATTTCTTTCTAATTTTTTTTTTGAGAACCCAAAGCAACCCAAAAGAACACATTTACCATAAAATCCAGAATTTTCTGGTGTGTTCTTTAGTGTATATACTCCCCATGCGATTATATACACTATTGGTACATTCAAAATTCAATATATTCCTAAATACAACATCAAAATCTAAAAATGCACTTACTTATATGTTTCATGATGCAATACTGCCCTTTTAAGAAAGAAATGGCTTACCAGATGCAAGAATACCTGCAAGTTGCATAGTATGTTTTTATAGAAATTCTTACAGTAGTGTCGATTTATTGTAAATCTTAAGGTTTCTTTTTTCACTACTGTTCACATTGTAGTGACTCCAACAACCAAAAGAGCCTCAATTCATGACATTTTCCCCTCGCCCCAATACCGAAATCTGCCCATCTGGTCGACCTTGCCGCCGCACACGCCAAGTGACGTGCAACTGGTGTGAACTTCCACGGGAAGTATTCAGAGGGCACACGAGCGAAGGCGCACCGCCACGCCGCTGACACCCGTCCTCGAAACAGGACACCATCGTTCCCATTTCTTGCTCTGGGGGGGTCCTGCCCTCCGCACGCGCGTCTCTAGGCCGTTCACTGTCTGCAGAGCTTCTTCAGTGAAGCTACTGACGACCGCGCCCTTGCAGGACCGCGGCCAGGCTCGTGTCTCCTCACGACTATCACGTGTGCCCCGGGCGTTCCCTGTTTCCCAAAGAGAAACGTCTACGACTTAGGACCACCGAAGCCTAGGAGGAACTGCCGCCCCTCCACGAGCGCCCTACACGCTTGCCCTCAACACACCTCGGTGAGCGGACCTGAACAGGTTCGAAACGCAAGCGCCACGCTGACGAGGCTACCAGGAAGTTGGGACGGGAGCTCCCTGCATAGACGCCCGTTTAACCTGCCGGGTGGATGCGGTCTGTTGACAGGCATCCCATGCCCCTGCCTCGGTGCAAGTTCCGCCCCCGTGACCGCCTCGCCTGGGACCCGGAGCAACTGAAGTGGCCCCTGTTGCGCAGCCAGACCGCCACGACTGCACCGGCATGACCCGGGCCCCCAAGGCGGCGAGGACGCACCGACGCATCGTGACACACGGAGTACGACGTCGGGCACGGACATCCTCTCCTGGTCACGCGTAGCAGGACGTGTGTGGGGGGGGCGGGGGTTGTCTCCGCGGGCCAAGGGACACCAGGGAGTGCTGGTCGACCGGCGCAGACCTCCCCCTAACCCTCCCAAGGAGCTCAGCGGCGGCCCCACAACACACGGCGCTCCACATTCAATCTCCGGTGAGAGCAGGCCTCGCCCACCGCTCCGCACCAGCGGGACGGTCGCCGCCAGCGTCGCCGGCCTCCCGGAACTCTGGCCCGCGCCTGGCGGGCGAATCACATCCCTCGCCAAGTTCGCCAAAGCTCAGGAGGGAAGGGACACTATAAAAGCGGCCGCCAGGTGGCTCCCGACAACGGGCTTGAACGTCAGCGGGATGGATTCTGATCGCTGGCCGGCGACGGAGCAGCTCCGACCGCCCAAAGGCTCGCGTTCGTCTCCGTGCGTCCGCCGAAGGAGCTACCTGCCAGTTCGCCTCGGCATGGCACGACGCGACCCCAGCAGCGGACGGGGCTGGGAAGATGTGCGCAGGAGGCTGACGCGAAGGAGATGCGCTCCTCACGGTAATGTAGAGAATTCTGCAGTCAGAAGCCTGACTCTGAAGACTTGGGTTGCCTTAGTGCCCAGCCTCTTACCTCCGGATCAGGAGACCATAGCAATTCACTTGCTTTCTCCAATTCTCTCTGCCCACCCTACACCCGTGCAGCTCTTCTCTCCATGAGCCTAGAGCTGCTTTCCCAAGCAAGACAACCCCATGCCATTGCAGGTAGGAGCCAAGGAGACAACTGAACATTTGCATCTGGACCTATTAGAGAAATTTTATGTATGCAACGCAGGAAGATACAAGACTGAGAGGGTCTTAGAACTTTAGCACCACATGGCCGTAGCTTTCATGCAACAGTGACGCACACTCGGCAAGTCCAGGGGTGTCAGGAAAAAGAAACAAACACACGTGTGCGCACACACACACGCACACACACACACACACACACACATCCCCGGGTCTAATAGGCACACTTCCCAGGGCTGCCAATGGTGGGATCAGAAAGCCCATTGTTCCCACTTCTGGGGTTCCCTGGGCTAGAACCCCAGCTCATTCAGGCAGGTCCTGGTTGTTTTACTGATGTCTCTGCGTGGGAGTGAGGTCCTGGAGCTCTCCAGACTGTCATTTGCTGTCCAGCGCTCGACATTTGGTTCTGTGTACTATGGCCCTTCTCCTCCATACACAGTCACAATTAAGAAAATAAGAATCTCAGACATTGCATTCAACTTCCTAATTTGAATGAAGGTTAAGAACACAAAGGAAAACACTTATGTGAATAACTTTGCTAAGGAACTTACGTTTATCTTTTGGAAGCTGTCAAAATGTTTAGGAGTAGTCTGTAAAAAGTTAAGCTTTTTAAATTAGGAAAAATAAATGATTCTTTATTGCCCTCTCTCACCAAACCCCCGCTCACCACAGCACCTATGACACAGGACTCACCTGATGAAACGCCTGCTCCCCACAGATTTCTGTTCTGAGTCATTCTCTAGCCCCTGTGTTCACCGCATTCCTAAGTCCACCGCAGCCAGTAGCATGATGAAGGAGGCCACGGAGCCCAAGGGACGACCTTTAAAAGAAGAGAAGGAAAATACCTCTCCCGTCTTCTGTGAGGTCACAGCCTTAATGGAGGCTGGAAGAAGTGAACGTAAATGTCGGGAAAGAGAGTGTTTCTACATTGGTCCCTGACCTGCTGTATCCTTAACAGGGTGGTGCACGTAACTGGAGTTACTATTTCCTGGGTGCACTTAGAAGATCCGGACCCAAAGTAGAAACCTGACCATTTGGCAAAAGACGGATCAATTCAGGAATCAAACTAAGTTTTTTTTGTTTTTTTGGTTTTTTTTTTCTCACCTGTTGTTTCATTATCAGGAACTCTGCCACCACCTGCCCTCCCCTGCATCCTTGGGCAGGGCCAATCCGAAAATCAAGCAGATAAATCTGAGGAAAGAGAAAGCAGCCATGAGAAGCCAGGCTTTCAAACTATTGTTAGATCCACCAGACGTGAATCGCCAACCACCCAGCTGGGGGTGACCCCTGCCAGCTTACCCACAGGCATGCGCAGACAGAAGGAACGATTTTTCCTCCCATGGTCAAGAGCAAGGCTGCATTGGCTCCTCGGCATGTAGGGAGTACAGAATATCTCCATTTGGCAGGAAACAATGCAAATGATCGGGTGCTACACTTTGATTCGACTTACTGTTCACAGTTACTGTTTTATTAAGATTCAGTTCCTAGGGTTCACATTAATTCCCAGGTAACCCTTACCATGGTCTCCTGGAGAGTCTTGTCTCCACAGCAAGGACACCTCTTCCAAAGTTCTTATTTAATAATTCTTGGTGAAAGGAACCGTCATTTGTTCAACAACACCCATTCCAGGTCTTTAGCGCCCCACCTTCCCTGTTGCCCCCCGCCCCCACCGCTGCCCCGGATGCAATTGTCCTCAGTCACCTTGGTTCCTCCCCACGTGGGAATCAGCAACATCAGAGCCTCCACCCTAGCTCTGCCCTCCATGGCCTTGGACCTGTGGCCAGGAGATTTTCTATCCATTTAATCTGAGGACCCATGTCATTTGACATTACATGTCAAACTCTGACCTGAGCGTCAATGAAAATGTAATTGATTAAACAGAGCTCATGGATATGGTGTTGGAAACATAAAGAAGACCTAAAACTTAATCAGAAGGCTATGACCAGTGAGGGTTTACCAGACAGAAAATCTGTGGGAATTCAGCAAAGTAACATTACCTGTGAAAGTAACGAGTATGCGGAGATTTTGAATGAAGACCATCACGGAGGGCGCCGCCTAGAATTCACATGTAGGGAAATGACTGAATGAGTATGATGTGAGTAATCTTTAACAGCCTCTCTTTCCTTGTCAACAGCAGGGATTTCATGCTGGAGAAGAGCTCACAGAATGCCATGGATATGAGGACATTTCGCATACAGCAACCTTAACTCCACGTGTGTTGCACTTTCAGCCCGAATGCGAGAGACTTAAGCTAATTATACTAGAGGGAAATCATGCAGAACTCAGAATGTGGAAGGCATTTAGTCACCCTCCAACCTTAGACAACATGAGAGAGTGCACCCTGGAGTGACTCTTGCAAATGTCCTGAACGTGTGAAAATATTCGGCTGAAGCCTCGCATGTATACACCAACGGCTCGCACTGGAGGAGACGAACCTTATAAAGGTACTGCAGCCAGAGAGCTGACACTTATTCACACCAGTAAACTCAAACGGGGGAGAAGCCCTATGCTTGGAATGACTGTGGAGGAGCTTTCGGTGACCATGCAACCCTTCAATGTCATGAGCACAGTCACACAGGAGAGAAACCACAATGAATATCATTTATGTGAGAAAGCACTTAGTCGAAGCCATAACCTTAGTCATGGGTGAGAATTCACACTGATGAGAAACCCTACAAAGGCAATGAGTGTGGAAAAGCCTTGAAACGCAGCTCTCACGCTTATACGCACTAGAAAACTCACAGGAGAGACACCCTATGTCTGGAATCCAGGTGGTGCAGCCTTTACCCAGAGCTCCCGCTTTTATAAACGCCAGAGAATTCATACCGAGTAGAAACCCTGTGTCTCTAATCAATGATATTGAGCCTTCAGCCAGAAATTATCCCTTTTAACTCACCAGGAAAGTCATGTGGAGAGAAACCCGGAGCCTGTAATCATGGTGGAAGAGCCTTCAGGTGGAGCTCCAGCCTCAGGATACACAGAGAGCTCAGAGTGGGCTGCATCCCTGACACAGTAGAGAAGACAGCCCAAGGTTTACTACAAGGAGAGCCCTCTTGGGGTACACCATCTAATCACTGCTGTAGAAGAAATCGGATGAAATGAATGCTCGAGTTCCATTAGACCTGGACTCATGAGACATGACAGGACTCACACTGAAAAAGTAGTCTCAGTGTCATGAAGGAAGGACATTCTTCAGTGGTTCCATATTCCTGACTGAACAAGAAAGGGCTCACGCTGAGGAGATGCCCATTCTAAAGATGATGTGGAAAATCTTTCACTTGCTATTCACATCAGAAAACTCTTACTGGGAAAATAGTCTATAAAGAATGTGTTAGCATGCAAGTGAGTCAATAATTAAGTCCTTCAGCCCTTGTCTTCTTTTTAAATATACAATATCAATATGTTGAGAGTGAAGGGTTTTGAGAAGTGCTGAAAGCCATACTCAGCGTCAAGTAAGGAGAAACGAAGCCAACCTGCTTCAGTAGATCAGTATTTGCAAATATATAAGCACTACTGAGTGAGTATGTGTCCTTCAAAATGATGAAATATTGTGGTGAGTAAGCGTGGGCCCGTTTTCTGTTAATACTCTGTCACTGTTGATCAATTAGATACATTCTTTCTTTATAACATTATAATCATAATTACACAGACTGGGATCAATCGGAAAACAACGATGAATGTTAACAGAAAATGTAAAATATAGTATGATACGTCTTTACCCTTCCATGAGCGTCCAAATATTTGTATACACGTTCGGGATGAACGGCTTCAAGGATAAATACACACATACTTTGTGATTAACCTCTGCTGCTTCAATTAATTCTATTACTTAACTTTCATTTACTATTTCCCATATGACTTTTTAAAAACATATACATTAATTATATTTAAAGAAAGGTGAGTAATTGTGGGTTCATGGACAGGAAGAACTCAAGAATTCAGAGTCAGAGGTGGTTTAATCCCTACTTAGCATTTTGTAGCCCAGGGTTTCTATTTTTTTTTTTTTTTTGTCCAAGAAGAACAGATAGATATCTTCAGGACTGAGAAGGTGAAAGATCTTTGCAGACATAAAAAGAGTTCTACTCTAAGAATGTATTAGAACGATAAGGGGTGGCATATACTACATCATAGAAACACAAAGGAGATCCCGCAGAGAGCCATTGGTGAGTCTACCTTTAAAGCTTTACTCTTTGATGTCGAAAAATGGTACTAAAAAATGTTCCGGGAGAAAGATCACCATAGAGACAGTGTCTATTTTGTCAGTTAAACCTTCAAGAAGGCTAGCTAGAGAGAGCGCACAGGCCGCATGATGAGTTCTGGCCCCTTTTCCGTTCCCTTTCTTTTTCTTTGCTGGCCAAAACATTCGTTGTACCCCTGGGGCCCATTGAAGTCTAATGGGTTGAGAAATGGTATTCTAGGGCCTATAAAGGCCATCACGGGGACTTTCCTAGCATTCTAGAGGTTAAGACCTCACCTTCCAATGCAGGGAGGGCGGGTTCAATCCCTGGTCGGGGAGCTAAGATCTCACATGGCTTGCAACCAAAACACCAAAACATAAAACAGTAACAATATTGTAACAAATTCAATAAAAGTCTTTTAACATGGTCCACATCCAAAAAAAAAAAAATCTTAAAAATATATGTTTTTAAACCCATGACGTTAGCTGCAACATTACTGTGTGTACGTGCATCTGAGTGCACACACACACCCCCCCAGGCAAGGGAGGGACACTGTAACAACTATCTGATCATAAAGGGAAAATACGATTCAGGAATTATTAGCATAAAGGATTCATGCAGGAGAAACATAAGCTAAATCACCTTGTTCATTCATTTCTAAATTTTTCTATTGTGAAATATTTAATGAGAACTTCCAACATTTCAGAACCTGGACTGTTATGTTGATTCAACTGTAAATAACACAATGCCTTTCTCTTCATAGAACTCTATAGTCTAAGGCAGGTAATAAGAATAAATTGCAAAATAATATTTCTGACATTAAGAAAAAAAGACACGTTCATACATTGTATAGTTACCAAATGCCACTACTAGTCTACAATAGAAAGTTGGCTGTACCTAAAATAAAATTGACATTTAAAGCAGTCTCAGTTCTGGAATTTTGAAAAGTAATATATTTTTAGAAAGACTGGTTAGTAAAAGTATTTTCCAAAGCTCTCAATTTTGGAAAACTTTGTCTGCATGAATTGGGGAGAGCAAAGCGAGATTTCCTGTCTTAAGATGAAGCTTTGCTCTTCTCTATATTGCAAAATAAGTACTTTAAAATTTGTTAGCATTCAAGCCTATATGTTTGAAAATTAGTAACGACTGTTCTTTTTTTTCCTGTACGCGGGCCTCTCACTGTTGTGGCCTCTCCCGTTGCGGAGCACAGGCCCCAGACGCGCAGGCTCGGCGGCCATGGCTCACGGGCCCAGCTGCTCCACGGCATGGGGGATCCTCCCGGACCGGGGCACGAACCCGTGTCCCCTGCATCGGCAGGCAGACTCTCAACCACTGCGCCACCAGGGAAGCCCAGTAACGATTTTTATAAGGATAAAAATTCCAGTGTACGTGCCTGTTAAAACTCCTTCCATCATCGATTTTATTCAAAATTCAAGGGGTTACCCCTTTAAAGGATAACAGACAAGAGGGTTGCTATCTTGCTCTTTATATTGGGCTCTTGATTTCTTTCTAATTTTTTTTTTTGAGAACCCAAAGCAACCCAAAAGAACACATTTACCATAAAATCCAGAATTTTCCGGTGTGTTCTTTAGTGTATATAGTCCCCATGCGATTATATACACTATTGGTACATTCGAAATTCAATATATTCCTAAATACAACATCAAAATCTAAAAATGCACTTACTTATATGTTTCATGATGCAATACTGCCCTTTTAAGAAAGAAATGGCTTACCAGATGCAAGAATACCTGCAAGTTGCATAGTATGTTTTTATAGTAATTCTTACAGTAGTGTCGATTTATTGTAAATCTTAAGGTTTCTTTTTTCACTACTGTTCACATTGTAGTGACTCTCACAACCAAAAGAGCCTCAATTCATGACATTTTCCCCTCGCCCCAATACCGAAATCTGCCCATCTGGTCGACCTTGCCGCCGCACACGCCAAGTGACGTGCAACTGGTGTGAACTTCCACGGGAAGTATTCAGAGGGCACACGAGCGAAGGCGCACCGCCACGCCGCTGACACCCGTCCTCGAAACAGGACACCATCGTTCCCATTTCTTGCTCTGGGGGGGTCCTGCCCTCCGCACGCGCGTCTCTAGGCCGTTCACTGTCTGCAGAGCTTCTTCAGTGAAGCTACTGACGACCGCGCCCTTGCAGGACCGCGGCCAGGCTCGTGTCTCCTCACGACTATCACGTGTGCCCCGGGCGTTCCCTGTTTCCCAAAGAGAAACGTCTACGACTTAGGACCACCGAAGCCTAGGAGGAACTGCCGCCCCTCCACGAGCGCCCTACACGCTTGCCCTCGACACACCTCGGTGAGCGGACCTGAACAGGTTCGAAACGCAAGCGCCACGCTGACGAGGCTACCAGGAAGTTGGGACGGGAGCTCCCTGCATAGACGCCCGTTTAACCTGCCGGGTGGATGCGGTCTGTTGACAGGCATCCCATGCCCCTGCCTCGGTGCAAGTTCCGCCCCCGTGACCGCCTCGCCTGGGACCCGGAGCAACTGAAGTGGCCCCTGTTGCGCAGCCAGACCGCCACGACTGCACCGGCATGACCCGGGCCCCCAAGGCGGCGAGGACGCACCGACGCATCGTGACACACGGAGTACGACGTCGGGCACGGACATCCTCTCCTGGTCACGCGTAGCAGGACGTGTGTGTGGGGGGCGGGGGTTGTCTCCGCGGGCCAAGGGACACCAGGGAGTGCTGGTCGACCGGCGCAGACCTCCCCCTAAGCCTCCCAAGGAGCTCAGCGGCGGCCCCACAACACACGGCGCTCCACATTCAATCTCCGGTGAGAGCAGGCCTCGCCCACCGCTCCGCACCAGCGGGACGGTCGCCGCCAGCGTCGCCGGCCTCCCGGAACTCTGGCCCGCGCCTGGCGGGCGAATCACATCCCTCGCCAAGTTCGCCAAAGCTCAGGAGGGAAGGGACACTATAAAAGCGGCCGCCAGGTGGCTCCCGACAACGGGCTTGAACGTCAGCGGGATGGATTCTGATCGCTGGCCGGCGACGGAGCAGCTCCGACCGCCCAAAGGCTCGCGTTCGTCTCCGTGCGTCCGCCGAAGGAGCTACCTGCCAGTTCGCCTCGGCATGGCACGACGCGACCCCAGCAGCGGACGGGGCTGGGAAGATGTGCGCAGGAGGCTGACGCGAAGGAGATGCGCTCCTCACGGTAATGTAGAGAATTCTGCAGTCAGAAGCCTGACTCTGAAGACTTGGGTTGCCTTAGTGCCCAGCCTCTTACCTCCGGATCAGGAGACCATAGCAATTCACTTGCTTTCTCCAATTCTCTCTGCCCACCCTACACCCGTGCAGCTCTTCTCTCCATGAGCCTAGAGCTGCTTTCCCAAGCAAGACAACCCCATGCCATTGCAGGTAGGAGCCAAGGAGACAACTGAACATTTGCATCTGGACCTATTAGAGAAATTTTATGTATGCAACGCAGGAAGATACAAGACTGAGAGGGTCTTAGAACTTTAGCACCACATGGCCGTAGCTTTCATGCAACAGTGACGCACACTCGGCAAGTCCAGGGGTGTCAGGAAAAAGAAACAAACACACGTGTGCGCACACACACACGCACACACACACACACACACACACATCCCCGGGTCTAATAGGCACACTTCCCAGGGCTGCCAATGGTGGGATCAGAAAGCCCATTGTTCCCACTTCTGGGGTTCCCTGGGCTAGAACCCCAGCTCATTCAGGCAGGTCCTGGTTGTTTTACTGATGTCTCTGCGTGGGAGTGAGGTCCTGGAGCTCTCCAGACTGTCATTTGCTGTCCAGCGCTCGACATTTGGTTCTGTGTACTATGGCCCTTCTCCTCCATACACAGTCACAATTAAGAAAATAAGAATCTGCAGACATTGCATTCAACTTCCTAATTTGAATGAAGGTTAAGAACACAAAGGAAAACACTTATGTGAATAACTTTGCTAAGGAACTTACGTTTATCTTTTGGAAGCTGTCAAAATGTTTAGGAGTAGTCTGTAAAAAGTTAAGCTTTTTAAATTAGGAAAAATAAATGATTCTTTATTGCCCTCTCTCACCAAACCCCCGCTCACCACAGCACCTATGACACAGGACTCACCTGATGAAACGCCTGCTCCCCACAGATTTCTGTTCTGAGTCATTCTCTAGCCCCTGTGTTCACCGCATTCCTAAGTCCACCGCAGCCAGTAGCATGATGAAGGAGGCCACGGAGCCCAAGGGACGACCTTTAAAAGAAGAGAAGGAAAATACCTCTCCCGTCTTCTGTGAGGTCACAGCCTTAATGGAGGCTGGAAGAAGTGAACGTAAATGTCGGGAAAGAGAGTGTTTCTACATTGGTCCCTGACCTGCTGTATCCTTAACAGGGTGGTGCACGTAACTGGAGTTACTATTTCCTGGGTGCACTTAGAAGATCCGGACCCAAAGTAGAAACCTGACCATTTGGCAAAAGACGGATCAATTCAGGAATCAAACTAAGTTTTTTTTGTTTTTTTGGTTTTTTTTTTCTCACCTGTTGTTTCATTATCAGGAACTCTGCCACCACCTGCCCTCCCCTGCATCCTTGGGCAGGGCCAATCCGAAAATCAAGCAGATAAATCTGAGGAAAGAGAAAGCAGCCATGAGAAGCCAGGCTTTCAAACTATTGTTAGATCCACCAGACGTGAATCGCCAACCACCCAGCTGGGGGTGACCCCTGCCAGCTTACCCACAGGCATGCGCAGACAGAAGGAACGATTTTTCCTCCCATGGTCAAGAGCAAGGCTGCATTGGCTCCTCGGCATGTAGGGAGTACAGAATATCTCCATTTGGCAGGAAACAATGCAAATGATCGGGTGCTACACTTTGATTCGACTTACTGTTCACAGTTACTGTTTTATTAAGATTCAGTTCCTAGGGTTCACATTAATTCCCAGGTAACCCTTACCATGGTCTCCTGGAGAGTCTTGTCTCCACAGCAAGGACACCTCTTCCAAAGTTCTTATTTAATAATTCTTGGTGAAAGGAACCGTCATTTGTTCAACAACACCCATTCCAGGTCTTTAGCGCCCCACCTTCCCTGTTGCCCCCCGCCCCCACCGCTGCCCCGGATGCAATTGTCCTCAGTCACCTTGGTTCCTCCCCACGTGGGAATCAGCAACATCAGAGCCTCCACCCTAGCTCTGCCCTCCATGGCCTTGGACCTGTGGCCAGGAGATTTTCTATCCATTTAATCTGAGGACCCATGTCATTTGACATTACATGTCAAACTCTGACCTGAGCGTCAATGAAAATGTAATTGATTAAACAGAGCTCATGGATATGGTGTTGGAAACATAAAGAAGACCTAAAACTTAATCAGAAGGCTATGACCAGTGAGGGTTTACCAGACAGAAAATCTGTGGGAATTCAGCAAAGTAACATTACCTGTGAAAGTAACGAGTATGCGGAGATTTTGAATGAAGACCATCACGGAGGGCGCCGCCTAGAATTCACATGTAGGGAAATGACTGAATGAGTATGATGTGAGTAATCTTTAACAGCCTCTCTTTCCTTGTCAACAGCAGGGATTTCATGCTGGAGAAGAGCTCACAGAATGCCATGGATATGAGGACATTTCGCATACAGCAACCTTAACTCCACGTGTGTTGCACTTTCAGCCCGAATGCGAGAGACTTAAGCTAATTATACTAGAGGGAAATCATGCAGAACTCAGAATGTGGAAGGCATTTAGTCACCCTCCAACCTTAGACAACATGAGAGAGTGCACCCTGGAGTGACTCTTGCAAATGTCCTGAACGTGTGAAAATATTCGGCTGAAGCCTCGCATGTATACACCAACGGCTCGCACTGGAGGAGACGAACCTTATAAAGGTACTGCAGCCAGAGAGCTGACACTTATTCACACCAGTAAACTCAAACGGGGGAGAAGCCCTATGCTTGGAATGACTGTGGAGGAGCTTTCGGTGACCATGCAACCCTTCAATGTCATGAGCACAGTCACACAGGAGAGAAACCACAATGAATATCATTTATGTGAGAAAGCACTTAGTCGAAGCCATAACCTTAGTCATGGGTGAGAATTCACACTGATGAGAAACCCTACAAAGGCAATGAGTGTGGAAAAGCCTTGAAACGCAGCTCTCACGCTTATACGCACTAGAAAACTCACAGGAGAGACACCCTATGTCTGGAATCCAGGTGGTGCAGCCTTTACCCAGAGCTCCCGCTTTTATAAACGCCAGAGAATTCATACCGAGTAGAAACCCTGTGTCTCTAATCAATGATATTGAGCCTTCAGCCAGAAATTATCCCTTTTAACTCACCAGGAAAGTCATGTGGAGAGAAACCCGGAGCCTGTAATCATGGTGGAAGAGCCTTCAGGTGGAGCTCCAGCCTCAGGATACACAGAGAGCTCAGAGTGGGCTGCATCCCTGACACAGTAGAGAAGACAGCCCAAGGTTTACTACAAGGAGAGCCCTCTTGGGGTACACCATCTAATCACTGCTGTAGAAGAAATCGGATGAAATGAATGCTCGAGTTCCATTAGACCTGGACTCATGAGACATGACAGGGCTCACACTGAAAAAGTAGTCTCAGTGTCATGAAGGAAGGACATTCTTCAGTGGTTCCATATTCCTGACTGAACAAGAAAGGGCTCACGCTGAGGAGATGCCCATTCTAAAGATGATGTGGAAAATCTTTCACTTGCTATTCACATCAGAAAACTCTTACTGGGAAAATAGTCTATAAAGAATGTGTTAGCATGCAAGTGAGTCAATAATTAAGTCCTTCAGCCCTTGTCTTCTTTTTAAATATACAATATCAATATGTTGAGAGTGAAGGGTTTTGAGAAGTGCTGAAAGCCATACTCAGCGTCAAGTAAGGAGAAACGAAGCCAACCTGCTTCAGTAGATCAGTATTTGCAAATATATAAGCACTACTGAGTGAGTATGTGTCCTTCAAAATGATGAAATATTGTGGTGAGTAAGCGTGGGCCCGTTTTCTGTTAATACTCTGTCACTGTTGATCAATTAGATACATTCTTTCTTTATAACATTATAATCATAATTACACAGACTGGGATCAATCGGAAAACAACGATGAATGTTAACAGAAAATGTAAAATATAGTATGATACGTCTTTACCCTTCCATGAGCGTCCAAATATTTGTATACACGTTCGGGATGAACGGCTTCAAGGATAAATACACACATACTTTGTGATTAACCTCTGCTGCTTCAATTAATTCTATTACTTAACTTTCATTTACTATTTCCCATATGACTTTTTAAAAACACATACATTAATTATATTTAAAGAAAGGTGAGTAATTGTGGGTTCATGGACAGGAAGAACTCAAGAATTCAGAGTCAGAGGTGGTTTAATCCCTACTTAGCATTTTGTAGCCCAGGGTTTCTATTTTTTTTTTTTTTTTTTTTGTCCAAGAAGAACAGATAGATATCTTCAGGACTGAGAAGGTGAAAGATCTTTGCAGACATAAAAAGAGTTCTACTCTAAGAATGTATTAGAACGATAAGGGGTGGCATATACTACATCATAGAAACACAAAGGAGATCCCGCAGAGAGCCATTGGTGAGTCTACCTTTAAAGCTTTACTCTTTGATGTCGAAAAATGGTACTAAAAAATGTTCCGGGAGAAAGATCACCATAGAGACAGTGTCTATTTTGTCAGTTAAACCTTCAAGAAGGCTAGCTAGAGAGAGCGCACAGGCCGCATGATGAGTTCTGGCCCCTTTTCCGTTCCCTTTCTTTTTCTTTGCTGGCCAAAACATTCGTTGTACCCCTGGGGCCCATTGAAGTCTAATGGGTTGAGAAATGGTATTCTAGGGCCTATAAAGGCCATCACGGGGACTTTCCTAGCATTCTAGAGGTTAAGACCTCACCTTCCAATGCAGGGAGGGCGGGTTCAATCCCTGGTCGGGGAGCTAAGATCTCACATGGCTTGCAACCAAAACAGCAAAACATAAAACAGTAACAATATTGTAACAAATTCAATAAAAGTCTTTTAACATGGTCCACATCCAAAAAAAAAAAAATCTTAAAAATATATGTTTTTAAACCCATGACGTTAGCTGCAACATTACTGTGTGTACGTGCATCTGAGTGCACACACACACACCCCCAGGCAAGGGAGGGACACTGTAACAACTATCTGATCATAAAGGGAAAATACGATTCAGGAATTATTAGCATAAAGGATTCATGCAGGAGAAACATAAGCTAAATCACCTTGTTCATTCATTTCTAAATTTTTCTATTGTGAAATATTTAATGAGAACTTCCAACATTTCAGAACCTGGACTGTTATGTTGATTCAACTGTAAATAACACAATGCCTTTCTCTTCATAGAACTCTATATTCTAAGGCAGGTAATAAGAATAAATTGCAAAATAATATTTCTGACATTAAGAAAAAAAGACACGTTCATACATTGTATAGTTACCAAATGCCACTACTAGTCTACAATAGAAAGTTGGCTGTACCTAAAATAAAATTGACATTTAAAGCAGTCTCAGTTCTGGAATTTTGAAAAGTAATATATTTTTAGAAAGACTGGTTAGTAAAAGTATTTTCCAAAGCTCTCAATTTTGGAAAACTTTGTCTGCATGAATTGGGGAGAGCAAAGCGAGATTTCCTGTCTTAAGATGAAGCTTTGCTCTTCTCTATATTGCAAAATAAGTACTTTAAAATTTGTTAGCATTCAAGCCTATATGTTTGAAAATTAGTAACGACTGTTCTTTTTTTTCCTGTACGCGGGCCTCTCACTGTTGTGGCCTCTCCCGTTGCGGAGCACAGGCCCCAGACGCGCAGGCTCGGCGGCCATGGCTCACGGGCCCAGCTGCTCCACGGCATGGGGGATCCTCCCGGACCGGGGCACGAACCCGTGTCCCCTGCATCGGCAGGCAGACTCTCAACCACTGCGCCACCAGGGAAGCCCAGTAACGATTTTTATAAGGATAAAAATTCCAGTGTACGTGCCTGTTAAAACTCCTTCCATCATCGATTTTATTCAAAATTCAAGGGGTTACCCCTTTAAAGGATAACAGACAAGAGGGTTGCTATCTTGCTCTTTATATTGGGCTCTTGATTTCTTTCTAATTTTTTTTTTTTGAGAACCCAAAGCAACCCAAAAGAACACATTTACCATAAAATCCAGAATTTTCTGGTGTGTTCTTTAGTGTATATAGTCCCCATGCGATTATATACACTATTGGTACATTCGAAATTCAATATATTCCTAAATACAACATCAAAATCTAAAAATGCACTTACTTATATGTTTCATGATGCAATACTGCCCTTTTAAGAAAGAAATGGCTTACCAGATGCAAGAATACCTGCAAGTTGCATAGTATGTTTTTATAGTAATTCTTACAGTAGTGTCGATTTATTGTAAATCTTAAGGTTTCTTTTTTCACTACTGTTCACATTGTAGTGACTCTCACAACCAAAAGAGCCTCAATTCATGACATTTTCCCCTCGCCCCAATACCGAAATCTGCCCATCTGGTCGACCTTGCCGCCGCACACGCCAAGTGACGTGCAACTGGTGTGAACTTCCACGGGAAGTATTCAGAGGGCACACGAGCGAAGGCGCACCGCCACGCCGCTGACACCCGTCCTCGAAACAGGACACCATCGTTCCCATTTCTTGCTCTGGGGGGGTCCTGCCCTCCGCACGCGCGTCTCTAGGCCGTTCACTGTCTGCAGAGCTTCTTCAGTGAAGCTACTGACGACCGCGCCCTTGCAGGACCGCGGCCAGGCTCGTGTCTCCTCACGACTATCACGTGTGCCCCGGGCGTTCCCTGTTTCCCAAAGAGAAACGTCTACGACTTAGGACCACCGAAGCCTAGGAGGAACTGCCGCCCCTCCACGAGCGCCCTACACGCTTGCCCTCGACACACCTCGGTGAGCGGACCTGAACAGGTTCGAAACGCAAGCGCCACGCTGACGAGGCTACCAGGAAGTTGGGACGGGAGCTCCCTGCATAGACGCCCGTTTAACCTGCCGGGTGGATGCGGTCTGTTGACAGGCATCCCATGCCCCTGCCTCGGTGCAAGTTCCGCCCCCGTGACCGCCTCGCCTGGGACCCGGAGCAACTGAAGTGGCCCCTGTTGCGCAGCCAGACCGCCACGACTGCACCGGCATGACCCGGGCCCCCAAGGCGGCGAGGACGCACCGACGCATCGTGACACACGGAGTACGACGTCGGGCACGGACATCCTCTCCTGGTCACGCGTAGCAGGACGTGTGTGGGGAAGGGCGGGGGTTGTCTCCGCGGGCCAAGGGACACCAGGGAGTGCTGGTCGACCGGCGCAGACCTCCCCCTAACCCTCCCAAGGAGCTCAGCGGCGGCCCCACAACACACGGCGCTCCACATTCAATCTCCGGTGAGAGCAGGCCTCGCCCACCGCTCCGCACCAGCGGGACGGTCGCCGCCAGCGTCGCCGGCCTCCCGGAACTCTGGCCCGCGCCTGGCGGGCGAATCACATCCCTCGCCAAGTTCGCCAAAGCTCAGGAGGGAAGGGACACTATAAAAGCGGCCGCCAGGTGGCTCCCGACAACGGGCTTGAACGTCAGCGGGATGGATTCTGATCGCTGGCCGGCGACGGAGCAGCTCCGACCGCCCAAAGGCTCGCGTTCGTCTCCGTGCGTCCGCCGAAGGAGCTACCTGCCAGTTCGCCTCGGCATGGCACGACGCGACCCCAGCAGCGGACGGGGCTGGGAAGATGTGCGCAGGAGGCTGACGCGAAGGAGATGCGCTCCTCACGGTAATGTAGAGAATTCTGCAGTCAGAAGCCTGACTCTGAAGACTTGGGTTGCCTTAGTGCCCAGCCTCTTACCTCCGGATCAGGAGACCATAGCAATTCACTTGCTTTCTCCAATTCTCTCTGCCCACCCTACACCCGTGCAGCTCTTCTCTCCATGAGCCTAGAGCTGCTTTCCCAAGCAAGACAACCCCATGCCATTGCAGGTAGGAGCCAAGGAGACAACTGAACATTTGCATCTGGACCTATTAGAGAAATTTTATGTATGCAACGCAGGAAGATACAAGACTGAGAGGGTCTTAGAACTTTAGCACCACATGGCCGTAGCTTTCATGCAACAGTGACGCACACTCGGCAAGTCCAGGGGTGTCAGGAAAAAGAAACAAACACACGTGTGCGCACACACACACGCACACACACACACACACACACACATCCCCGGGTCTAATAGGCACACTTCCCAGGGCTGCCAATGGTGGGATCAGAAAGCCCATTGTTCCCACTTCTGGGGTTCCCTGGGCTAGAACCCCAGCTCATTCAGGCAGGTCCTGGTTGTTTTACTGATGTCTCTGCGTGGGAGTGAGGTCCTGGAGCTCTCCAGACTGTCATTTGCTGTCCAGCGCTCGACATTTGGTTCTGTGTACTATGGCCCTTCTCCTCCATACACAGTCACAATTAAGAAAATAAGAATCTGCAGACATTGCATTCAACTTCCTAATTTGAATGAAGGTTAAGAACACAAAGGAAAACACTTATGTGAATAACTTTGCTAAGGAACTTACGTTTA
This sequence comes from Mesoplodon bidens, assembly GCF_964165515.1. Lineage (NCBI taxonomy): Eukaryota > Metazoa > Chordata > Mammalia > Artiodactyla > Ziphiidae > Mesoplodon > Mesoplodon bidens. The sequence continues at coordinate 36,108 of NW_027672561.1, read as the reverse complement.
TCTTTTGGAAGCTGTCAAAATGTTTAGGAGTAGTCTGTAAAAAGTTAAGCTTTTTAAATTAGGAAAAATAAATGATTCTTTATTGCCCTCTCTCACCAAACCCCCGCTCACCACAGCACCTATGACACAGGACTCACCTGATGAAACGCCTGCTCCCCACAGATTTCTGTTCTGAGTCATTCTCTAGCCCCTGTGTTCACCGCATTCCTAAGTCCACCGCAGCCAGTAGCATGATGAAGGAGGCCACGGAGCCCAAGGGACGACCTTTAAAAGAAGAGAAGGAAAATACCTCTCCCGTCTTCTGTGAGGTCACAGCCTTAATGGAGGCTGGAAGAAGTGAACGTAAATGTCGGGAAAGAGAGTGTTTCTACATTGGTCCCTGACCTGCTGTATCCTTAACAGGGTGGTGCACGTAACTGGAGTTACTATTTCCTGGGTGCACTTAGAAGATCCGGACCCAAAGTAGAAACCTGACCATTTGGCAAAAGACGGATCAATTCAGGAATCAAACTAAGTTTTTTTTGTTTTTTTGGTTTTTTTTTTCTCACCTGTTGTTTCATTATCAGGAACTCTGCCACCACCTGCCCTCCCCTGCATCCTTGGGCAGGGCCAATCCGAAAATCAAGCAGATAAATCTGAGGAAAGAGAAAGCAGCCATGAGAAGCCAGGCTTTCAAACTATTGTTAGATCCACCAGACGTGAATCGCCAACCACCCAGCTGGGGGTGACCCCTGCCAGCTTACCCACAGGCATGCGCAGACAGAAGGAACGATTTTTCCTCCCATGGTCAAGAGCAAGGCTGCATTGGCTCCTCGGCATGTAGGGAGTACAGAATATCTCCATTTGGCAGGAAACAATGCAAATGATCGGGTGCTACACTTTGATTCGACTTACTGTTCACAGTTACTGTTTTATTAAGATTCAGTTCCTAGGGTTCACATTAATTCCCAGGTAACCCTTACCATGGTCTCCTGGAGAGTCTTGTCTCCACAGCAAGGACACCTCTTCCAAAGTTCTTATTTAATAATTCTTGGTGAAAGGAACCGTCATTTGTTCAACAACACCCATTCCAGGTCTTTAGCGCCCCACCTTCCCTGTTGCCCCCCGCCCCCACCGCTGCCCCGGATGCAATTGTCCTCAGTCACCTTGGTTCCTCCCCACGTGGGAATCAGCAACATCAGAGCCTCCACCCTAGCTCTGCCCTCCATGGCCTTGGACCTGTGGCCAGGAGATTTTCTATCCATTTAATCTGAGGACCCATGTCATTTGACATTACATGTCAAACTCTGACCTGAGCGTCAATGAAAATGTAATTGATTAAACAGAGCTCATGGATATGGTGTTGGAAACATAAAGAAGACCTAAAACTTAATCAGAAGGCTATGACCAGTGAGGGTTTACCAGACAGAAAATCTGTGGGAATTCAGCAAAGTAACATTACCTGTGAAAGTAACGAGTATGCGGAGATTTTGAATGAAGACCATCACGGAGGGCGCCGCCTAGAATTCACATGTAGGGAAATGACTGAATGAGTATGATGTGAGTAATCTTTAACAGCCTCTCTTTCCTTGTCAACAGCAGGGATTTCATGCTGGAGAAGAGCTCACAGAATGCCATGGATATGAGGACATTTCGCATACAGCAACCTTAACTCCACGTGTGTTGCACTTTCAGCCCGAATGCGAGAGACTTAAGCTAATTATACTAGAGGGAAATCATGCAGAACTCAGAATGTGGAAGGCATTTAGTCACCCTCCAACCTTAGACAACATGAGAGAGTGCACCCTGGAGTGACTCTTGCAAATGTCCTGAACGTGTGAAAATATTCGGCTGAAGCCTCGCATGTATACACCAACGGCTCGCACTGGAGGAGACGAACCTTATAAAGGTACTGCAGCCAGAGAGCTGACACTTATTCACACCAGTAAACTCAAACGGGGGAGAAGCCCTATGCTTGGAATGACTGTGGAGGAGCTTTCGGTGACCATGCAACCCTTCAATGTCATGAGCACAGTCACACAGGAGAGAAACCACAATGAATATCATTTATGTGAGAAAGCACTTAGTCGAAGCCATAACCTTAGTCATGGGTGAGAATTCACACTGATGAGAAACCCTACAAAGGCAATGAGTGTGGAAAAGCCTTGAAACGCAGCTCTCACGCTTATACGCACTAGAAAACTCACAGGAGAGACACCCTATGTCTGGAATCCAGGTGGTGCAGCCTTTACCCAGAGCTCCCGCTTTTATAAACGCCAGAGAATTCATACCGAGTAGAAACCCTGTGTCTCTAATCAATGATATTGAGCCTTCAGCCAGAAATTATCCCTTTTAACTCACCAGGAAAGTCATGTGGAGAGAAACCCGGAGCCTGTAATCATGGTGGAAGAGCCTTCAGGTGGAGCTCCAGCCTCAGGATACACAGAGAGCTCAGAGTGGGCTGCATCCCTGACACAGTAGAGAAGACAGCCCAAGGTTTACTACAAGGAGAGCCCTCTTGGGGTACACCATCTAATCACTGCTGTAGAAGAAATCGGATGAAATGAATGCTCGAGTTCCATTAGACCTGGACTCATGAGACATGACAGGGCTCACACTGAAAAAGTAGTCTCAGTGTCATGAAGGAAGGACATTCTTCAGTGGTTCCATATTCCTGACTGAACAAGAAAGGGCTCACGCTGAGGAGATGCCCATTCTAAAGATGATGTGGAAAATCTTTCACTTGCTATTCACATCAGAAAACTCTTACTGGGAAAATAGTCTATAAAGAATGTGTTAGCATGCAAGTGAGTCAATAATTAAGTCCTTCAGCCCTTGTCTTCTTTTTAAATATACAATATCAATATGTTGAGAGTGAAGGGTTTTGAGAAGTGCTGAAAGCCATACTCAGCGTCAAGTAAGGAGAAACGAAGCCAACCTGCTTCAGTAGATCAGTATTTGCAAATATATAAGCACTACTGAGTGAGTATGTGTCCTTCAAAATGATGAAATATTGTGGTGAGTAAGCGTGGGCCCGTTTTCTGTTAATACTCTGTCACTGTTGATCAATTAGATACATTCTTTCTTTATAACATTATAATCATAATTACACAGACTGGGATCAATCGGAAAACAACGATGAATGTTAACAGAAAATGTAAAATATAGTATGATACGTCTTTACCCTTCCATGAGCGTCCAAATATTTGTATACACGTTCGGGATGAACGGCTTCAAGGATAAATACACACATACTTTGTGATTAACCTCTGCTGCTTCAATTAATTCTATTACTTAACTTTCATTTACTATTTTCCATATGACTTTTTAAAAACATATACATTAATTATATTTAAAGAAAGGTGAGTAATTGTGGGTTCATGGACAGGAAGAACTCAAGAATTCAGAGTCAGAGGTGGTTTAATCCCTACTTAGCATTTTGTAGCCCAGGGTTTCTATTTTTTTTTTTTTGTCCAAGAAGAACAGATAGATATCTTCAGGACTGAGAAGGTGAAAGATCTTTGCAGACATAAAAAGAGTTCTACTCTAAGAATGTATTAGAACGATAAGGGGTGGCATATACTACATCATAGAAACACAAAGGAGATCCCGCAGAGAGCCATTGGTGAGTCTACCTTTAAAGCTTTACTCTTTGATGTCGAAAAATGGTACTAAAAAATGTTCCGGGAGAAAGATCACCATAGAGACAGTGTCTATTTTGTCAGTTAAACCTTCAAGAAGGCTAGCTAGAGAGAGCGCACAGGCCGCATGATGAGTTCTGGCCCCTTTTCCGTTCCCTTTCTTTTTCTTTGCTGGCCAAAACATTCGTTGTACCCCTGGGGCCCATTGAAGTCTAATGGGTTGAGAAATGGTATTCTAGGGCCTATAAAGGCCATCACGGGGACTTTCCTAGCATTCTAGAGGTTAAGACCTCACCTTCCAATGCAGGGAGGGCGGGTTCAATCCCTGGTCGGGGAGCTAAGATCTCACATGGCTTGCAACCAAAACAGCAAAACATAAAACAGTAACAATATTGTAACAAATTCAATAAAAGTCTTTTAACATGGTCCACATCCAAAAAAAAAAAAATCTTAAAAATATATGTTTTTAAACCCATGACGTTAGCTGCAACATTACTGTGTGTACGTGCATCTGAGTGCACACACACACACCCCCAGGCAAGGGAGGGACACTGTAACAACTATCTGATCATAAAGGGAAAATACGATTCAGGAATTATTAGCATAAAGGATTCATGCAGGAGAAACATAAGCTAAATCACCTTGTTCATTCATTTCTAAATTTTTCTATTGTGAAATATTTAATGAGAACTTCCAACATTTCAGAACCTGGACTGTTATGTTGATTCAACTGTAAATAACACAATGCCTTTCTCTTCATAGAACTCTATATTCTAAGGCAGGTAATAAGAATAAATTGCAAAATAATATTTCTGACATTAAGAAAAAAAGACACGTTCATACATTGTATAGTTACCAAATGCCACTACTAGTCTACAATAGAAAGTTGGCTGTACCTAAAATAAAATTGACATTTAAAGCAGTCTCAGTTCTGGAATTTTGAAAAGTAATATATTTTTAGAAAGACTGGTTAGTAAAAGTATTTTCCAAAGCTCTCAATTTTGGAAAACTTTGTCTGCATGAATTGGGGAGAGCAAAGCGAGATTTCCTGTCTTAAGATGAAGCTTTGCTCTTCTCTATATTGCAAAATAAGTACTTTAAAATTTGTTAGCATTCAAGCCTATATGTTTGAAAATTAGTAACGACTGTTCTTTTTTTTCCTGTACGCGGGCCTCTCACTGTTGTGGCCTCTCCCGTTGCGGAGCACAGGCCCCAGACGCGCAGGCTCGGCGGCCATGGCTCACGGGCCCAGCTGCTCCACGGCATGGGGGATCCTCCCGGACCGGGGCACGAACCCGTGTCCCCTGCATCGGCAGGCAGACTCTCAACCACTGCGCCACCAGGGAAGCCCAGTAACGATTTTTATAAGGATAAAAATTCCAGTGTACGTGCCTGTTAAAACTCCTTCCATCATCGATTTTATTCAAAATTCAAGGGGTTACCCCTTTAAAGGATAACAGACAAGAGGGTTGCTATCTTGCTCTTTATATTGGGCTCTTGATTTCTTTCTAATTTTTTTTTTTTGAGAACCCAAAGCAACCCAAAAGAACACATTTACCATAAAATCCAGAATTTTCTGGTGTGTTCTTTAGTGTATATAGTCCCCATGCGATTATATACACTATTGGTACATTCGAAATTCAATATATTCCTAAATACAACATCAAAATCTAAAAATGCACTTACTTATATGTTTCATGATGCAATACTGCCCTTTTAAGAAAGAAATGGCTTACCAGATGCAAGAATACCTGCAAGTTGCATAGTATGTTTTTATAGTAATTCTTACAGTAGTGTCGATTTATTGTAAATCTTAAGGTTTCTTTTTTCACTACTGTTCACATTGTAGTGACTCTCACAACCAAAAGAGCCTCAATTCATGACATTTTCCCCTCGCCCCAATACCGAAATCTGCCCATCTGGTCGACCTTGCCGCCGCACACGCCAAGTGACGTGCAACTGGTGTGAACTTCCACGGGAAGTATTCAGAGGGCACACGAGCGAAGGCGCACCGCCACGCCGCTGACACCCGTCCTCGAAACAGGACACCATCGTTCCCATTTCTTGCTCTGGGGGGGTCCTGCCCTCCGCACGCGCGTCTCTAGGCCGTTCACTGTCTGCAGAGCTTCTTCAGTGAAGCTACTGACGACCGCGCCCTTGCAGGACCGCGGCCAGGCTCGTGTCTCCTCACGACTATCACGTGTGCCCCGGGCGTTCCCTGTTTCCCAAAGAGAAACGTCTACGACTTAGGACCACCGAAGCCTAGGAGGAACTGCCGCCCCTCCACGAGCGCCCTACACGCTTGCCCTCGACACACCTCGGTGAGCGGACCTGAACAGGTTCGAAACGCAAGCGCCACGCTGACGAGGCTACCAGGAAGTTGGGACGGGAGCTCCCTGCATAGACGCCCGTTTAACCTGCCGGGTGGATGCGGTCTGTTGACAGGCATCCCATGCCCCTGCCTCGGTGCAAGTTCCGCCCCCGTGACCGCCTCGCCTGGGACCCGGAGCAACTGAAGTGGCCCCTGTTGCGCAGCCAGACCGCCACGACTGCACCGGCATGACCCGGGCCCCCAAGGCGGCGAGGACGCACCGACGCATCGTGACACACGGAGTACGACGTCGGGCACGGACATCCTCTCCTGGTCACGCGTAGCAGGACGTGTGTGTGGGGGGCGGGGGTTGTCTCCGCGGGCCAAGGGACACCAGGGAGTGCTGGTCGACCGGCGCAGACCTCCCCCTAAGCCTCCCAAGGAGCTCAGCGGCGGCCCCACAACACACGGCGCTCCACATTCAATCTCCGGTGAGAGCAGGCCTCGCCCACCGCTCCGCACCAGCGGGACGGTCGCCGCCAGCGTCGCCGGCCTCCCGGAACTCTGGCCCGCGCCTGGCGGGCGAATCACATCCCTCGCCAAGTTCGCCAAAGCTCAGGAGGGAAGGGACACTATAAAAGCGGCCGCCAGGTGGCTCCCGACAACGGGCTTGAACGTCAGCGGGATGGATTCTGATCGCTGGCCGGCGACGGAGCAGCTCCGACCGCCCAAAGGCTCGCGTTCGTCTCCGTGCGTCCGCCGAAGGAGCTACCTGCCAGTTCGCCTCGGCATGGCACGACGCGACCCCAGCAGCGGACGGGGCTGGGAAGATGTGCGCAGGAGGCTGACGCGAAGGAGATGCGCTCCTCACGGTAATGTAGAGAATTCTGCAGTCAGAAGCCTGACTCTGAAGACTTGGGTTGCCTTAGTGCCCAGCCTCTTACCTCCGGATCAGGAGACCATAGCAATTCACTTGCTTTCTCCAATTCTCTCTGCCCACCCTACACCCGTGCAGCTCTTCTCTCCATGAGCCTAGAGCTGCTTTCCCAAGCAAGACAACCCCATGCCATTGCAGGTAGGAGCCAAGGAGACAACTGAACATTTGCATCTGGACCTATTAGAGAAATTTTATGTATGCAACGCAGGAAGATACAAGACTGAGAGGGTCTTAGAACTTTAGCACCACATGGCCGTAGCTTTCATGCAACAGTGACGCACACTCGGCAAGTCCAGGGGTGTCAGGAAAAAGAAACAAACACACGTGTGCGCACACACACACGCACACACACACACACACACACACATCCCCGGGTCTAATAGGCACACTTCCCAGGGCTGCCAATGGTGGGATCAGAAAGCCCATTGTTCCCACTTCTGGGGTTCCCTGGGCTAGAACCCCAGCTCATTCAGGCAGGTCCTGGTTGTTTTACTGATGTCTCTGCGTGGGAGTGAGGTCCTGGAGCTCTCCAGACTGTCATTTGCTGTCCAGCGCTCGACATTTGGTTCTGTGTACTATGGCCCTTCTCCTCCATACACAGTCACAATTAAGAAAATAAGAATCTGCAGACATTGCATTCAACTTCCTAATTTGAATGAAGGTTAAGAACACAAAGGAAAACACTTATGTGAATAACTTTGCTAAGGAACTTACGTTTATCTTTTGGAAGCTGTCAAAATGTTTAGGAGTAGTCTGTAAAAAGTTAAGCTTTTTAAATTAGGAAAAATAAATGATTCTTTATTGCCCTCTCTCACCAAACCCCCGCTCACCACAGCACCTATGACACAGGACTCACCTGATGAAACGCCTGCTCCCCACAGATTTCTGTTCTGAGTCATTCTCTAGCCCCTGTGTTCACCGCATTCCTAAGTCCACCGCAGCCAGTAGCATGATGAAGGAGGCCACGGAGCCCAAGGGACGACCTTTAAAAGAAGAGAAGGAAAATACCTCTCCCGTCTTCTGTGAGGTCACAGCCTTAATGGAGGCTGGAAGAAGTGAACGTAAATGTCGGGAAAGAGAGTGTTTCTACATTGGTCCCTGACCTGCTGTATCCTTAACAGGGTGGTGCACGTAACTGGAGTTACTATTTCCTGGGTGCACTTAGAAGATCCGGACCCAAAGTAGAAACCTGACCATTTGGCAAAAGACGGATCAATTCAGGAATCAAACTAAGTTTTTTTTGTTTTTTTGGTTTTTTTTTTCTCACCTGTTGTTTCATTATCAGGAACTCTGCCACCACCTGCCCTCCCCTGCATCCTTGGGCAGGGCCAATCCGAAAATCAAGCAGATAAATCTGAGGAAAGAGAAAGCAGCCATGAGAAGCCAGGCTTTCAAACTATTGTTAGATCCACCAGACGTGAATCGCCAACCACCCAGCTGGGGGTGACCCCTGCCAGCTTACCCACAGGCATGCGCAGACAGAAGGAACGATTTTTCCTCCCATGGTCAAGAGCAAGGCTGCATTGGCTCCTCGGCATGTAGGGAGTACAGAATATCTCCATTTGGCAGGAAACAATGCAAATGATCGGGTGCTACACTTTGATTCGACTTACTGTTCACAGTTACTGTTTTATTAAGATTCAGTTCCTAGGGTTCACATTAATTCCCAGGTAACCCTTACCATGGTCTCCTGGAGAGTCTTGTCTCCACAGCAAGGACACCTCTTCCAAAGTTCTTATTTAATAATTCTTGGTGAAAGGAACCGTCATTTGTTCAACAACACCCATTCCAGGTCTTTAGCGCCCCACCTTCCCTGTTGCCCCCCGCCCCCACCGCTGCCCCGGATGCAATTGTCCTCAGTCACCTTGGTTCCTCCCCACGTGGGAATCAGCAACATCAGAGCCTCCACCCTAGCTCTGCCCTCCATGGCCTTGGACCTGTGGCCAGGAGATTTTCTATCCATTTAATCTGAGGACCCATGTCATTTGACATTACATGTCAAACTCTGACCTGAGCGTCAATGAAAATGTAATTGATTAAACAGAGCTCATGGATATGGTGTTGGAAACATAAAGAAGACCTAAAACTTAATCAGAAGGCTATGACCAGTGAGGGTTTACCAGACAGAAAATCTGTGGGAATTCAGCAAAGTAACATTACCTGTGAAAGTAACGAGTATGCGGAGATTTTGAATGAAGACCATCACGGAGGGCGCCGCCTAGAATTCACATGTAGGGAAATGACTGAATGAGTATGATGTGAGTAATCTTTAACAGCCTCTCTTTCCTTGTCAACAGCAGGGATTTCATGCTGGAGAAGAGCTCACAGAATGCCATGGATATGAGGACATTTCGCATACAGCAACCTTAACTCCACGTGTGTTGCACTTTCAGCCCGAATGCGAGAGACTTAAGCTAATTATACTAGAGGGAAATCATGCAGAACTCAGAATGTGGAAGGCATTTAGTCACCCTCCAACCTTAGACAACATGAGAGAGTGCACCCTGGAGTGACTCTTGCAAATGTCCTGAACGTGTGAAAATATTCGGCTGAAGCCTCGCATGTATACACCAACGGCTCGCACTGGAGGAGACGAACCTTATAAAGGTACTGCAGCCAGAGAGCTGACACTTATTCACACCAGTAAACTCAAACGGGGGAGAAGCCCTATGCTTGGAATGACTGTGGAGGAGCTTTCGGTGACCATGCAACCCTTCAATGTCATGAGCACAGTCACACAGGAGAGAAACCACAATGAATATCATTTATGTGAGAAAGCACTTAGTCGAAGCCATAACCTTAGTCATGGGTGAGAATTCACACTGATGAGAAACCCTACAAAGGCAATGAGTGTGGAAAAGCCTTGAAACGCAGCTCTCACGCTTATACGCACTAGAAAACTCACAGGAGAGACACCCTATGTCTGGAATCCAGGTGGTGCAGCCTTTACCCAGAGCTCCCGCTTTTATAAACGCCAGAGAATTCATACCGAGTAGAAACCCTGTGTCTCTAATCAATGATATTGAGCCTTCAGCCAGAAATTATCCCTTTTAACTCACCAGGAAAGTCATGTGGAGAGAAACCCGGAGCCTGTAATCATGGTGGAAGAGCCTTCAGGTGGAGCTCCAGCCTCAGGATACACAGAGAGCTCAGAGTGGGCTGCATCCCTGACACAGTAGAGAAGACAGCCCAAGGTTTACTACAAGGAGAGCCCTCTTGGGGTACACCATCTAATCACTGCTGTAGAAGAAATCGGATGAAATGAATGCTCGAGTTCCATTAGACCTGGACTCATGAGACATGACAGGGCTCACACTGAAAAAGTAGTCTCAGTGTCATGAAGGAAGGACATTCTTCAGTGGTTCCATATTCCTGACTGAACAAGAAAGGGCTCACGCTGAGGAGATGCCCATTCTAAAGATGATGTGGAAAATCTTTCACTTGCTATTCACATCAGAAAACTCTTACTGGGAAAATAGTCTATAAAGAATGTGTTAGCATGCAAGTGAGTCAATAATTAAGTCCTTCAGCCCTTGTCTTCTTTTTAAATATACAATATCAATATGTTGAGAGTGAAGGGTTTTGAGAAGTGCTGAAAGCCATACTCAGCGTCAAGTAAGGAGAAACGAAGCCAACCTGCTTCAGTAGATCAGTATTTGCAAATATATAAGCACTACTGAGTGAGTATGTGTCCTTCAAAATGATGAAATATTGTGGTGAGTAAGCGTGGGCCCGTTTTCTGTTAATACTCTGTCACTGTTGATCAATTAGATACATTCTTTCTTTATAACATTATAATCATAATTACACAGACTGGGATCAATCGGAAAACAACGATGAATGTTAACAGAAAATGTAAAATATAGTATGATACGTCTTTACCCTTCCATGAGCGTCCAAATATTTGTATACACGTTCGGGATGAACGGCTTCAAGGATAAATACACACATACTTTGTGATTAACCTCTGCTGCTTCAATTAATTCTATTACTTAACTTTCATTTACTATTTCCCATATGACTTTTTAAAAACACATACATTAATTATATTTAAAGAAAGGTGAGTAATTGTGGGTTCATGGACAGGAAGAACTCAAGAATTCAGAGTCAGAGGTGGTTTAATCCCTACTTAGCATTTTGTAGCCCAGGGTTTCTATTTTTTTTTTTTTTTTTTTTGTCCAAGAAGAACAGATAGATATCTTCAGGACTGAGAAGGTGAAAGATCTTTGCAGACATAAAAAGAGTTCTACTCTAAGAATGTATTAGAACGATAAGGGGTGGCATATACTACATCATAGAAACACAAAGGAGATCCCGCAGAGAGCCATTGGTGAGTCTACCTTTAAAGCTTTACTCTTTGATGTCGAAAAATGGTACTAAAAAATGTTCCGGGAGAAAGATCACCATAGAGACAGTGTCTATTTTGTCAGTTAAACCTTCAAGAAGGCTAGCTAGAGAGAGCGCACAGGCCGCATGATGAGTTCTGGCCCCTTTTCCGTTCCCTTTCTTTTTCTTTGCTGGCCAAAACATTCGTTGTACCCCTGGGGCCCATTGAAGTCTAATGGGTTGAGAAATGGTATTCTAGGGCCTATAAAGGCCATCACGGGGACTTTCCTAGCATTCTAGAGGTTAAGACCTCACCTTCCAATGCAGGGAGGGCGGGTTCAATCCCTGGTCGGGGAGCTAAGATCTCACATGGCTTGCAACCAAAACAGCAAAACATAAAACAGTAACAATATTGTAACAAATTCAATAAAAGTCTTTTAACATGGTCCACATCCAAAAAAAAAAAAATCTTAAAAATATATGTTTTTAAACCCATGACGTTAGCTGCAACATTACTGTGTGTACGTGCATCTGAGTGCACACACACACACCCCCAGGCAAGGGAGGGACACTGTAACAACTATCTGATCATAAAGGGAAAATACGATTCAGGAATTATTAGCATAAAGGATTCATGCAGGAGAAACATAAGCTAAATCACCTTGTTCATTCATTTCTAAATTTTTCTATTGTGAAATATTTAATGAGAACTTCCAACATTTCAGAACCTGGACTGTTATGTTGATTCAACTGTAAATAACACAATGCCTTTCTCTTCATAGAACTCTATATTCTAAGGCAGGTAATAAGAATAAATTGCAAAATAATATTTCTGACATTAAGAAAAAAAGACACGTTCATACATTGTATAGTTACCAAATGCCACTACTAGTCTACAATAGAAAGTTGGCTGTACCTAAAATAAAATTGACATTTAAAGCAGTCTCAGTTCTGGAATTTTGAAAAGTAATATATTTTTAGAAAGACTGGTTAGTAAAAGTATTTTCCAAAGCTCTCAATTTTGGAAAACTTTGTCTGCATGAATTGGGGAGAGCAAAGCGAGATTTCCTGTCTTAAGATGAAGCTTTGCTCTTCTCTATATTGCAAAATAAGTACTTTAAAATTTGTTAGCATTCAAGCCTATATGTTTGAAAATTAGTAACGACTGTTCTTTTTTTTCCTGTACGCGGGCCTCTCACTGTTGTGGCCTCTCCCGTTGCGGAGCACAGGCCCCAGACGCGCAGGCTCGGCGGCCATGGCTCACGGGCCCAGCTGCTCCACGGCATGGGGGATCCTCCCGGACCGGGGCACGAACCCGTGTCCCCTGCATCGGCAGGCAGACTCTCAACCACTGCGCCACCAGGGAAGCCCAGTAACGATTTTTATAAGGATAAAAATTCCAGTGTACGTGCCTGTTAAAACTCCTTCCATCATCGATTTTATTCAAAATTCAAGGGGTTACCCCTTTAAAGGATAACAGACAAGAGGGTTGCTATCTTGCTCTTTATATTGGGCTCTTGATTTCTTTCTAATTTTTTTTTTTTGAGAACCCAAAGCAACCCAAAAGAACACATTTACCATAAAATCCAGAATTTTCTGGTGTGTTCTTTAGTGTATATAGTCCCCATGCGATTATATACACTATTGGTACATTCGAAATTCAATATATTCCTAAATACAACATCAAAATCTAAAAATGCACTTACTTATATGTTTCATGATGCAATACTGCCCTTTTAAGAAAGAAATGGCTTACCAGATGCAAGAATACCTGCAAGTTGCATAGTATGTTTTTATAGTAATTCTTACAGTAGTGTCGATTTATTGTAAATCTTAAGGTTTCTTTTTTCACTACTGTTCACATTGTAGTGACTCTCACAACCAAAAGAGCCTCAATTCATGACATTTTCCCCTCGCCCCAATACCGAAATCTGCCCATCTGGTCGACCTTGCCGCCGCACACGCCAAGTGACGTGCAACTGGTGTGAACTTCCACGGGAAGTATTCAGAGGGCACACGAGCGAAGGCGCACCGCCACGCCGCTGACACCCGTCCTCGAAACAGGACACCATCGTTCCCATTTCTTGCTCTGGGGGGGTCCTGCCCTCCGCACGCGCGTCTCTAGGCCGTTCACTGTCTGCAGAGCTTCTTCAGTGAAGCTACTGACGACCGCGCCCTTGCAGGACCGCGGCCAGGCTCGTGTCTCCTCACGACTATCACGTGTGCCCCGGGCGTTCCCTGTTTCCCAAAGAGAAACGTCTACGACTTAGGACCACCGAAGCCTAGGAGGAACTGCCGCCCCTCCACGAGCGCCCTACACGCTTGCCCTCGACACACCTCGGTGAGCGGACCTGAACAGGTTCGAAACGCAAGCGCCACGCTGACGAGGCTACCAGGAAGTTGGGACGGGAGCTCCCTGCATAGACGCCCGTTTAACCTGCCGGGTGGATGCGGTCTGTTGACAGGCATCCCATGCCCCTGCCTCGGTGCAAGTTCCGCCCCCGTGACCGCCTCGCCTGGGACCCGGAGCAACTGAAGTGGCCCCTGTTGCGCAGCCAGACCGCCACGACTGCACCGGCATGACCCGGGCCCCCAAGGCGGCGAGGACGCACCGACGCATCGTGACACACGGAGTACGACGTCGGGCACGGACATCCTCTCCTGGTCACGCGTAGCAGGACGTGTGTGGGGAAGGGCGGGGGTTGTCTCCGCGGGCCAAGGGACACCAGGGAGTGCTGGTCGACCGGCGCAGACCTCCCCCTAAGCCTCCCAAGGAGCTCAGCGGCGGCCCCACAACACACGGCGCTCCACATTCAATCTCCGGTGAGAGCAGGCCTCGCCCACCGCTCCGCACCAGCGGGACGGTCGCCGCCAGCGTCGCCGGCCTCCCGGAACTCTGGCCCGCGCCTGGCGGGCGAATCACATCCCTCGCCAAGTTCGCCAAAGCTCAGGAGGGAAGGGACACTATAAAAGCGGCCGCCAGGTGGCTCCCGACAACGGGCTTGAACGTCAGCGGGATGGATTCTGATCGCTGGCCGGCGACGGAGCAGCTCCGACCGCCCAAAGGCTCGCGTTCGTCTCCGTGCGTCCGCCGAAGGAGCTACCTGCCAGTTCGCCTCGGCATGGCACGACGCGACCCCAGCAGCGGACGGGGCTGGGAAGATGTGCGCAGGAGGCTGACGCGAAGGAGATGCGCTCCTCACGGTAATGTAGAGAATTCTGCAGTCAGAAGCCTGACTCTGAAGACTTGGGTTGCCTTAGTGCCCAGCCTCTTACCTCCGGATCAGGAGACCATAGCAATTCACTTGCTTTCTCCAATTCTCTCTGCCCACCCTACACCCGTGCAGCTCTTCTCTCCATGAGCCTAGAGCTGCTTTCCCAAGCAAGACAACCCCATGCCATTGCAGGTAGGAGCCAAGGAGACAACTGAACATTTGCATCTGGACCTATTAGAGAAATTTTATGTATGCAACGCAGGAAGATACAAGACTGAGAGGGTCTTAGAACTTTAGCACCACATGGCCGTAGCTTTCATGCAACAGTGACGCACACTCGGCAAGTCCAGGGGTGTCAGGAAAAAGAAACAAACACACGTGTGCGCACACACACACGCACACACACACACACACACACACATCCCCGGGTCTAATAGGCACACTTCCCAGGGCTGCCAATGGTGGGATCAGAAAGCCCATTGTTCCCACTTCTGGGGTTCCCTGGGCTAGAACCCCAGCTCATTCAGGCAGGTCCTGGTTGTTTTACTGATGTCTCTGCGTGGGAGTGAGGTCCTGGAGCTCTCCAGACTGTCATTTGCTGTCCAGCGCTCGACATTTGGTTCTGTGTACTATGGCCCTTCTCCTCCATACACAGTCACAATTAAGAAAATAAGAATCTGCAGACATTGCATTCAACTTCCTAATTTGAATGAAGGTTAAGAACACAAAGGAAAACACTTATGTGAATAACTTTGCTAAGGAACTTACGTTTATCTTTTGGAAGCTGTCAAAATGTTTAGGAGTAGTCTGTAAAAAGTTAAGCTTTTTAAATTAGGAAAAATAAATGATTCTTTATTGCCCTCTCTCACCAAACCCCCGCTCACCACAGCACCTATGACACAGGACTCACCTGATGAAACGCCTGCTCCCCACAGATTTCTGTTCTGAGTCATTCTCTAGCCCCTGTGTTCACCGCATTCCTAAGTCCACCGCAGCCAGTAGCATGATGAAGGAGGCCACGGAGCCCAAGGGACGACCTTTAAAAGAAGAGAAGGAAAATACCTCTCCCGTCTTCTGTGAGGTCACAGCCTTAATGGAGGCTGGAAGAAGTGAACGTAAATGTCGGGAAAGAGAGTGTTTCTACATTGGTCCCTGACCTGCTGTATCCTTAACAGGGTGGTGCACGTAACTGGAGTTACTATTTCCTGGGTGCACTTAGAAGATCCGGACCCAAAGTAGAAACCTGACCATTTGGCAAAAGACGGATCAATTCAGGAATCAAACTAAGTTTTTTTTGTTTTTTTGGTTTTTTTTTTCTCACCTGTTGTTTCATTATCAGGAACTCTGCCACCACCTGCCCTCCCCTGCATCCTTGGGCAGGGCCAATCCGAAAATCAAGCAGATAAATCTGAGGAAAGAGAAAGCAGCCATGAGAAGCCAGGCTTTCAAACTATTGTTAGATCCACCAGACGTGAATCGCCAACCACCCAGCTGGGGGTGACCCCTGCCAGCTTACCCACAGGCATGCGCAGACAGAAGGAACGATTTTTCCTCCCATGGTCAAGAGCAAGGCTGCATTGGCTCCTCGGCATGTAGGGAGTACAGAATATCTCCATTTGGCAGGAAACAATGCAAATGATCGGGTGCTACACTTTGATTCGACTTACTGTTCACAGTTACTGGTTTATTAAGATTCAGTTCCTAGGGTTCACATTAATTCCCAGGTAACCCTTACCATGGTCTCCTGGAGAGTCTTGTCTCCACAGCAAGGACACCTCTTCCAAAGTTCTTATTTAATAATTCTTGGTGAAAGGAACCGTCATTTGTTCAACAACACCCATTCCAGGTCTTTAGCGCCCCACCTTCCCTGTTGCCCCCCGCCCCCACCGCTGCCCCGGATGCAATTGTCCTCAGTCACCTTGGTTCCTCCCCACGTGGGAATCAGCAACATCAGAGCCTCCACCCTAGCTCTGCCCTCCATGGCCTTGGACCTGTGGCCAGGAGATTTTCTATCCATTTAATCTGAGGACCCATGTCATTTGACATTACATGTCAAACTCTGACCTGAGCGTCAATGAAAATGTAATTGATTAAACAGAGCTCATGGATATGGTGTTGGAAACATAAAGAAGACCTAAAACTTAATCAGAAGGCTATGACCAGTGAGGGTTTACCAGACAGAAAATCTGTGGGAATTCAGCAAAGTAACATTACCTGTGAAAGTAACGAGTATGCGGAGATTTTGAATGAAGACCATCACGGAGGGCGCCGCCTAGAATTCACATGTAGGGAAATGACTGAATGAGTATGATGTGAGTAATCTTTAACAGCCTCTCTTTCCTTGTCAACAGCAGGGATTTCATGCTGGAGAAGAGCTCACAGAATGCCATGGATATGAGGACATTTCGCATACAGCAACCTTAACTCCACGTGTGTTGCACTTTCAGCCCGAATGCGAGAGACTTAAGCTAATTATACTAGAGGGAAATCATGCAGAACTCAGAATGTGGAAGGCATTTAGTCACCCTCCAACCTTAGACAACATGAGAGAGTGCACCCTGGAGTGACTCTTGCAAATGTCCTGAACGTGTGAAAATATTCGGCTGAAGCCTCGCATGTATACACCAACGGCTCGCACTGGAGGAGACGAACCTTATAAAGGTACTGCAGCCAGAGAGCTGACACTTATTCACACCAGTAAACTCAAACGGGGGAGAAGCCCTATGCTTGGAATGACTGTGGAGGAGCTTTCGGTGACCATGCAACCCTTCAATGTCATGAGCACAGTCACACAGGAGAGAAACCACAATGAATATCATTTATGTGAGAAAGCACTTAGTCGAAGCCATAACCTTAGTCATGGGTGAGAATTCACACTGATGAGAAACCCTACAAAGGCAATGAGTGTGGAAAAGCCTTGAAACGCAGCTCTCACGCTTATACGCACTAGAAAACTCACAGGAGAGACACCCTATGTCTGGAATCCAGGTGGTGCAGCCTTTACCCAGAGCTCCCGCTTTTATAAACGCCAGAGAATTCATACCGAGTAGAAACCCTGTGTCTCTAATCAATGATATTGAGCCTTCAGCCAGAAATTATCCCTTTTAACTCACCAGGAAAGTCATGTGGAGAGAAACCCGGAGCCTGTAATCATGGTGGAAGAGCCTTCAGGTGGAGCTCCAGCCTCAGGATACACAGAGAGCTCAGAGTGGGCTGCATCCCTGACACAGTAGAGAAGACAGCCCAAGGTTTACTACAAGGAGAGCCCTCTTGGGGTACACCATCTAATCACTGCTGTAGAAGAAATCGGATGAAATGAATGCTCGAGTTCCATTAGACCTGGACTCATGAGACATGACAGGGCTCACACTGAAAAAGTAGTCTCAGTGTCATGAAGGAAGGACATTCTTCAGTGGTTCCATATTCCTGACTGAACAAGAAAGGGCTCACGCTGAGGAGATGCCCATTCTAAAGATGATGTGGAAAATCTTTCACTTGCTATTCACATCAGAAAACTCTTACTGGGAAAATAGTCTATAAAGAATGTGTTAGCATGCAAGTGAGTCAATAATTAAGTCCTTCAGCCCTTGTCTTCTTTTTAAATATACAATATCAATATGTTGAGAGTGAAGGGTTTTGAGAAGTGCTGAAAGCCATACTCAGCGTCAAGTAAGGAGAAACGAAGCCAACCTGCTTCAGTAGATCAGTATTTGCAAATATATAAGCACTACTGAGTGAGTATGTGTCCTTCAAAATGATGAAATATTGTGGTGAGTAAGCGTGGGCCCGTTTTCTGTTAATACTCTGTCACTGTTGATCAATTAGATACATTCTTTCTTTATAACATTATAATCATAATTACACAGACTGGGATCAATCGGAAAACAACGATGAATGTTAACAGAAAATGTAAAATATAGTATGATACGTCTTTACCCTTCCATGAGCGTCCAAATATTTGTATACACGTTCGGGATGAACGGCTTCAAGGATAAATACACACATACTTTGTGATTAACCTCTGCTGCTTCAATTAATTCTATTACTTAACTTTCATTTACTATTTCCCATATGACTTTTTAAAAACACATACATTAATTATATTTAAAGAAAGGTGAGTAATTGTGGGTTCATGGACAGGAAGAACTCAAGAATTCAGAGTCAGAGGTGGTTTAATCCCTACTTAGCATTTTGTAGCCCAGGGTTTCTATTTTTTTTTTTTTTTTTTTTGTCCAAGAAGAACAGATAGATATCTTCAGGACTGAGAAGGTGAAAGATCTTTGCAGACATAAAAAGAGTTCTACTCTAAGAATGTATTAGAACGATAAGGGGTGGCATATACTACATCATAGAAACACAAAGGAGATCCCGCAGAGAGCCATTGGTGAGTCTACCTTTAAAGCTTTACTCTTTGATGTCGAAAAATGGTACTAAACAATGTTCCGGGAGAAAGATCACCATAGAGACAGTGTCTATTTTGTCAGTTAAACCTTCAAGAAGGCTAGCTAGAGAGAGCGCACAGGCCGCATGATGAGTTCTGGCCCCTTTTCCGTTCCCTTTCTTTTTCTTTGCTGGCCAAAACATTCGTTGTACCCCTGGGGCCCATTGAAGTCTAATGGGTTGAGAAATGGTATTCTAGGGCCTATAAAGGCCATCACGGGGACTTTCCTAGCATTCTAGAGGTTAAGACCTCACCTTCCAATGCAGGGAGGGCGGGTTCAATCCCTGGTCGGGGAGCTAAGATCTCACATGGCTTGCAACCAAAACAGCAAAACATAAAACAGTAACAATATTGTAACAAATTCAATAAAAGTCTTTTAACATGGTCCACATCCAAAAAAAAAAAAATCTTAAAAATATATGTTTTTAAACCCATGACGTTAGCTGCAACATTACTGTGTGTACGTGCATCTGAGTGCACACACACACACCCCCAGGCAAGGGAGGGACACTGTAACAACTATCTGATCATAAAGGGAAAATACGATTCAGGAATTATTAGCATAAAGGATTCATGCAGGAGAAACATAAGCTAAATCACCTTGTTCATTCATTTCTAAATTTTTCTATTGTGAAATATTTAATGAGAACTTCCAACATTTCAGAACCTGGACTGTTATGTTGATTCAACTGTAAATAACACAATGCCTTTCTCTTCATAGAACTCTATATTCTAAGGCAGGTAATAAGAATAAATTGCAAAATAATATTTCTGACATTAAGAAAAAAAGACACGTTCATACATTGTATAGTTACCAAATGCCACTACTAGTCTACAATAGAAAGTTGGCTGTACCTAAAATAAAATTGACATTTAAAGCAGTCTCAGTTCTGGAATTTTGAAAAGTAATATATTTTTAGAAAGACTGGTTAGTAAAAGTATTTTCCAAAGCTCTCAATTTTGGAAAACTTTGTCTGCATGAATTGGGGAGAGCAAAGCGAGATTTCCTGTCTTAAGATGAAGCTTTGCTCTTCTCTATATTGCAAAATAAGTACTTTAAAATTTGTTAGCATTCAAGCCTATATGTTTGAAAATTAGTAACGACTGTTCTTTTTTTTCCTGTACGCGGGCCTCTCACTGTTGTGGCCTCTCCCGTTGCGGAGCACAGGCCCCAGACGCGCAGGCTCGGCGGCCATGGCTCACGGGCCCAGCTGCTCCACGGCATGGGGGATCCTCCCGGACCGGGGCACGAACCCGTGTCCCCTGCATCGGCAGGCAGACTCTCAACCACTGCGCCACCAGGGAAGCCCAGTAACGATTTTTATAAGGATAAAAATTCCAGTGTACGTGCCTGTTAAAACTCCTTCCATCATCGATTTTATTCAAAATTCAAGGGGTTACCCCTTTAAAGGATAACAGACAAGAGGGTTGCTATCTTGCTCTTTATATTGGGCTCTTGATTTCTTTCTAATTTTTTTTTTTTGAGAACCCAAAGCAACCCAAAAGAACACATTTACCATAAAATCCAGAATTTTCCGGTGTGTTCTTTAGTGTATATAGTCCCCATGCGATTATATACACTATTGGTACATTCGAAATTCAATATATTCCTAAATACAACATCAAAATCTAAAAATGCACTTACTTATATGTTTCATGATGCAATACTGCCCTTTTAAGAAAGAAATGGCTTACCAGATGCAAGAATACCTGCAAGTTGCATAGTATGTTTTTATAGTAATTCTTACAGTAGTGTCGATTTATTGTAAATCTTAAGGTTTCTTTTTTCACTACTGTTCACATTGTAGTGACTCTCACAACCAAAAGAGCCTCAATTCATGACATTTTCCCCTCGCCCCAATACCGAAATCTGCCCATCTGGTCGACCTTGCCGCCGCACACGCCAAGTGACGTGCAACTGGTGTGAACTTCCACGGGAAGTATTCAGAGGGCACACGAGCGAAGGCGCACCGCCACGCCGCTGACACCCGTCCTCGAAACAGGACACCATCGTTCCCATTTCTTGCTCTGGGGGGGTCCTGCCCTCCGCACGCGCGTCTCTAGGCCGTTCACTGTCTGCAGAGCTTCTTCAGTGAAGCTACTGACGACCGCGCCCTTGCAGGACCGCGGCCAGGCTCGTGTCTCCTCACGACTATCACGTGTGCCCCGGGCGTTCCCTGTTTCCCAAAGAGAAACGTCTACGACTTAGGACCACCGAAGCCTAGGAGGAACTGCCGCCCCTCCACGAGCGCCCTACACGCTTGCCCTCAACACACCTCGGTGAGCGGACCTGAACAGGTTCGAAACGCAAGCGCCACGCTGACGAGGCTACCAGGAAGTTGGGACGGGAGCTCCCTGCATAGACGCCCGTTTAACCTGCCGGGTGGATGCGGTCTGTTGACAGGCATCCCATGCCCCTGCCTCGGTGCAAGTTCCGCCCCCGTGACCGCCTCGCCTGGGACCCGGAGCAACTGAAGTGGCCCCTGTTGCGCAGCCAGACCGCCACGACTGCACCGGCATGACCCGGGCCCCCAAGGCGGCGAGGACGCACCGACGCATCGTGACACACGGAGTACGACGTCGGGCACGGACATCCTCTCCTGGTCACGCGTAGCAGGACGTGTGTGGGGAAGGGCGGGGGTTGTCTCCGCGGGCCAAGGGACACCAGGGAGTGCTGGTCGACCGGCGCAGACCTCCCCCTAACCCTCCCAAGGAGCTCAGCGGCGGCCCCACAACACACGGCGCTCCACATTCAATCTCCGGTGAGAGCAGGCCTCGCCCACCGCTCCGCACCAGCGGGACGGTCGCCGCCAGCGTCGCCGGCCTCCCGGAACTCTGGCCCGCGCCTGGCGGGCGAATCACATCCCTCGCCAAGTTCGCCAAAGCTCAGGAGGGAAGGGACACTATAAAAGCGGCCGCCAGGTGGCTCCCGACAACGGGCTTGAACGTCAGCGGGATGGATTCTGATCGCTGGCCGGCGACGGAGCAGCTCCGACCGCCCAAAGGCTCGCGTTCGTCTCCGTGCGTCCGCCGAAGGAGCTACCTGCCAGTTCGCCTCGGCATGGCACGACGCGACCCCAGCAGCGGACGGGGCTGGGAAGATGTGCGCAGGAGGCTGACGCGAAGGAGATGCGCTCCTCACGGTAATGTAGAGAATTCTGCAGTCAGAAGCCTGACTCTGAAGACTTGGGTTGCCTTAGTGCCCAGCCTCTTACCTCCGGATCAGGAGACCATAGCAATTCACTTGCTTTCTCCAATTCTCTCTGCCCACCCTACACCCGTGCAGCTCTTCTCTCCATGAGCCTAGAGCTGCTTTCCCAAGCAAGACAACCCCATGCCATTGCAGGTAGGAGCCAAGGAGACAACTGAACATTTGCATCTGGACCTATTAGAGAAATTTTATGTATGCAACGCAGGAAGATACAAGACTGAGAGGGTCTTAGAACTTTAGCACCACATGGCCGTAGCTTTCATGCAACAGTGACGCACACTCGGCAAGTCCAGGGGTGTCAGGAAAAAGAAACAAACACACGTGTGCGCACACACACACGCACACACACACACACACACACACATCCCCGGGTCTAATAGGCACACTTCCCAGGGCTGCCAATGGTGGGATCAGAAAGCCCATTGTTCCCACTTCTGGGGTTCCCTGGGCTAGAACCCCAGCTCATTCAGGCAGGTCCTGGTTGTTTTACTGATGTCTCTGCGTGGGAGTGAGGTCCTGGAGCTCTCCAGACTGTCATTTGCTGTCCAGCGCTCGACATTTGGTTCTGTGTACTATGGCCCTTCTCCTCCATACACAGTCACAATTAAGAAAATAAGAATCTGCAGACATTGCATTCAACTTCCTAATTTGAATGAAGGTTAAGAACACAAAGGAAAACACTTATGTGAATAACTTTGCTAAGGAACTTACGTTTATCTTTTGGAAGCTGTCAAAATGTTTAGGAGTAGTCTGTAAAAAGTTAAGCTTTTTAAATTAGGAAAAATAAATGATTCTTTATTGCTCTCTCTCACCAAACCCCCGCTCACCACAGCACCTATGACACAGGACTCACCTGATGAAACGCCTGCTCCCCACAGATTTCTGTTCTGAGTCATTCTCTAGCCCCTGTGTTCACCGCATTCCTAAGTCCACCGCAGCCAGTAGCATGATGAAGGAGGCCACGGAGCCCAAGGGACGACCTTTAAAAGAAGAGAAGGAAAATACCTCTCCCGTCTTCTGTGAGGTCACAGCCTTAATGGAGGCTGGAAGAAGTGAACGTAAATGTCGGGAAAGAGAGTGTTTCTACATTGGTCCCTGACCTGCTGTATCCTTAACAGGGTGGTGCACGTAACTGGAGTTACTATTTCCTGGGTGCACTTAGAAGATCCGGACCCAAAGTAGAAACCTGACCATTTGGCAAAAGACGGATCAATTCAGGAATCAAACTAAGTTTTTTTTGTTTTTTTGGTTTTTTTTTTCTCACCTGTTGTTTCATTATCAGGAACTCTGCCACCACCTGCCCTCCCCTGCATCCTTGGGCAGGGCCAATCCGAAAATCAAGCAGATAAATCTGAGGAAAGAGAAAGCAGCCATGAGAAGCCAGGCTTTCAAACTATTGTTAGATCCACCAGACGTGAATCGCCAACCACCCAGCTGGGGGTGACCCCTGCCAGCTTACCCACAGGCATGCGCAGACAGAAGGAACGATTTTTCCTCCCATGGTCAAGAGCAAGGCTGCATTGGCTCCTCGGCATGTAGGGAGTACAGAATATCTCCATTTGGCAGGAAACAATGCAAATGATCGGGTGCTACACTTTGATTCGACTTACTGTTCACAGTTACTGTTTTATTAAGATTCAGTTCCTAGGGTTCACATTAATTCCCAGGTAACCCTTACCATGGTCTCCTGGAGAGTCTTGTCTCCACAGCAAGGACACCTCTTCCAAAGTTCTTATTTAATAATTCTTGGTG
Source organism: Mesoplodon bidens (assembly GCF_964165515.1). NCBI lineage: Eukaryota > Metazoa > Chordata > Mammalia > Artiodactyla > Ziphiidae > Mesoplodon > Mesoplodon bidens. The sequence goes on along the minus strand of NW_027672561.1, from coordinate 12,295 downwards.
AAAGGAACCGTCATTTGTTCAACAACACCCATTCCAGGTCTTTAGCGCCCCACCTTCCCTGTTGCCCCCCGCCCCCACCGCTGCCCCGGATGCAATTGTCCTCAGTCACCTTGGTTCCTCCCCACGTGGGAATCAGCAACATCAGAGCCTCCACCCTAGCTCTGCCCTCCATGGCCTTGGACCTGTGGCCAGGAGATTTTCTATCCATTTAATCTGAGGACCCATGTCATTTGACATTACATGTCAAACTCTGACCTGAGCGTCAATGAAAATGTAATTGATTAAACAGAGCTCATGGATATGGTGTTGGAAACATAAAGAAGACCTAAAACTTAATCAGAAGGCTATGACCAGTGAGGGTTTACCAGACAGAAAATCTGTGGGAATTCAGCAAAGTAACATTACCTGTGAAAGTAACGAGTATGCGGAGATTTTGAATGAAGACCATCACGGAGGGCGCCGCCTAGAATTCACATGTAGGGAAATGACTGAATGAGTATGATGTGAGTAATCTTTAACAGCCTCTCTTTCCTTGTCAACAGCAGGGATTTCATGCTGGAGAAGAGCTCACAGAATGCCATGGATATGAGGACATTTCGCATACAGCAACCTTAACTCCACGTGTGTTGCACTTTCAGCCCGAATGCGAGAGACTTAAGCTAATTATACTAGAGGGAAATCATGCAGAACTCAGAATGTGGAAGGCATTTAGTCACCCTCCAACCTTAGACAACATGAGAGAGTGCACCCTGGAGTGACTCTTGCAAATGTCCTGAACGTGTGAAAATATTCGGCTGAAGCCTCGCATGTATACACCAACGGCTCGCACTGGAGGAGACGAACCTTATAAAGGTACTGCAGCCAGAGAGCTGACACTTATTCACACCAGTAAACTCAAACGGGGGAGAAGCCCTATGCTTGGAATGACTGTGGAGGAGCTTTCGGTGACCATGCAACCCTTCAATGTCATGAGCACAGTCACACAGGAGAGAAACCACAATGAATATCATTTATGTGAGAAAGCACTTAGTCGAAGCCATAACCTTAGTCATGGGTGAGAATTCACACTGATGAGAAACCCTACAAAGGCAATGAGTGTGGAAAAGCCTTGAAACGCAGCTCTCACGCTTATACGCACTAGAAAACTCACAGGAGAGACACCCTATGTCTGGAATCCAGGTGGTGCAGCCTTTACCCAGAGCTCCCGCTTTTATAAACGCCAGAGAATTCATACCGAGTAGAAACCCTGTGTCTCTAATCAATGATATTGAGCCTTCAGCCAGAAATTATCCCTTTTAACTCACCAGGAAAGTCATGTGGAGAGAAACCCGGAGCCTGTAATCATGGTGGAAGAGCCTTCAGGTGGAGCTCCAGCCTCAGGATACACAGAGAGCTCAGAGTGGGCTGCATCCCTGACACAGTAGAGAAGACAGCCCAAGGTTTACTACAAGGAGAGCCCTCTTGGGGTACACCATCTAATCACTGCTGTAGAAGAAATCGGATGAAATGAATGCTCGAGTTCCATTAGACCTGGACTCATGAGACATGACAGGACTCACACTGAAAAAGTAGTCTCAGTGTCATGAAGGAAGGACATTCTTCAGTGGTTCCATATTCCTGACTGAACAAGAAAGGGCTCACGCTGAGGAGATGCCCATTCTAAAGATGATGTGGAAAATCTTTCACTTGCTATTCACATCAGAAAACTCTTACTGGGAAAATAGTCTATAAAGAATGTGTTAGCATGCAAGTGAGTCAATAATTAAGTCCTTCAGCCCTTGTCTTCTTTTTAAATATACAATATCAATATGTTGAGAGTGAAGGGTTTTGAGAAGTGCTGAAAGCCATACTCAGCGTCAAGTAAGGAGAAACGAAGCCAACCTGCTTCAGTAGATCAGTATTTGCAAATATATAAGCACTACTGAGTGAGTATGTGTCCTTCAAAATGATGAAATATTGTGGTGAGTAAGCGTGGGCCCGTTTTCTGTTAATACTCTGTCACTGTTGATCAATTAGATACATTCTTTCTTTATAACATTATAATCATAATTACACAGACTGGGATCAATCGGAAAACAACGATGAATGTTAACAGAAAATGTAAAATATAGTATGATACGTCTTTACCCTTCCATGAGCGTCCAAATATTTGTATACACGTTCGGGATGAACGGCTTCAAGGATAAATACACACATACTTTGTGATTAACCTCTGCTGCTTCAATTAATTCTATTACTTAACTTTCATTTACTATTTCCCATATGACTTTTTAAAAACACATACATTAATTATATTTAAAGAAAGGTGAGTAATTGTGGGTTCATGGACAGGAAGAACTCAAGAATTCAGAGTCAGAGGTGGTTTAATCCCTACTTAGCATTTTGTAGCCCAGGGTTTCTATTTTTTTTTTTTTTTTTTTTGTCCAAGAAGAACAGATAGATATCTTCAGGACTGAGAAGGTGAAAGATCTTTGCAGACATAAAAAGAGTTCTACTCTAAGAATGTATTAGAACGATAAGGGGTGGCATATACTACATCATAGAAACACAAAGGAGATCCCGCAGAGAGCCATTGGTGAGTCTACCTTTAAAGCTTTACTCTTTGATGTCGAAAAATGGTACTAAAAAATGTTCCGGGAGAAAGATCACCATAGAGACAGTGTCTATTTTGTCAGTTAAACCTTCAAGAAGGCTAGCTAGAGAGAGCGCACAGGCCGCATGATGAGTTCTGGCCCCTTTTCCGTTCCCTTTCTTTTTCTTTGCTGGCCAAAACATTCGTTGTACCCCTGGGGCCCATTGAAGTCTAATGGGTTGAGAAATGGTATTCTAGGGCCTATAAAGGCCATCACGGGGACTTTCCTAGCATTCTAGAGGTTAAGACCTCACCTTCCAATGCAGGGAGGGCGGGTTCAATCCCTGGTCGGGGAGCTAAGATCTCACATGGCTTGCAACCAAAACAGCAAAACATAAAACAGTAACAATATTGTAACAAATTCAATAAAAGTCTTTTAACATGGTCCACATCCAAAAAAAAAAAAATCTTAAAAATATATGTTTTTAAACCCATGACGTTAGCTGCAACATTACTGTGTGTACGTGCATCTGAGTGCACACACACACACCCCCAGGCAAGGGAGGGACACTGTAACAACTATCTGATCATAAAGGGAAAATACGATTCAGGAATTATTAGCATAAAGGATTCATGCAGGAGAAACATAAGCTAAATCACCTTGTTCATTCATTTCTAAATTTTTCTATTGTGAAATATTTAATGAGAACTTCCAACATTTCAGAACCTGGACTGTTATGTTGATTCAACTGTAAATAACACAATGCCTTTCTCTTCATAGAACTCTATATTCTAAGGCAGGTAATAAGAATAAATTGCAAAATAATATTTCTGACATTAAGAAAAAAAGACACGTTCATACATTGTATAGTTACCAAATGCCACTACTAGTCTACAATAGAAAGTTGGCTGTACCTAAAATAAAATTGACATTTAAAGCAGTCTCAGTTCTGGAATTTTGAAAAGTAATATATTTTTAGAAAGACTGGTTAGTAAAAGTATTTTCCAAAGCTCTCAATTTTGGAAAACTTTGTCTGCATGAATTGGGGAGAGCAAAGCGAGATTTCCTGTCTTAAGATGAAGCTTTGCTCTTCTCTATATTGCAAAATAAGTACTTTAAAATTTGTTAGCATTCAAGCCTATATGTTTGAAAATTAGTAACGACTGTTCTTTTTTTTCCTGTACGCGGGCCTCTCACTGTTGTGGCCTCTCCCGTTGCGGAGCACAGGCCCCAGACGCGCAGGCTCGGCGGCCATGGCTCACGGGCCCAGCTGCTCCACGGCATGGGGGATCCTCCCGGACCGGGGCACGAACCCGTGTCCCCTGCATCGGCAGGCAGACTCTCAACCACTGCGCCACCAGGGAAGCCCAGTAACGATTTTTATAAGGATAAAAATTCCAGTGTACGTGCCTGTTAAAACTCCTTCCATCATCGATTTTATTCAAAATTCAAGGGGTTACCCCTTTAAAGGATAACAGACAAGAGGGTTGCTATCTTGCTCTTTATATTGGGCTCTTGATTTCTTTCTAATTTTTTTTTTTTGAGAACCCAAAGCAACCCAAAAGAACACATTTACCATAAAATCCAGAATTTTCTGGTGTGTTCTTTAGTGTATATAGTCCCCATGCGATTATATACACTATTGGTACATTCGAAATTCAATATATTCCTAAATACAACATCAAAATCTAAAAATGCACTTACTTATATGTTTCATGATGCAATACTGCCCTTTTAAGAAAGAAATGGCTTACCAGATGCAAGAATACCTGCAAGTTGCATAGTATGTTTTTATAGTAATTCTTACAGTAGTGTCGATTTATTGTAAATCTTAAGGTTTCTTTTTTCACTACTGTTCACATTGTAGTGACTCTCACAACCAAAAGAGCCTCAATTCATGACATTTTCCCCTCGCCCCAATACCGAAATCTGCCCATCTGGTCGACCTTGCCGCCGCACACGCCAAGTGACGTGCAACTGGTGTGAACTTCCACGGGAAGTATTCAGAGGGCACACGAGCGAAGGCGCACCGCCACGCCGCTGACACCCGTCCTCGAAACAGGACACCATCGTTCCCATTTCTTGCTCTGGGGGGGTCCTGCCCTCCGCACGCGCGTCTCTAGGCCGTTCACTGTCTGCAGAGCTTCTTCAGTGAAGCTACTGACGACCGCGCCCTTGCAGGACCGCGGCCAGGCTCGTGTCTCCTCACGACTATCACGTGTGCCCCGGGCGTTCCCTGTTTCCCAAAGAGAAACGTCTACGACTTAGGACCACCGAAGCCTAGGAGGAACTGCCGCCCCTCCACGAGCGCCCTACACGCTTGCCCTCGACACACCTCGGTGAGCGGACCTGAACAGGTTCGAAACGCAAGCGCCACGCTGACGAGGCTACCAGGAAGTTGGGACGGGAGCTCCCTGCATAGACGCCCGTTTAACCTGCCGGGTGGATGCGGTCTGTTGACAGGCATCCCATGCCCCTGCCTCGGTGCAAGTTCCGCCCCCGTGACCGCCTCGCCTGGGACCCGGAGCAACTGAAGTGGCCCCTGTTGCGCAGCCAGACCGCCACGACTGCACCGGCATGACCCGGGCCCCCAAGGCGGCGAGGACGCACCGACGCATCGTGACACACGGAGTACGACGTCGGGCACGGACATCCTCTCCTGGTCACGCGTAGCAGGACGTGTGTGGGGAAGGGCGGGGGTTGTCTCCGCGGGCCAAGGGACACCAGGGAGTGCTGGTCGACCGGCGCAGACCTCCCCCTAACCCTCCCAAGGAGCTCAGCGGCGGCCCCACAACACACGGCGCTCCACATTCAATCTCCGGTGAGAGCAGGCCTCGCCCACCGCTCCGCACCAGCGGGACGGTCGCCGCCAGCGTCGCCGGCCTCCCGGAACTCTGGCCCGCGCCTGGCGGGCGAATCACATCCCTCGCCAAGTTCGCCAAAGCTCAGGAGGGAAGGGACACTATAAAAGCGGCCGCCAGGTGGCTCCCGACAACGGGCTTGAACGTCAGCGGGATGGATTCTGATCGCTGGCCGGCGACGGAGCAGCTCCGACCGCCCAAAGGCTCGCGTTCGTCTCCGTGCGTCCGCCGAAGGAGCTACCTGCCAGTTCGCCTCGGCATGGCACGACGCGACCCCAGCAGCGGACGGGGCTGGGAAGATGTGCGCAGGAGGCTGACGCGAAGGAGATGCGCTCCTCACGGTAATGTAGAGAATTCTGCAGTCAGAAGCCTGACTCTGAAGACTTGGGTTGCCTTAGTGCCCAGCCTCTTACCTCCGGATCAGGAGACCATAGCAATTCACTTGCTTTCTCCAATTCTCTCTGCCCACCCTACACCCGTGCAGCTCTTCTCTCCATGAGCCTAGAGCTGCTTTCCCAAGCAAGACAACCCCATGCCATTGCAGGTAGGAGCCAAGGAGACAACTGAACATTTGCATCTGGACCTATTAGAGAAATTTTATGTATGCAACGCAGGAAGATACAAGACTGAGAGGGTCTTAGAACTTTAGCACCACATGGCCGTAGCTTTCATGCAACAGTGACGCACACTCGGCAAGTCCAGGGGTGTCAGGAAAAAGAAACAAACACACGTGTGCGCACACACACACGCACACACACACACACACACACACATCCCCGGGTCTAATAGGCACACTTCCCAGGGCTGCCAATGGTGGGATCAGAAAGCCCATTGTTCCCACTTCTGGGGTTCCCTGGGCTAGAACCCCAGCTCATTCAGGCAGGTCCTGGTTGTTTTACTGATGTCTCTGCGTGGGAGTGAGGTCCTGGAGCTCTCCAGACTGTCATTTGCTGTCCAGCGCTCGACATTTGGTTCTGTGTACTATGGCCCTTCTCCTCCATACACAGTCACAATTAAGAAAATAAGAATCTGCAGACATTGCATTCAACTTCCTAATTTGAATGAAGGTTAAGAACACAAAGGAAAACACTTATGTGAATAACTTTGCTAAGGAACTTACGTTTATCTTTTGGAAGCTGTCAAAATGTTTAGGAGTAGTCTGTAAAAAGTTAAGCTTTTTAAATTAGGAAAAATAAATGATTCTTTATTGCCCTCTCTCACCAAACCCCCGCTCACCACAGCACCTATGACACAGGACTCACCTGATGAAACGCCTGCTCCCCACAGATTTCTGTTCTGAGTCATTCTCTAGCCCCTGTGTTCACCGCATTCCTAAGTCCACCGCAGCCAGTAGCATGATGAAGGAGGCCACGGAGCCCAAGGGACGACCTTTAAAAGAAGAGAAGGAAAATACCTCTCCCGTCTTCTGTGAGGTCACAGCCTTAATGGAGGCTGGAAGAAGTGAACGTAAATGTCGGGAAAGAGAGTGTTTCTACATTGGTCCCTGACCTGCTGTATCCTTAACAGGGTGGTGCACGTAACTGGAGTTACTATTTCCTGGGTGCACTTAGAAGATCCGGACCCAAAGTAGAAACCTGACCATTTGGCAAAAGACGGATCAATTCAGGAATCAAACTAAGTTTTTTTTGTTTTTTTGGTTTTTTTTTTCTCACCTGTTGTTTCATTATCAGGAACTCTGCCACCACCTGCCCTCCCCTGCATCCTTGGGCAGGGCCAATCCGAAAATCAAGCAGATAAATCTGAGGAAAGAGAAAGCAGCCATGAGAAGCCAGGCTTTCAAACTATTGTTAGATCCACCAGACGTGAATCGCCAACCACCCAGCTGGGGGTGACCCCTGCCAGCTTACCCACAGGCATGCGCAGACAGAAGGAACGATTTTTCCTCCCATGGTCAAGAGCAAGGCTGCATTGGCTCCTCGGCATGTAGGGAGTACAGAATATCTCCATTTGGCAGGAAACAATGCAAATGATCGGGTGCTACACTTTGATTCGACTTACTGTTCACAGTTACTGTTTTATTAAGATTCAGTTCCTAGGGTTCACATTAATTCCCAGGTAACCCTTACCATGGTCTCCTGGAGAGTCTTGTCTCCACAGCAAGGACACCTCTTCCAAAGTTCTTATTTAATAATTCTTGGTGAAAGGAACCGTCATTTGTTCAACAACACCCATTCCAGGTCTTTAGCGCCCCACCTTCCCTGTTGCCCCCCGCCCCCACCGCTGCCCCGGATGCAATTGTCCTCAGTCACCTTGGTTCCTCCCCACGTGGGAATCAGCAACATCAGAGCCTCCACCCTAGCTCTGCCCTCCATGGCCTTGGACCTGTGGCCAGGAGATTTTCTATCCATTTAATCTGAGGACCCATGTCATTTGACATTACATGTCAAACTCTGACCTGAGCGTCAATGAAAATGTAATTGATTAAACAGAGCTCATGGATATGGTGTTGGAAACATAAAGAAGACCTAAAACTTAATCAGAAGGCTATGACCAGTGAGGGTTTACCAGACAGAAAATCTGTGGGAATTCAGCAAAGTAACATTACCTGTGAAAGTAACGAGTATGCGGAGATTTTGAATGAAGACCATCACGGAGGGCGCCGCCTAGAATTCACATGTAGGGAAATGACTGAATGAGTATGATGTGAGTAATCTTTAACAGCCTCTCTTTCCTTGTCAACAGCAGGGATTTCATGCTGGAGAAGAGCTCACAGAATGCCATGGATATGAGGACATTTCGCATACAGCAACCTTAACTCCACGTGTGTTGCACTTTCAGCCCGAATGCGAGAGACTTAAGCTAATTATACTAGAGGGAAATCATGCAGAACTCAGAATGTGGAAGGCATTTAGTCACCCTCCAACCTTAGACAACATGAGAGAGTGCACCCTGGAGTGACTCTTGCAAATGTCCTGAACGTGTGAAAATATTCGGCTGAAGCCTCGCATGTATACACCAACGGCTCGCACTGGAGGAGACGAACCTTATAAAGGTACTGCAGCCAGAGAGCTGACACTTATTCACACCAGTAAACTCAAACGGGGGAGAAGCCCTATGCTTGGAATGACTGTGGAGGAGCTTTCGGTGACCATGCAACCCTTCAATGTCATGAGCACAGTCACACAGGAGAGAAACCACAATGAATATCATTTATGTGAGAAAGCACTTAGTCGAAGCCATAACCTTAGTCATGGGTGAGAATTCACACTGATGAGAAACCCTACAAAGGCAATGAGTGTGGAAAAGCCTTGAAACGCAGCTCTCACGCTTATACGCACTAGAAAACTCACAGGAGAGACACCCTATGTCTGGAATCCAGGTGGTGCAGCCTTTACCCAGAGCTCCCGCTTTTATAAACGCCAGAGAATTCATACCGAGTAGAAACCCTGTGTCTCTAATCAATGATATTGAGCCTTCAGCCAGAAATTATCCCTTTTAACTCACCAGGAAAGTCATGTGGAGAGAAACCCGGAGCCTGTAATCATGGTGGAAGAGCCTTCAGGTGGAGCTCCAGCCTCAGGATACACAGAGAGCTCAGAGTGGGCTGCATCCCTGACACAGTAGAGAAGACAGCCCAAGGTTTACTACAAGGAGAGCCCTCTTGGGGTACACCATCTAATCACTGCTGTAGAAGAAATCGGATGAAATGAATGCTCGAGTTCCATTAGACCTGGACTCATGAGACATGACAGGGCTCACACTGAAAAAGTAGTCTCAGTGTCATGAAGGAAGGACATTCTTCAGTGGTTCCATATTCCTGACTGAACAAGAAAGGGCTCACGCTGAGGAGATGCCCATTCTAAAGATGATGTGGAAAATCTTTCACTTGCTATTCACATCAGAAAACTCTTACTGGGAAAATAGTCTATAAAGAATGTGTTAGCATGCAAGTGAGTCAATAATTAAGTCCTTCAGCCCTTGTCTTCTTTTTAAATATACAATATCAATATGTTGAGAGTGAAGGGTTTTGAGAAGTGCTGAAAGCCATACTCAGCGTCAAGTAAGGAGAAACGAAGCCAACCTGCTTCAGTAGATCAGTATTTGCAAATATATAAGCACTACTGAGTGAGTATGTGTCCTTCAAAATGATGAAATATTGTGGTGAGTAAGCGTGGGCCCGTTTTCTGTTAATACTCTGTCACTGTTGATCAATTAGATACATTCTTTCTTTATAACATTATAATCATAATTACACAGACTGGGATCAATCGGAAAACAACGATGAATGTTAACAGAAAATGTAAAATATAGTATGATACGTCTTTACCCTTCCATGAGCGTCCAAATATTTGTATACACGTTCGGGATGAACGGCTTCAAGGATAAATACACACATACTTTGTGATTAACCTCTGCTGCTTCAATTAATTCTATTACTTAACTTTCATTTACTATTTCCCATATGACTTTTTAAAAACATATACATTAATTATATTTAAAGAAAGGTGAGTAATTGTGGGTTCATGGACAGGAAGAACTCAAGAATTCAGAGTCAGAGGTGGTTTAATCCCTACTTAGCATTTTGTAGCCCAGGGTTTCTATTTTTTTTTTTTTTTTTTGTCCAAGAAGAACAGATAGATATCTTCAGGACTGAGAAGGTGAAAGATCTTTGCAGACATAAAAAGAGTTCTACTCTAAGAATGTATTAGAACGATAAGGGGTGGCATATACTACATCATAGAAACACAAAGGAGGTCCCGCAGAGAGCCATTGGTGAGTCTACCTTTAAAGCTTTACTCTTTGATGTCGAAAAATGGTACTAAAACATGTTCCGGGAGAAAGATCACCATAGAGACAGTGTCTATTTTGTCAGTTAAACCTTCAAGAAGGCTAGCTAGAGAGAGCGCACAGGCCGCATGATGAGTTCTGGCCCCTTTTCCGTTCCCTTTCTTTTTCTTTGCTGGCCAAAACATTCGTTGTACCCCTGGGGCCCATTGAAGTCTAATGGGTTGAGAAATGGTATTCTAGGGCCTATAAAGGCCATCACGGGGACTTTCCTAGCATTCTAGAGGTTAAGACCTCACCTTCCAATGCAGGGAGGGCGGGTTCAATCCCTGGTCGGGGAGCTAAGATCTCACATGGCTTGCAACCAAAACACCAAAACATAAAACAGTAACAATATTGTAACAAATTCAATAAAAGTCTTTTAACATGGTCCACATCCAAAAAAAAAAAATCTTAAAAATATATGTTTTTAAACCCATGACGTTAGCTGCAACATTACTGTGTGTACGTGCATCTGAGTGCACACACACACACCCCCAGGCAAGGGAGGGACACTGTAACAACTATCTGATCATAAAGGGAAAATACGATTCAGGAATTATTAGCATAAAGGATTCATGCAGGAGAAACATAAGCTAAATCACCTTGTTCATTCATTTCTAAATTTTTCTATTGTGAAATATTTAATGAGAACTTCCAACATTTCAGAACCTGGACTGTTATGTTGATTCAACTGTAAATAACACAATGCCTTTCTCTTCATAGAACTCTATATTCTAAGGCAGGTAATAAGAATAAATTGCAAAATAATATTTCTGACATTAAGAAAAAAAGACACGTTCATACATTGTATAGTTACCAAATGCCACTACTAGTCTACAATAGAAAGTTGGCTGTACCTAAAATAAAATTGACATTTAAAGCAGTCTCAGTTCTGGAATTTTGAAAAGTAATATATTTTTAGAAAGACTGGTTAGTAAAAGTATTTTCCAAAGCTCTCAATTTTGGAAAACTTTGTCTGCATGAATTGGGGAGAGCAAAGCGAGATTTCCTGTCTTAAGATGAAGCTTTGCTCTTCTCTATATTGCAAAATAAGTACTTTAAAATTTGTTAGCATTCAAGCCTATATGTTTGAAAATTAGTAACGACTGTTCTTTTTTTTCCTGTACGCGGGCCTCTCACTGTTGTGGCCTCTCCCGTTGCGGAGCACAGGCCCCAGACGCGCAGGCTCGGCGGCCATGGCTCACGGGCCCAGCTGCTCCACGGCATGGGGGATCCTCCCGGACCGGGGCACGAACCCGTGTCCCCTGCATCGGCAGGCAGACTCTCAACCACTGCGCCACCAGGGAAGCCCAGTAACGATTTTTATAAGGATAAAAATTCCAGTGTACGTGCCTGTTAAAACTCCTTCCATCATCGATTTTATTCAAAATTCAAGGGGTTACCCCTTTAAAGGATAACAGACAAGAGGGTTGCTATCTTGCTCTTTATATTGGGCTCTTGATTTCTTTCTAATTTTTTTTTTTGAGAACCCAAAGCAACCCAAAAGAACACATTTACCATAAAATCCAGAATTTTCCGGTGTGTTCTTTAGTGTATATAGTCCCCATGCGATTATATACACTATTGGTACATTCGAAATTCAATATATTCCTAAATACAACATCAAAATCTAAAAATGCACTTACTTATATGTTTCATGATGCAATACTGCCCTTTTAAGAAAGAAATGGCTTACCAGATGCAAGAATACCTGCAAGTTGCATAGTATGTTTTTATAGTAATTCTTACAGTAGTGTCGATTTATTGTAAATCTTAAGGTTTCTTTTTTCACTACTGTTCACATTGTAGTGACTCTCACAACCAAAAGAGCCTCAATTCATGACATTTTCCCCTCGCCCCAATACCGAAATCTGCCCATCTGGTCGACCTTGCCGCCGCACACGCCAAGTGACGTGCAACTGGTGTGAACTTCCACGGGAAGTATTCAGAGGGCACACGAGCGAAGGCGCACCGCCACGCCGCTGACACCCGTCCTCGAAACAGGACACCATCGTTCCCATTTCTTGCTCTGGGGGGGTCCTGCCCTCCGCACGCGCGTCTCTAGGCCGTTCA